>NC_069502.1:273134713-273734713 GCF_027579735.1 Bombina bombina | reverse complement strand
TCATCTAATCTCTGTTGTAAGGACAGCACCCCAAAAAGCCCTTTTTAGGGCTAGAACTTCAGTCGTTTTTTTGTTTTTTTTTATTTGTAATTTTATTTGCATTTGCCTGGCTTTCAGCCTGTGTGTGAGGCTCACAGCATATACTGTGATTAGTGCCACCACTGATATCTGCTTAACATTAGTGTAAATTTAAAAAAAAAAACAACCTTTAAATAATTTTGCTAGTGTAATCTAATTTCATTTTCTATCAGACCTGTGTCTCAGACTCACACAGCATATACTGTGGTTAATTGCTCTGTGCCAGCCACCACTCATATGTGTGTCAGGCCCACATCATATAGTGTGATTAATAGCTCTTTGTTCCACCACTTATATCTGGTGTAACATTAGTGTAAATTGATTAAAAATTTTTTTTTTACATCAGTCCTCTTCTAGTGTTATTTAATTTTAGTTGCCAGGCCAGCCTGGCTGCCATTAGTGCCAGCCTGTGTGTCAGGCTGCCAGCATATACTATGTCTACTTCCATCCTCAGTGCCAGTCCACCACTCCTATCTGGTGTAAGATTAGTTTAAATTTTGTAAAAAAAACTTTTACATCAGTCTTCTAGTGTTATTTAATTTTAGTTGCCAGGCCAGCCTGCCACTAGTGCCAGCCTGTGTGTCAGGCTGCCAGCACATACTGTGCCTACTTCTATCCTGAGTGCCATCACTCCTATCTGTTGTAACATTAGTGTAACTTTTTAAAAAAAAAAACTTTTACATCAGTCTGCTATTGTTATTTAATTGCAGTTGCCTGTCTGCCAGCGTGTGTGCCAGGTCCACTTTCCAACTAGTGCCACAAATTATATTTGTTATAACAGTAGTGTAAATATTTAAAATAAAAACTTTTTTGACTGTGAATCATCAGTCTGATAGTGCAATTGAATTGCAGTTGCCTGCCTGCCAGCGTGTGTGCCAGGCCCACTTGCCAACTAGTGCCACCAATCATATTTGTTATAACAGTATTGTAAATATTTAAAATAAAAACTTTTTTGACTGAGAAACATCAGTCATCTAGTGTAATCTAATTGCAGTTGCCTGCCTGCCAGCGTGTGTGCCAGGCCCACTTGCCAACTAGTTGCCAACTTGCCAACTAGTGCCACCAATCATATTTGTTATAACAGTATTGTAAATATTTAAAATAAAAACTTTTTTGACTGAGAAACATGTCATCTAGTGTAATGTAATTGCAGTTGCCTTCCTCCCAGCGTGTGTGCCAGGCCCACTTGCCAACTAGTGCCACCAATCATATTTGTTATAACAGTAGTGTAAATATTTAAAAAAAAATATTTTTTGACTGTGAAACATCAGTCTGCTAGTATAATCTAATTGAAGTTGCCTTCAATGTATCTATCTATCTATCAAATCTATCTATCTCGTGGTTGTGCAAATGGACTGTTTGCGGTGCGTTACACGGGGAGTTTGGTCTGTCACTGTGAAGCGGGCGTAACCCTTACACTACCTGATTGATACAACCTCATACCTGATTTTTTTAAAGCACGCTATTGCAAACAATTTAGGAATGTTAGGTGATTTAGGCCCTTTATGGGTTAAAACCAGACTCTGCATCAACTATGTAATTTTCCTTTGGAGTTTTGCCATGGATCCCCCTCCGGCATGCAACAGTCCAGGTGTTAGTCCCCTTGAAACAACTTTTCCATCACTATTGTGGCCAGAAAGAGTCCTTGTGGGTTTTAAAGTTCGCCTGCCTATTGAAGTCAATGGCGGTTCGCCCGGTAAATTTTTAGGTTCGCGACATCACTATTGATTAAGGGTTTTTAAGGGTTTTTTAAACATAGAAAATGTTTTATCACAGTACGTTAACGAACAAAACTGTAAGGCTTGTTGGTACTATAGAAATCAAAAACATTTGGAATCAGGAATTTTAAGTTACTTGCAATCAGAAAAAGATTGTGCATTAGAAGTGCCAGCCATTGCTAAACACACTCTTCCTTACAGAGTTATACAGATGTATCAAATTTGTCCTCAGGATAAAACCATTCCCCTCTCTACTTAAAGGATCCCCAAAGCATTATATGTCCTCTAGCAGCAGAAGATTACAGATAATGCAATATTGTATGCAGGGAAGTCACTAATGAACCAGGAGATTTAGTTTCCTGATTGCTAAGCTCTAAATTTAGGCTAATTTAGGATATTATGTAATAGTATGCAGTATAAATTCTATTTGTTCAATTGTGCATGAATTTGGTATAATTGACTTTACAAACCTAAATATAAGATCCAATTAGTCTGTGACTGTTGGGCCATGAGAGCTGTACCGCAATATATTTGTGTTATATTTTTATATTACTTTTTTGGCTTACAAATAGTTGGAGAAGTTACTTTGATTCCTGCAACACCAATGTGCTGCTTATTTCTTATTGGATCAGAACTCTCATTGAATCTATATGACACAGTACTAATGTATAAATGGGTTTGGCATTGTAATAATTCCCAGTATAACTGGCAACAGAGCAACACATTGCCGATGCAATAAGCAAAATGCAAAGCAAATAATTCTAAATGACTATTTCTTTGTTAAACTAGCTGTGTTTGCCAAATTACAAGGGAGAATGTGTCCTCTGGTCCATAAAAACAGAACCTCGGTTCTGTGCTACTCATTGTTTCTGTATACTTTATAACATTAAAAAGGTCAGTACTAGATGAGCTTGTGTTTAAAAGGACCTAAAAGTGCAACAAGAAAAGGGTCAAATGTTTTAGAGCATTTTATTTTTGTTCTTTGTGCATATTAATATGTGTTTAGCCTCTGCAGATGAGTAAAAAATATTGTTAAAGGGACATGAAACCCAAAATGTTTCTTTCATGATTAAGATATAGAATATAATTTTAAACAACTTTTCAGTTTACTTTATTTTCTAATTTGCTTCATTCACTTAGTATCCTTTGTTGAAGGATCATAAATGCACTACTGAGAGCTATCTGAATGCATTGGGTAAGCCAGTAACATGAGGCATATATGTGAAGCTACCAATCAACAGCTCCTGAGCCTACCAAGGTATCCTTTTTCAACAAAGGATACCAAAAGAAAAAAAAATAATTAGACAATAGAAGTAAATTGGAAAGTTGGAAGAAAACATTTTGGTTCGTCCCTTTAAAGTAGCCCCAGAGGAGCAATGCAGTACTGGAGCTTATCTTAACATATCTTATGAGTCAATGACAAGAGGCACATCATGTGAGTTGCTACCAATCACCAGCTAGCTTTGCTGCTCCTGAGCCTCTCTATGTATTCTTTTCAACAAAGCACAACAAGAAAATGGAGTAAATTTGATACTAGAAATAAATTGAAATGTCTCTTAAAATTGAATGTGCTCTGAACTATGACAGTTTAATTATGGCTTTCATATCCCTTTAAGATTGACTTAAGGCTAATGGGTATATTTATTATAGTGCGAGCGGACATGATACAATGTAGCTTATCATGTCCACTGCACATTGATAAATGCTAACAGCATACGCTCTCGGCATTTATCATTGCACCAGCAGTTTTTGTGAACTGCTGGTGCAATGCCGCCCCCTGCAGATTCACGGCCAATCAGTCGCTAGCTAGGGGGTGTCAATCATCCCAATCGTATTCGATCGGGCTGATTTCTGTCCGCTGCCTCAGAGCAGGTGGACAACTTATGGAGCAGCGGTCTTTAGACCGCTGCTTCATAACTTCTGTTTCTGGCGAGCCTTTAAGCTCCATACAGAGCTTGATAAATCGACCCCTAAATATGAATAAGAACAACAAGAATAATACATTCAATGCTGAGAAATTCCCATTAATGCCAGCTCTTTGGAATTAGGCATTTCTTTCCACACAAATAATGATAATAATAATAATAATAATGGATATGTAGAAATGGTTCTCGGACAGAATGCAGACGTACAGAATGTTGAAGCACATTTGTCGGTCAGACATATGTTCGAGAGACTATGTTCCGAGTTTGGCCGAGGGCAGATACGCTCAAGAGTGCTCTGTTCTAATTAGAGCCTTGGGTGCCGCAACCACCTCTGGGAACCTAACCATGGGTCCCACCCCGCATGTCTTGTGGTTCTCTGTCTGGGTAAAACTGTATCTATCCTTATCTAATCTATCTATCTAATCTATCTTGTGGCTGGACTGTTATCCGACCGCCATTTGTCTGTCAGAAAATTATCCATCACACAAATGTCAGTTGGACAAATTTCTGTCAGAATAACAGTCTGTCCACGCCTAGAAATAAATGCCCCACCACTGTGTCACAGCCCTTCTAATGTGGGATAATGCTAAACTGTGGAGGTAAGTGTTCTGCTTTATTTTTCTCTGGCCTGCTTTTTCTATAAAAAAAATCTGGATCTGCATAAGCACAAACCTAAATGTACACAACTTGCCAATATCATCTTAATCCAAAATGCAGAAGATGCAACAACCTTGATAAGTAATCATATAGACTGTGAGCTCTCCGGAGCAGGGCCCTCTGTTTATATTTTATCACAAATCTTTGTCATTGTATAACCCTATCATTGTACCCAGCGCTACAGAATATGGCGGCGCTATACACATAAATGATAATAATAATAATATAATTATGTTGTAAAGAAGCTTTGTAGGCCCTGAAACTGTGGATATAAGTAGTTTGTGGTTAGATGAGAAAGTGGAGTTGTGAGGCATAAAGAGACAAAATATGATTGGCTAGTAGAAGGGGAATGTGGGTGTGGCTAACAGATTGTAGGAGAGAGAGATGAGGAGGTTTCTGTAATCATCAGGTTTTGAAGAGAGAGAGTCTGCATGTGAGACAGACGCCCATAAGTGCATCAACAGGTATCATTCTCATTACTGTAAATTTTTATTTTCATGAGGAAAGAGAATCTAACCCAGAGCAGTTTTAGAATATGGTGTTTGAGTTTCTTGTCAATCAGATTCTATTTTGCAGGCTGGGGTGAAAGCACAAGGTAATTCTAAGCAATTTTTTGGAAACAGAAAATTGAATATGTGACAAAAATCCTACTTTGCAGGAAAATTGAGAGTGGATGTTACATATTAGTTTGTAGTTTGATGAGTCAATTGAATACTTTATATTAAAAAATAGCAATTCCAATGCCTTTGTTGATGTTCTTAGTATTTACTTCCTCGGGTAAACTAGCATCTATATGTATACAGAACTGCCTTATCTAGAAAAAAACATCAACAAAAGTATTCAGTTAGTAACTTTAGCTGAAAAGAATTAATGAGTTCAAAGGGATTATGAATAAATTTCAAAGCAACTGGATCACATGCTAAATTCTGATAAATATAAGTAAATATCTTATGTAATGTTGTAGAGAACAATACAACAACAAAAACAACACCACCATATGCTGGGGATGTATGAGGGGGTGACACATGTTTTAGCTCCCCTGAGTATAAAGGTGTAGTCATAACTAATTTAAACTTATCTTTAGCATTGGCAGTCATTAGTGGCTTTCTATGTTTGACTGTGTGTCCCTCATATATGGTTCCTATAGCTACCTCTTCCTGCAAAAAGGGTTATATGAAATTAAATGGACTGCAAACTAAATTTCATGATTCAGAAAGAGCTGGGTTTTTCAAACTTGTTCTCGGGCCTCACTAACAGCCAAATTTGCAGGATTACCTTGGGTGAGAGCAGGTTAATAAAGATGTTTACTAATCAGTTATTTATTTTACCTGTACTCCAGTTCTGATATCCTGAAAATATGGCCTATTAGGGAAGCGTGAGGACAGGTTTGAAAACCCCTGACATAGAACATGCAAACAAACTTTCCAATTTACTTATATTATCTAAGTTGCTTTGTTCTCTTTGTATCCTTCATTGAAAAGCATACCTAAGTAGGCTCAGGAGGAGCAATGCAATGTTGTGAGCTAGCTGCAGATTGGTGGCTGCTCATATGTGTCTCTTGTCATTGGCTCACCTGTGTTCAGCTAGCTGTAAGTAGTACATTGATGTTCCTTTAACAAAATATACCAAAAGAATGAACAAAATTTGATAAAAGAAAGAAAATATTTGGGTTTTATATCCTTTCAATGCCAGCTCAGGAGCAGCAATGTACTTCTGGTCTGTAGCTAAACACAACAGCAGAGTGGCATATGTGTGTAATCAGGCTATTTTGTTGGTCCTCAGATGATGTTGCACGGGTTAAACACATACTTCTGTTCAAGCAATGGTTCTATATTAAAATTGTAATATCACTCATTTATGTGCCTTTAATTCCTGGTGGCAAAAATGTATTAACTGTTAAAAAACATTTGGAAAATAACTATTCACATTTTCCTATAATCCCCATCAAAAAACCTCCCTCCATCAGAAAAATCTCTAGCTTAGGGAGCCCCTTAGCTAAACATCCCTTTTAGGGACCTCTAATTAGAATACCCCTTTAGGACCCCCTTCTGTTAAGTACCCTTCTCAAGACTCCCCACCAACTCACCTGCTTACATTCTAATTGCAAAAGACTCCTCTAAGGTATCATCCCTAAGGGAACCATCCTCTACTAAACACCCTTCAAGACCCCCAAACCACTGACCCTGTCTCCTAAACACCCAAAGCCTGTGATGATCAAAAAAGTATTTTATATATATACACACACACACCTTTGAGCTCTTCACAATCAGACACCTTGATATATAAAATATTCCTTTTAAACAAATTGAGTACTTTAAGACAGAGCAACAGAATGAGAGAGAACCAACAACAGATGTCCCAGGTTAAGTCCTGCGCACGGACGTGACACAACAGTTCCTATTAAAACAACAAAAATATTTAAAGTCTAATGTTTGCCAAAATAGAGCTTTAACACATATGTAGCTATCTAGTTTCATAATTTGATGCACCCTAGGTTACATTAGCCAAATACAGCATCAGCATCAATACAGGCAAATGCTGTTCAGTAATTTCTGCTCAGTCCACACCCTGTATGATAAATCCTGGTGCACATTTTTTAGTTATAAAGTGCATGTGAGCAACTCCATATTTACATCCCATATGAACATGATGTGAACAGACTTAAAAGTAGCTCAAGGAAATGAAAAAAGGATAGGATAAAAGTATTTGCCATGAAAAGACATGGTGCTAAGCTTTGAAGACAAGGGGGGTAAAAACAGGGACATGTGGAAATGGAACAGATATCACAATGGAATGTAAAATGCACAGAATAAATAAATGCAGGTGAAACCATAATGAAGATTGACAGATTCTTTGGAATTGATAATTATTCCATGTCCAATGATTCCATGTGTGAAGCAGCGTTAAGTAAAACAGTTAAAGTGATTTCATAGCTCATCAGTAGAATAATAGATTATATATAATAAAAGCAGATATATTATCCTTTTTGTTACAAAGTTATACTTTTAATTGTCTGTGGTTGCAAATTTTGACATGATTTTAAATATGGTCATGGTTAATTAAATTAAAAATGACATCCAGCATTATTCTTTTGCTTACATTATATATATTTTATATATTTTTGCTGATATTATTATAATTTGTTATACATCTTACACTATTCAATGTAATCCTGGTACACAAAGAAATATTGAATTATGATACAATGATATACACTGTGCAACTTTATGTTAGGGGAGCAATGAATTGGGGGGGGGGGGAGAATTAAGAAAATTTGGGATCATCTAGATGTTTTACTAAAACTTTTATGTCCATATATCTTAAAGGGATAGTAAAGTCAAAATTAATCTTACATGGATTGGATGACAATCTAAACACCTTTCCATTTTTATTTCTGTTATTAATTTTGCTTAGGTCTCATGAAATCTTTTGTTAAAGAGTGATCCTAGATGAGCTCAGTGCACATGCCTTTAGCTATCTGGCAGCAGTGTTTGCAACATTGTTTATAGACATGTTATACATAGTTGCAAACAGTGTTGCAACTATGTATAAAATGGCTATAAACAATGTGCTAAAGATGTGTGCGCTTGCCTAAGTTCCTATCAGCAAACACTGCTGCCATACACTGCTAAAGACACTTGCACACTCTTAAAGGGACAGTATACACCAATTGTCATTTAACTTCATGTAATAGACACTACTATAAATAAAAATATTCACAGATACTGATATAAAAATCCAGTATTAAACTGTTTAAAAACGTACTTAGAAGCTCCCAGTTTAGCAATATTAAAAAGGTTAGCTGGAACACCCACTAAAAGTGGTTCTATAGCAAGAAAAACAGACACTCCCCCTCCCCCTTCCTCTGCATATGAAAAGACTGTTTACATAAACAGAAGCAAGCTGGAGTAGGTATACATCAGTATTCTTCTAAAACTTTGGGGCTTGGTTACGAGTCCGAAAACCAATGCAATTTTATTTAAAAAGAAGCAAAACTATACTTTAACTCTCTGAGTGCTAATGAGCCGTCACAGATTTTCCCACTCTGGTGCTAATGACGGCTTAGAGCCATCACTAGCACTCTCCCACCTTCAGGGAGATCTGGGGGCTCCCACCTGCTCCTACCCCGCGATCGTGCCTGTACAGTGACAGGCATCGCAGAGGCTTCCCGTTTTCCGCGGTGACGTCACGTGCAATAACATGATGACGTCACCGTGCAACTTTATTTATACTTAACAATGTTAAGTATAGGAGTAGGGGGCTTGCTGCTTAGAAGCCTGTATCTCAGGCATCTAAGCAGCTACAGACCCCCAAGACCTTGGGGGTCTGAGAAAAATAAAAAAAAGTTTAAAAAAATTGTTCCAAAAAATAAATTTTTTTAAAAAACATTAAAAAATCTTAGCACCCAGGTGGGAAAGTGCTTAGCACTCAAAGGGTTAAACAAAAAAAAAGAAGCTGTATAGGCTATATAAATGGATCATCTACAAATCATTTATGCAAAGAACAATCTAGTGTATAATGTCCCTTTAAGTTCCTAACAGGCTACCTAGATTTACTATTCAACAAATTATACCAATAGAACAAAGCAAATTTGATAATAGAAATTAATTGAAAAGTTTTTCAAATTAAGGGGCCAATTATCTAAAGGTCTCTGGAATATTATTTAAAGGGACACTGAACCCATTTTTTCCCCTGATTTGGATAGAGTAGGCAATTTTAAGCAACTTTCTAATTTACTCCTATTATAAAAATGTCTTCATTCTCTTGGTATGTTTATTTGAAAAACAAGAATGTAAGTTTAGATGCCGACCCATTTTTGGTGAACAACCTGGGTTGTCCTTGCTGATTAAACAGCACCAATAAACAAGTGCTGTCCATGGTGCTGAACCAACACTTTGCTGGATCCTTAGCATAGATGCCTTCTTTTTCAAATAAAGATAACAAGAGAATGAAGAAAAATGAATAATAGACGAAAATTAGAAAGTTGCTGTATCACGAAAGAATACATTTGGGTTCAGTATCCTTTTAAGAATGCTCGCCAGTCCTATTTCTCTGGTGGAATTCTATAAAGCCAGGTTTTCACGCTAAGGGGCATGTGCTGTATTTTCATTTTTGTATTAGAAGGAGATGCGTACATTACAAAAGTGCACAATAAAAACAATAATTTAAAAATCATACAAAGCAGCACAGAACCTAAGCGCAGTGAAGGGGGGAAGTAGTGCAGCAATCGCAACAATATTAATTAAATATAATAAAATTAGAAAATAAATTTAATGTGTAAACCAGTTTCTAAAAATGTATTGCCATTTGCTTTTAAGAGTTACTACAGGCATATAATGATGTGAATCTTAGTGTGAGATTCCACTTTAGTTTAAGCTTTTAGTTTTTGTACAATCAAGCTGTAAAAGAGCTAGCAAAAATATTAGCAGTCTATCAAAGGTGAACTTTATGAAGAAAAAAAATCTACATTTTCTAAGCCTGGCACAGAAGAAGATACTGGCAACCAAAAAAGAGATAATAAGTTCAGAATGCATTATCACAGTCAGCAGCTTCCCATTGGCGTTCTTCCTATGGTTCCCGAAGTTGCTCAAGCTGTTGGAGTTAATCAAGGTCTTCATGACAAAGAATTTAACAGGGTGGCCACCAACCCTGCAAAGACACCAGTTGATAGCAAGAGAGCAATTTTTTGCAGGCACACCCCCAATGGATAGTATCTCTTCTGGGCATGTTCCGCATGGTCCACTAACAAGTCCTACTGAAAAATTAGACTCTCTTTCATGTGCCCATGGATTACAGATGGACTATAAAGATTTTCCCCAAAACAACAAAAACAAGTCTATGTATCTAATAAGCTGTTTTTCTATGCCACCACTAATAAGCCATGGCATTGAAAAAAATGTAGAATCCTGCCATGATATGGCTGCCTTGAATATTCTAAAGTTGCTATCTGAGCTTGATCAACACAATACAGAGATTCCAATAACAGATAATGGTCTATTGTCTGTATGTGTGAAAGCAGAAATGGAAAGTGACCCTCTGCATAAACAGGCTAACTCAAACACTTTGGGACAAACACTGGATAGTACAGCTTCAAAAGTCTTCAGCTGGGCCTAATCTTAAAGGGATATGAACCACAATTTTTTCAATTTCATGATTCAGATAGAGCATGCAATTTTAAACAAAATTTCCAATTTACTCATATTACCAATTTTTCTTTGTTCTCTTGGTATCTTTTATTTGAAAAAAAACAGGAATGTAAGCTTTGGACCCAGCTTATTTTTGGTTCAGCACCCCAGGTAGCGCTTGCTGATTAGTGGCTACATTTATGAGTAAATCCCCTCAATTATATAAAAATCTAGATAAAACACATGAAAAATGTAAGAAACACACTAGGGGTTTTTGCAATGGTATGCCAAACTTTCATGGAAGCAGAGTATTTTTTTCTAGCTATTTCTTGTATTAGTCCCTCCCTACCTCCTCAGGCAAAGAGTTACAAAGCTTGATTGCTGCTTCAGTGAAATAATGTTTTTGTTTTTATTTTTTGTGAGAAATGAAATCTCCTTGTCTCTAGCTTATGACCTCGTCACAAACAATTTTTTGTGGAATAAACAATTCAATGCACCTGCCATCTCTTTATATGGACCATTAATCATGCACTTCCTTTGAAAAGTAAAAAGGAAACCTTTTATTATCTTAAGCAAAGCTAAGCAAAGAAGTTGCTGGACACCTATTGGTACAATTATTATTATTATTATTTCTCTCATAAAACATATATATTTTTTTTAATCTCCTGCAATCAGGTATGCTCATATACAATATTGCACTATGTCTCTGTAATAAACAGTAAACCTTTTTCCTGGCTGGGCCCATATCTTCACCAACATAAGGCGGAGTACTGATGTTCTAGAATTTAACAAGCTGAAATTAATGGTTTTGAGGCCCAACTCAGCACAAACCCTTACTGGGACGTTTACTGGGAAACTCAGTAGCTGAACACTCTCTAGTTTTTTAATCAGTACCTATAAAGCAAAAGAACAAATAAGCACTGGAAAGTAACTGTAAATTTATAAACCTAAATGTCAAAGGAAAACATACGTTTGCAAAAGTTTAGTCTCGCTATCCAGATGAAAACAAACTCACATAGGTGACTTAAATGCAGATTTCTTGATAGCTGAGGAATCCAAGGTAATAAGACACTGGTGATTTAGGCAACAGCAAGGGAAATAGTCATATACAAAGCAGCCTGCAAATCACTATGCTCAACAAAAGGTTGAAACAGAAGTAAATTCAGGGGAAGCCAAAAATCAAACCAGTATAGCCAAATAACAAACTGCCACAGAAAGAGGTCAGAACTCAAGCAACATTATGCTGCAAACAGTGAGCTTATAAAGACTACCACAATTAAGGCCTAACTGATCTTCTAGGCCTCATTGAAGGTACAACATGCCTATTGCTGCAGGGACAGAAATCACTCTCTTAGACAAGTGCCTGTTATGATAGTCTCTTGCAATATTAAAGGGACACTGAACCCGAAAAAAATATTTCGTGATTCAGAAAGAGCATGACATTTTAAGCAACTTTCTCATTTACTCCTATTATCAAATTGTTTTAATTCTCTTGGTATCTTTATTTAAAATGCAAGAATGTAAGTTTAGATGCTGGCCCATTTTTGGTGAACAACCTAGGTTGTCCTTGCTGATTGGTGGACAAATTAATCCACCAATAAAAAAGTTCTGTCTAGAGTTCTGAACCAAAAAAAAAAGCTTAGATGCCTTCTTTTTCAAATAAAGATAGCAAGAGAACAAAGAAAAAATGATAATAGGAGTCAATTAGAAAATTGCTTAAATTTGCATGCTCTATTTGAATCACAAAAGAAAAAAAATTTGGTTCAGTGTCCCTTTAAGGTCTTAGGTCAAATGGATTGGCAGCCATATTGCTGTGACTGATTACGCTAAACATTTGAAAATCCTCATCTCCAGAACTACTTATATTACAGATGTGAAACTTGCAGTGTGAAATGATGTTGTGACCTAGTTGTGTTTTACTTCTCTGAATCTTTTCTAGAACTCTTTATTATTTTTGCTTCCCGCTTGGAAAATCTTCCATTTACCAGAGCTAAATTAAAATAAAAATATGCTAATAATATAGCTCTTAATGTTTGTCTATAATAAAAACATAGATGATTATTTTGGCTAATACATTTGCTGTCCTTACCAAAATCAATGGTGTTCTCACATATGGAACCCGCTATTAAGAGTCACATCAAACAGCATAAATATAAGTGTATGTGGTCATATATGCGACTCTGTTGTTGCAGGGAACAGTATATGGAATGTTTGCACCTTTCACACATCTGCCAGGCGTATTATAGTTGTTTTGTATGAAACTGATATTCAAAAAAGAAAAGGATTTGTCTCATGTAGGCCGATTAATTTCAGATCATGCCACAAAAGTTCTCCACCTGCATCTCACAGTAAGCATTGAGAAATGGGGCAAAAGAACCATGTGAGCTGCACACACAGCGAAAAGCTGGACAGATAGCTCAGCATGCTAAGGCACTGTGGCTGAGCTCTGTAGTAACCCAAGGGTTACAGGTTCGCTTCCTGGCGAAGTCCACTCAGCCTTTCATCCTTCCGAGGTCAATAAAATGAGCAGCACCTTGAGACCCTTACGGGTGATTAGCCAAGCTTTACAAGTACCCCATACATACAATACATGTGTTTTCTTCACCTGAACACCCTTCAACAATTACATATAACTGAAACATTAAAGGGCGCAATTTCACATATTTTTTAAAACATATTTTATAGCAAATTTCATTAAATGATGAAAAAAAAAATGTGGTTTACAAGCAAAGATAACAACATTTGTATTATTTTCAAGCGGATACACAAGCTTTTGTTTGATTTTCACATGTAGTGCTGAGGTCATGAAAATTTGTGGATGGCTGAAGAAAAAGAACCAACATTTTAAGTAAATATGCTTGAAAAGTATTTCATTGTTCAGTGTCATGCAAAGAGTGTGAAAGGATGTAATAAATCTACGGTGTTAAAAGCAACCCTGTGCAGAAAGTTGTTTTCTTTTTGCCTAAAAAAAATTATAAATTCCTACACATAACTATTTTTAAATCCTGTAAAATCCTAAAACACTAGTTACTGAATTTGAGATTTTCTTGATCCTAGAAATCTGGGCTTTATAATGCTTGGTTGTGCTCAAAACAGTACAATATGATGACACTTGGGATACTGGGGTCTCTCTCTGTGGATTTTTTATTACCATTTAAAGAATTTCTCACCATCAAATAATAAATTTATTGGTTTGTATTAAAATAAGTATTAATATGTTTATGTTTAACCCAAAAGCTACGACCAATTAAAAAGATTAGGTGTTATTCAAATGGTGAGTCTTGGGAATTTTGTTTTTTTTTTCTGGCTACTGAGATCCAGAAATGTGATGAACATGCCCCCTTCCACTATAATTGTAATATGTGACAATACTAAGTTTCATGACGCCTGTGACGTCACCATGTAAGTGTAGTGCAAAAAAGGATACCAGAAGAAAGAAGCAAATTAGATACTATAAATAAATTGGAAAATTGTTTAAAATGGCATGCTTTATCTGAATCAAATTTTGATTTTACTGTCCTTTTAAGTTGAATTCTAAATTTGATCTAATAGATTTTGCAGTATACTTTCATTTGCAATTTAAATTTTTTTTTATTCTATAAGTGATTTTCCACTGATTCTACTCAAATGTACTCTGAGTGTCAGTGGTGATATAACAGCTATTCGTAACATACACGGGTGGAGTATGTCTGTTGTGTAAGCCTTTCTTAATTGACGGTGTGACCATTTTTATAAAAGAATCTTGCAAAATGTTTCTAACCAAATTTAAAATATACTGCAGTGAATTTGAAATTCAATCCTCATTTAACACATGTGGTCATATACATATTATACACACATGTCTAAATTCTGTATTTGGTATGTCAGAGCCTGCTGACTCTGAGATGGTATTAGATGTTTGTTTGCTTTACCTGTGCATAATAGTATGAGTATTTTCATCTATGCATCTGTCAGACAGTGTCAGTGTATGTATTTTCAAAAGCACAAAATTGAAATAACAATTTAAAAGTTTCCCCCACTTACTTGTGAATCTGGAGCTGGTTAGAAGCTAATTTAAAAGAATGTAAACACCATTTCAAATAGTTTGAAAATCGTTAAATTCATTTTACAAGAAGGATTGTTTACATTGCACATCTAGAGTAGGTAACAAATGTTATGCATTGTCTTACATTGTATGTATCAAATACATGTGTGTTTAATTTTATAAGTGTATTCTGTTCTTTTAGCTGTCTATGCTCCATGAGTCGTTAACAACTAAACAGAACTTTTATGCCACTGCAGCTAAACTCAATAACTTTTACTTATGGTTTGTCCTGAATGGTTTAATTTAAATTTAATTATATGTTGCACAGGCACCAATTTAATGTAAACTGATATAGTAGTATTTTTAATTTAATTTACTATTTATTAAATACAAAGCATTCATAATAGGTTTAGGCTGAATTTTGGCAGCAACCTATTGAAAGTTTTCATATTTTGATTTTTTCTCTTCATGTATGAAACTCTTTGATACTGCTATTTTTCAAATGTGGTAGACGCTGTGAATAAATAAATGTAAACTCGTCTTCTTGGTTATTACTGAACATTGGACAAATCACTGCAGTCATAAAATGAGTAATTTATATTTTGAATTTGGTTTATTGCCATTTATTTAAACATTAGTATAAAGAGATTTATTTAACTGACGTTGACATGTAAGACAGTATACTTCATGTGCAAGATATCTTAGCTTTTGGAGTTTTGCAGTGAAATTTAAAAAAAATCCTAAAAACTAAGGTTTAGAATAGATTGGAGATATTAGCAAGTGCATACTGCAACTGCAATCATTATAAAATTATAAAACGGACAATCAGCTTTTCATATGTTCTGTTTATTATATTTTAATTAATTTTTTTATCTACTTTGGAATCATAATGTAATTAAAGTTGATGTCATTCCATATGAAAGCATTAAAGAACAGATCGAGTAATAATTTTAGGCATAACAGATGATAAATTTACTAGAAAAGAGGTCACGTGGCTAAGCAGTTTTGATAATTCAATGGACAGTAATGGTAAAATTAAAGGGACTCTATACTGTAAAAATGGTTTTTCTCTTAATGTGTTTCTAATGACTGGGAAGCAGTGGCATAGCGTGGGTTGTTAGCACCCAGGGCAAGGCAAGTATTGCGCCCCCTAACCCATTAGCACTGACTGAGTCTCTTCCACCAGTACAGTAGGGATTGACTATAGTACCTCACTGTACCACCTCACTATAGTTCCTCACTGGTACCACTTCTGTATTGTACCTCACTGTACCACCTCACTATTAAACCCCCCAGCTCCCCAATTCAGAATTTCTCAGTGCTTTGATTATGAAATAGTTGAAAATGTTATCACAAAACGTATGTGAGAAAAAAATACACATATAAATAAAAAAGACAAGATGAACCTTGCATGTATAAATATATTTTACCATCTTATGGCTATAAAGTATGTGAGTCTGCACAGTATAAAGTATGGGAGTCTGCACAGTATAAAGTATGGGAGTCTGCACAATATAGAGTTTAGGAGTCTGTACAATATATAGTTTAGGAGTCTGTACAATATAGCGTTTGGGAGTCTGCACAATATAGAGTATGGGAGTCTGCACAATATAGAGTTTAGGGGTCTGTACAATATAGAGTTTGGGAATCTGCACAATATAAAGTTTGGGAGTCTGCACAATATAGAGTATAGGAGTCTGCACAATATAAAGTATAGGAGTCTGCACAATATAGAGTATAGGAGTCTGCACAATATATAGTTTGGGAGTCTGCACAATATAGAGTTTGGGAGTCTGCACAATATAGATTTTTGGAGTCTGTACAATATAGAGTTTTTACTGGAGAACGCACCTCATGATAAGGAGATGACTTTCATTTTGCACCCCTAAGAATTATGCACCTGGGGCAACTGCCCCTGTGCCCCCCCACTACGCCACTGCTGGGAGGTTGATTTTCTGCTGCTGCCTCGGTTTTTGCATAGCTTTTCTATCATGAATACTGCAGTATTCATATTATCAGTATATTTGGCAGTTTCTGTTATTCATATCTCAGTAGAGGGGTAAAACAGGTGACGTGGTCTACAGATGGGGAGGCCTTGAAAATCCCCCCAGAAACAAAGCTGCCTTTTTATTGAAAATGTAAAAAATTATGAAAGTGCAGTATAGGAGTCTGCACAAAATAGAGTTTGGGAGTCTGCACAATATAGAGTTTGGGAGTCTGTACAATATAGAGTATGGGAGTCTGCACAATATAGAGTATGGGGGTCTGCACAATATAGAGTTTGGGAGTCTGCACAATATAGAGTTTGGGAGTCAGTACAATATAGAGTTTAGGAGTCTGCACAATATATAGTTTGAGAGTCTACACAATATAAAGTATGGAAGTATGCACAATATAACGTTTGGGAGTCTGCACAATATAAAGTATGGGAGTCTGCACAATATAAAACATGGAAGTCTGCACAATATAAAGCATGGAAGTCTGCACAATATAAAGCATAGAAGTCTGTACACTATAGAGTTTGGGAATCTGCACAATATAAACTATGGAAGTCTGTACAATATAGAGTTTGGGAGTCTGCACAATATAGAGTTTAGGAGTTTGCACAATATATAGTTTAGGAGCCTACACAATATAAAATATGGAAGTCTGCACAATATAAAGTTTGGGAGTCTGCACAATATAAAGTATGGGAGTCTGCACAATATAAAGTATGGAAGTCTGTACACTATAAAGTTTGGGAGTCTGTATAATATATAATTTGGGAGTCTGCACAATATAGAGTTTAGGGGTCTGCACAATATAGAGTTTGGGAGTCTGCACAATATAAAGTTTGGGAGTCTGTACAATATAGAGTTTGGGAGTCTGCACAATATAGAGTTTGGGAGTCTGCACAATATAGAGTTTGGGAGTCTGCACAATATAGAGTTTGCGAGTCTGCACAATATAGAGTTTGCGAGTCTGCACAATATATAGTTTGGGAGTCTACACAATATAAAGTATAGAATTCTGTACAATATAGAGTTTGGGAATCTGCACAATGTAGAGTTTAGGAGTCTGCACAATATAGAGTTTGGGAATCAGTACAATATAGAGTTTAGGAGTAACAAAATATAGAGTTTGGGAGTCTACACAATATAAAGTATAGAAGTCTGCACAATATAAAGTTGGGTATTCTGCACAATATAAAGTATGGGAGTCTGCACAACTCACCTATATCAGATCTCCTGCTATGTCTCTCACTGCACTAGAGCTAAGGAAGGGGGAGAAAAGTCTATAGAGGAACACAACTATTTACATTGAGCTATAACTGAACAGTGACACCTAGAGGTAGAAATTAAAAGTGCAGTCACAAACCACCAGGATGATCACTTACTTTCGGCGCTGCATGTGAGACACACAGTGAGAGCGGTGGTGGAGACTGGAGAGCGCACCTCATGATTGTTTAAACAACTTCTGGGTCCCCTAAACCTATTACAATCTTGTGTGGCTTTGGTTTAGGGGACCCAGAAGTTGTTTGGTTGCATAGAGGCCTGGAACACCTATTTCTAAATTAATTCCTACGAATGTGTGCATTGAATTAAATATTTAAATAAATAATTGCTTACTATATGGAGTGCTGAAATCCCTGTCTTTTTTGGAGAGAACACTACCGTGACCTTTTCAAACTTCCTTCTTTGAAACTTGTAAATGTATTTGTTTACAGGGTCTGCACCCGATAATAATTAATATAAAGTGGATTTTTGATACCTTCTCCCTAATAGACTCAGTATATTGTATATATATATATATATATATATATATATATATATATATATATATATATATATATATATATATATTTAATATATATAGGGGGTGGATATTATTTGAGAATATAGTAGACAACTCATCAACACTATGCAAATGTGATAAAACAATTATTGCAATAAGACAAATAAAGAAATAAAAATAATAAATGTGTAATAATAATAATAAATGATATGTCCCATATGTCAGTGGGGGTATATCCTTAAAATCAATCAAATTATTTGGTACATTCCAGGTCTAGGCTGCTATCTGTGGATGGATCGTAGGCCAAGATCCAGGGATCAGTAATCTGTAGAAGATGAAAAGAGACAGAAGCGCCACATGACCCAGAATTGTATACACTTGTGTGAATATGTGCACAGAATATTTCACTCACATTTAGGTGAGCACCCCTCTTGGTGCAAATAGCGCAGGCTGGAGTCAAACAGTCATCCAGCAGACTGACCTCCGACACAGCTCCAATAGCAGTAAGACCGATCAGGATACCGTGTCCCAAAGAAATCTTACACCATTCAATGAATGGTATTGGTGATGAATAAATGTGTGGCAGCAAGTTCTAAGGTCAAAACTTACTTTAATAAAAACATTTTATTCATCTCTGCATGAAAGACAGACATTTTATTCTTCCCTGTGAACTGTAACTCTTATTGAACCATCGCACTGTTATTATTTTTGCACATGTAAATTGAAAAACCCAATAAAATTATTTTTAAAAATATATATTTATAGTTTATAGAGGTAAATCAAAAAATCAAATGCTTTATTTCTGTTTAAACAGAGTGATACCAAAAATACTTTAGGCAAGTTTTTCTGTGAACTTCCCGGGAGTGAAGAAATTAAAAATACTTAATGGCCATAATACCCAAATCTTTAAACACTTGAAAATGATGCAGCATATCTGTAAAAAGCTGACTAGAAAATATCACCTGAACATCTCTATGTAAAAAAGAAAGCTGTTTTACCTCAAAAGTTTCTCAGTAGCCATATCCCATTGTAAAGGACTTCTAAGCAACAAATCAGTATGTCTGTCCCGGGACAGCGGAAGGAGCGAGCATTCATGCACACTCATCTTATTTCCCTATTCAGTGTAAGGAAGTTTACAATTAAATCTCATGAGAGTTAAGTGAAATCTCATGAGATCACAGTAAAATAGTTCATGACCTCAGCACTGCTGATGCTGATTTGCTGCTGTTCATTTCTTCATTTTTTTTTTACCTGCAGCTGGGCAGCAGCTGAGTATAACTTTTTACACAGAACTTACTCTGCTGAGTTGAGGAAATTGTGAGGTAAAATATCTTCCTTTTTTACATAGAGATGCTCAGGTGATATTTTCCTATCAGCTTTTTACAGTTATACTGCATCAGTTTCAAGTAATTTAGCATATGAGTATTATTTACATTTAATGGAATTAAATGAGAAGGGCCATAGCAATAAAAGTGCAAGTGGCTTTTCCTCCTAATGTTCCCATTCCAGAAACACTCTTTCTGTTCCTTCTGTAACAGCTACATCATCTCAAAGAGTTTACCCACCAGCAGCATCTTTAAGTAAGCAAGTTTTGCAAACATCTGCCTCAAAAAAATATACAATACCTTCATTTATAGATAGCATGACACTTGAAAATCAGGTAAAAGTTGGTCAAGCTCTTGCAAGAGCAATATATTATTCTGGAACCACGTTGTCAATAACTGAAAATGCATATAGGCTGGAAGCTTTTAACTTATTGAGGTCATCATACCATTTGCCCAGCAGACATTCCTTGAGCAAGCCACTTTTAGATTCAGCATATGAGCGTGTGATAGAATATGTACAAGGAAAAATCAGTGAAGCAATAAGCATTATTTTTTTCAGTTTTTTTCCCAATGGCTTTAAAATTTCTGGAAAGGTCAGGGTCAGGATAACAGGTCGGGAACAGGTACACTTTGGTGTCCATGATACAATAGTTGAACCAAAGATTGCTCTCAAATGTGCGCTCTGAAGGAAAGCTCATTGCAACTGGTGAGACCCATTTATGCCCACTGAATTGTAGATATTGCATAAAGAGAAGTGTGTGATACACTGTTGTGTATATAAAGAAGTGCTACAAAACCTGAAACCTCATACAATAAATATCCAATATGGTAATGTAATTTATTCTTTAAAATGTAAAAACGTGGTGTGAAACCTCATAACATAAATATCCAGTATGCTGTTACAAGCACATAATTTATTCATGTTTATAATACTATATAGTTTATTATTATGATTACTATTATACTTTATGTATGAAGCGCCATCATATTCTGCAGTGCTGTCCATAGATACAGTTCATTTAAATAAAACAATAATATAAAACTTGTAAGAGACAGGACAAAATTTACAAATACATACAGGAGGAATTGAGGGCCCTATTCCCGTGGGAACTTACAATCTAGAAGGATAGGAGGTTGAGAAACAGGAGGTGAGGACTGCAAGATTGAGAAAGATGTTAATGCAGAGTTAGATGAGGGAAATCTTGTTAGGTAAGAGAAATATTATTGAGTTGGGTGGTAGGCTTCTCTAAACAGAATAGTCTTCAGACAGCATTTAAAGGAAGAAAGATTAGGGCAAAGCCTGACAGCACGAGGGAGAGTGTTCCAGAGGGTAGGTGCTGCACGACAGAAGTCCTGCAGTCTAGCATAAGAAGAGGTGATAGTCGCAGATGCAAGGAGCAGGTCATTGTTGGATCTTAGTGGGCAGGCTGGAATATACTTGTTGATTAGAGAGGATAGGTAGAGGGGAGCGGTGTTGGTGAGCTCTTTGTATGAAAGGGTGAGAATTTTGAATTTAATTCTGCTGTGAAGGAAGAGCCAATAAAGGGACTCGCAGAGATGTGCAGCAGATAAAGAGCGACAGGAAAGGAGGATCAGCCTGGCAGAGGCATTTAGGATGGATTGAACGGGGGAGAGGTGGAAAGAGGAAGGCCAGTAAGTAGGTTTTTGCAGTAGTCAAGTCGGGAAATAACAAGGGAGTGGATTATTTGCTTTGTGGTGTTAGTGCACAGAAAAGGTCGAATCTTGGAAATATTGCATAGATGGTTGGAGCAGGATGTAGAAAGCGATTGAATATGGGGAACGAAGGATAGATTTGAGTCAAGTGTAACTCTGAGGCAGCGGACTTTGGGTGATGGTTTATCAATAAAGTTAGTTATTCAAATGAAAAAGAAAATGCTTTACTGAATTTCTTAATGAATGAGTTTATTTCAAAATATTGTTTTTATGATATACATTAATAAACATAATAGTTTCAAATAAAATAAATAAGAAATCAAGTAAAATTATATGCTTTTGTGAAATGAACTTCTTGTATTTTCACCCAAGGTTATAAAATTGTTTATGTCTTATGGCCACTCTCGATGGCGCCAATATTTTACTTTTGTTTTAGCTCAAGGCTATAGGCTTTTTTGTTGTTGTTTTTTTTTGGTAAAATCTCATGATGTAATGCCAAATGATTGTTTAAAAGGGTATAAAGGGGCAGAAAATATTATCTGAACCAAAATGCTGTCAATGTCAATGCTTGTATGGTATAATATTTATTTATGGTATTTATGTTATAATATTTATTTATAAGCAAGCATGATTAATGTATTGTAAAAAATCTAGGCATAGATAGTGCTTACATAACCAAGATTCTACAGGAGCAATATCGATACAGTCTTAGAACCGAAACATCCTTGAGTTCGACCTGCATGGGAGCTCTCTGAAGTCCCCTCCCCCTCACGGGTTAATGGGTCCTTCTATTTTAGATTCTGTGTCAACCTGTTAGACTTTGAATTTGATTAACACTGCCTGTTTTATACTGTTCCGCCAGAAAACCCCATTTTTTTAGATCTTTTCACAGCTTGTTTTATTACTCTGAAGGTGCCAAATTCACCTGTAAAAGGACATATGAGCATTTGGGTTTATGCAGATTAGTGTTGAAAATTGTGATATCTGATTGCAATGTTCCTACTAATTTTTAGATCATCTAATTTTATTGCACCCCATTCATTGCTTTATATATGTATTTATTATGTTTTATGCATACTATGATATAGATTCTTTAATTAGGTGAGTTGGCCAACTCTTTTTGAATTTAATTCATTGTGATCCACACCACATTTTTTGAGACATTTTACAGAATAAATTAAATTACCATATTGGATATTTATTGTATGAGTTTTCACACCACGTTTCTTGAGACATTTTACAAAATAAATTACATTACCATATTGGATATTTATTATATGAGGTTACAGCTTTTGCACTGCTTCTTTTGATACATATAATGAAAGTGTGATCAACACACAAGAGGGCGCTAAATACCCACTGGGAGGTAAAATGTATGTGATTATAAAAACAGGCAATATACATGTGAAACTGGGAATAGATCATGGGCTCTCACCATACAGACAATTTAACAAATGATGTTCAGTCCCAAATATATGTGCAATGTTCATATATCAATTGTCCCAATGATGAAAGCAAAACCAGTTGCTGCCGATAATGTTGCACTTTCCTCTTGTAAGTGCCCTCTTCTCTCCTTGATGACCGGAGGCAGATCTGTAGGGGTGGAGGGAAAACAAAGGCGACAAATGTGTGTATCCAATGTGATGGTGGACCCCCCTGCACACGTATGCTATACCCAGGGTACTCACACTTTAACTTAGCACACCAATGTGCTGGTAGGCGCGGACTGGCTATCGGAGCAAGCCAGCTTGCTCTCTCAGGTACACTCTCTCTCTGTAGTGATCGTCAGAGTCGTAGCCGCTGTGTCTCCTTATGTAATGTTGATCTCCAACGCCAACAGGAACTCACAAAGGAATAGCTCCCAAGGATTGGTAATGAGGATATACTTGTAATGGAATCACATGCAATGGTATAAAATAAACTTTTAATCAATGTTAAAAACAACCATATGGGGTCCACCATCACATTGGTTACACACATTTGTCGCCCCTGTTTTCCCTCCACCCCTACAGATCTGCCTCCGGTCATCAAGGAGAGAAGAGGGCACTTACAAGAGGAAAGTGCAACATTATCGGCAGCAACTGGTTTTGCTTTCATCATTGGGACAATTGATATATAAACATTGCACATATATTTGGGACTGAACATCATTTGTTAAATCGTCTGTATGGTGAGAGCCCATGATCTATTCCCAGTTTCACATGTATATTGCCTGTTTTTATAATCACATACATTTTACCTCCCAGTGGGTATTTAGCGCCCTCTTGTGTGTTGATCACACTTTCATTATAGTTTTTTTATTCCAATTTTGTTATTAAGAGGTGCAGCTTGTCTTTCACATTGGGGATACACAGTCAGTGTCTTAGGTGATTGATTTATCAGGTTCAGTACAGCACTTGGTATTTGACTCTGCTAGTACACATGCACATTGGGAGGCTCTCCACTCCCGTCATATTACACTGGTTGTTCTAGCGCCCTCTAGTGGCTAAGGTCACATTTGTTTTCGTTTTCTTTTGATACATGTCAGTGTATCATTAACTTCTCTTTGTCCATGAAACAATAACCAATCACTGAACAGGAGTCTGGGAAAGTCTTTTTACACATTCAATTCAATCTTAGTGACAGATGTCCACAAAAAGACATGAAAATGAACTTTAACTAGTGCATAGTACTTTAATAGCAACAAAGCAGCGGTACTCATAGCGTGGCTCCGGTTGCACTCAAATGCTTTACAATAATCTAATAATTTAGAAACACAGGACTAGATCATGAAATCTGCAAAAGGAAGACACTAATAAAAAACAATATATAAGCCTCTCTCAAATGAATCACAATTACCTAATGGATCTCAATGGGGTTGCACAATTATAGTGACAACTACGGATTTGCTGACATAAGAATCTCCCTCCCAGACTTTATGCAACAGGGAGCAAGAGGTAGCCATAGTTATTAATGACAATTACAGATGGTAGTGTTACTATAACAACACCTATCCAGCTGCTAAATAATGAAGTCTTAAAACTAGATGTGTGCATTCAACAGGTTCGTTAGCTGCAGAATATGGAAGAAGGTGGCCTCTCACGGCCATCGGCTCTTTTCGTATCTGGATTTATTCTTGTGAAAATTTAACATACTAATATCTGAATGTTACACTTTCACAAGATTAAATCAAGCTCCGAAAAGATCTAAAGGCTGCTAGCGACCACCTTCTTCCACATTCAGCAGCTAACAAAGCTGCCAAATGCACACGTCTAGGCCTAGCTGAAATATAATGAAAACTACAAGAATGCTAAGTAAAAGGAGGAAAAGGCTAATGTAACAACTATCTTCCTAAGACATAAAGGGGCATTTTAGTCAAAATGTAAATGCATATAGATAAATTACATCTTTGCACATAGATAAATTACATATTTGCACATAGATAAATTACATCTTTGCACATAGATAAATTACATCTTTGCACATAGATAAATTACATCTTTGCACATAGATAAATTACATATTTAAATAGAAAGATATTTCCAATAAACCTATGTTGCCAAAAATGCTTCTAGTAAAAGATATCACTGTTTTTTGTTAACATTTTCTCTGCATGTGCATGTGAAGCATAGCTAGATATTCTCAGTGCACCAGCATTTTAAATTCTGCAGCTGCTCAGAGATCCAGTGGGGATTGTATCAAGTTACAAGATGATACAAGCACTTTAGGCTCTCTAAGCAAGTACTGTGTTTAAATTGCTTGGCATATTTAAGTACATTCTTAAAACAGTTTTAGCTTTTCCTAGAAGCACTAATACATGTATATAGAAAAAATGCTTCTATTTCCTATTGAAAATGCCCAGTATGTATTCCAATTTTGTCTGGAATGCCCCTTTAAGGTGCCATAGGAATATCTATTTTGTGCATAAAAACCAAAATGGCCAAAATGCAATTTATATAAAAAAAATTTTTATGAGATAAAACATTAATAACTGATTTCCATATTTTAGACATCAAATTTAGGACTTGTTATTTTTCTGGGACTGGTGGGAATGACTTTCCATTTTACAGTAGAGACTGCGAGTAAATATCAGATAGAAATAGTTTACCATTAGCAGACACATAATAGTTACTGACTGAGGCACTGTAACTATTATTGTTCCGTGGCTCAAATAGACCTTAATAGCGGTGTCTATTAATTTGGGCCTGTTGCTATGGGGCTGTCAGCAAGTTAACTGTCAACAGGATTTGAACTGCTTGCATGAGATCTAAGCTATAGTTTTATGCAGTCTGTAAGGAGACAGATCTTTTAATATTAAGTTATATAACAATTACAATCAACTAGTTTAGCCATACTTCGATACAAAAGCATCTTTTACACGAATGAAGCAATTTCTTTAATAAAAAATATATTTTGCAAAACGATTTTCATCCCATCCCTGTAGTATCCATAATAGATGGTTAGAGAACAGATCAATCGATGGCGTCTGACCTAACTGCATAGCTTCACACAAATATTACATTTGTAGTTATTGACAGAGCAGACTGTATTCCCAGTGGAGCCATGGAAAGTGATTAGCGAGGTTATGATGAATGTTAATTGGATGACCTCTTCTCTAGTTCAACCTCTATTGCAATAGCAAAATAGAAAGGACCAAGCAATACTGGAGGAGTTCCAGTTCAATTTTTAGAATTGCTTTTGTCTAAGGCAATCTAAAGCCTCTTACAATTTGCATCAAATCAATAACAACACAAATAAGCTAATGAATTTTTGGGGGATGATTAAAGAAGAAGCATCTTTATCTTTTTAAACCTTCACGGCTTTACTAAAATAGACAATTATGGTTAGTCAATACTGCAGAGCATATTGCAAGGTTTCTTGGGAGCTCTAAACTTTTACCAGCATATCGTTTGCTACTGTATGCTACCTTTAAATGCACACTAGAAAATAAGAAAAATATGTGTATTGTCCTAAATTTTTGTACATTCTGTAGTAGGGGAATAGAAACCTTTGGTGATTGATTTCATTGTACTATTTTTTTTTACAAATAATTTAATTCTAACCAACATAAAAATTTGCAGAAAAATGTTTGTATACTGTTCTAAATTTAATATATTAGAGCGATATAAATAAAACAGAGAGGCGCCAAATGTGCATATCAATCATTATATCACCAATATCAACTCGACTGATGAATACAGGGTACTCACATTGGAGAAGAGCACCCTAATGTGCTGCAAGACCCCTGCTGGTAATTCTCAGTGCACCAGCTCACTGAACTCCGGTCTCAACAGATCTTTGTTAATAGACTCTCCTTAATGACAGGGAGCTGCAAATTCCTCATAGGACCTAAAATATAGTGGAGGTTGTATTTTAAAAAAATTATTTAAAAAATGATACAAATAACCCAGCTAGTACATATAAGGGGTAACTTAGAGGCCCCCCTGAAATATTGTGACACATTTCTTGGCGTCTAAACTCACCATTTCATGATGCCTGATAAAAAGGTGAGATGCAGCTCCTTCTAGACTACCCTGCTGCTGCTAGATGCAGCTCCTCTTAGAGTCTGCAGCGGCTCCACCCATACTCCGTTACTGTAGATTTAAAAGCTTCTACCAATACTGCTGCTGCCTGATGCGGCTAATTTTGACTTCCCTGCTGCAGCTACTCCTAGACACCGCTGCTTCTGCAGTATATTTAAAGGCCACTACCAATACCTGTGCTGCCTGATGCGCTTTTATAGACTCTGCTTTTCCTGAAGTATATTTAAAAACCTCAAGCAATACCATTGCTGAGACCCCTGCTAGGTTCTGCTGTTACTGCTGTGTATTTAATTGAAATAAATTTTTATTAGCTTTTCATTGGGCACATTACATAATATATCATACGGTTAAAGATGAACAGGATTATACAGTAAGATCCTCAATACATAGCTTAGAAATTCCTTATACAGCATCCTCTTAACTAAATTGTAAAGGCTCTATCCCATCTCATCCTTACATGTCCAATAACTTAGGTTTATGTATAATATTCATAACATATTTAACTCATAAAAACTTCCCATACCCCCCACCAATAACTTCCACTATCTCCAAGTTGAATCAATGGGCTTATAACAGAGGGTAGCTAAGTAACTTGTTTCCTTTCAGATATTTAGGTGTCAGGTGTCTGGGATTCACCTTTTTTCAGAATCCAGTAAAACCATACTCTTTGAAACTGCTCACTAGTTCCCTTAGACCATGCCGCTAGTTTTGACATTATATAAGTGTCTATTATTTTGTCTAGTACCTCTCTCCAACTAGGCGCCCCCACCTTCCAATGTCTAGCTATACAGATTTGTAAACATGTACTAAGATTCTTAATGAAAGTATTGGTAGCTGAATTAAACGTCTATCTTTTCGTTCAGGAGTGCCTGGGCTATCGTCAATGTAATATTTTCATCAAGTATGTTGCTGAGTAGCTCCGATAGCTTCGTCCACAATGGTTGCACTTTTGTGCAGTCCCACCACATGTGCCTATATGTCCCTCTTTCCTTACATCCCCTATAACAGGTCCCCGCACTTGCTGAGATAAAGTGTGCTGTCCGCTCAGGAGTAAGGTACCATCGGAAAGCCACTTTCAGACAATTTTCTTTTATATCTGCACTCAGCAAACCCCTAGCAGTTTCCAGTAGTATTTCATCCCACTCTCCCTTTTACCTTGTCTCACCTAAATCTATCTCCCATCTGTCCATCAGGGAAGACTTAGTGACAGTTCTTGATTCTTGAAGCAATATATATATTTGTGAGATCACGTGTTTCCCCCTGAAGGGGGTGTTGCATATCTTTTCTAACAGGGTCAGGGGTTGGCCAGAACCATGGGACAAATATTTAGTTATTGCTGACGAGATCTGTAGATAGAGGAACCAGTGTAGTGTGTATGGTTGGACTTTGTCTTTAATCTGATTAAATGTAAGTAATGTGTTTTTGTCTAAGAAGTCCGCCACCCTATATAATCCCTTATTCTCCCATTTCCCTACAAGTCTTCTGAGCTCCCGGGGTAACAAAAACCGCACAGGTATTAACAAGGAATGGGTAGAATATAATCTTAATGTTTTAGTGAATTTGTGCCACAACTGTATTGTTTTGCACGTTATAGGTGACCTATATGTCAATGTTTTCGTTTTTTAATGCGGGGTCCCACAAAATATCTGCCGGATTTTCACATCCAGCAATATCGGCCTCTATGCGCGGCCAAGTAATTTCCTTCAGGTTTTTCTCCAAAATGGTGGTTTGTGCCAGCCTAGAGGCGTAATAATAGTCCACCAAGTTCGGGACTCCCACTCCTCTCACCTGCCTGTGCTGCTTTAACATCTGTGCTGCTATTCTTGCTTTTCCATCCCCTCTTAGGAAACGCAACAATTCTACTGGTAAGGTGTGTAAGTCTGTTATGGGGACCGCAATCGGCAAAGTTCTAAAAAGGTACATAATCCTGGGGAGAACGTTCATTTTTATAGCTGATAGTCTCCCGTACCACGAGAAACTACCCTTTTTCCAATTATTAAGGTCTTTCCTGATAGTTTTATAAAGGGGGACGTAATTTAGTCGATATAGGTCTGAAAAATTCTCATTTAATTTCACCCCTAAATAGGTTATGTGGGCCTTCGCTCATGTAATATTAAAATTCAATTCTATTGTTTTTTTGTATGAGGGGGGAGGGAAATCAGGAGAGCCTCACTCTTGTCTAGGTTAACTTTATATCCCGAGATCTCTGAGAACTTCCCTAGAATGTCATATAGGTTAGGTAAAGAGATCAGGGGTTTGGTCAACGTCAATAAGACGTCATTGGCAAACAACGTCAATTTATAGTCCCCTCCTGCCAGATGTATACCCTCTATCTCCCTTGACTGCCTGATGACCACTGCCAATGGTTCAATGCAAATGGCAAATAAGAGCGGCGAAAGCGGACACCCCTGATGAGTTCCATTTAAAATATCTATGGACCTCGAGGTGTATCCCGCAGCACCTACCACCGCCGTTGGATTGGAATAAATAGTTGTAAGAGCCTTTATGAACGCCCCCCGAAATCCCATTTTATCTAGGACCCTAAACATGTAGCTCCAATCTACCCTATCAAACGCCTTTTCCGCATCGAGTGATAGTAGTAATGCTGGCGTCTGGGTTCTCATTAGAAAGTCTACTAGAGAGTGTGTGTGTTACTACCTTTACAACATTTACAAGTTTAAATAGACACTTAAGAATCAAGTGCATATACGTTTTAGTCACTTGGTCAAAAATTGCACATGTCAAAGGAGGGGGGTGGGGGCCCTGATCAATGGTTAAGTCAGGGGCCCCAAAATTTCTAGTGGCTGCCCTGAGAGTCACTATTCTCCGCACATTATCTGGGGCCTCTCGCTCTTTAACAAATCCCAACTGATCTTGATGGACCAGAGAGGGGAGAATCAATTTTAGTCTGTTTGCCATAATTTTTGTAAAGATTTTAAGATCCGAATTTATCAACGAAATGGGCCTGTAATTTTTGCAAAATTTAGAATTCTTTCCTACTTTTGGTATTACTATGATTTTAGCTTGCAACATTTCTTTAGGGAGTTCCCCGCCTGCCAGAATTTTGTTACAGAATGTTAGTAGATGAGCTAACAAGTCCTTCCCGAACAGCTTGTAATACTCCCCAGTAAGGCCATCTTCCCTGACTTCAAATCTTTGATGACCCCTAAAATCTCTATGGCCGTAACTTTTGCATTAAGTTGTTGAAGATCAGAGTCCTGGATTACTGGTAAATTAGCTTGCTGTAAAAAACTATCTATCTGTGTAGTAATATCTCCCGGAGTTACCTTTCCCCCATCATACAAATCCTCATAATATTGGGCAAAAGTCTCAGTTATCTCCTGAGGGTTTGAGGTGGATGCCCCATTAGACCTCTGTATGGAAGGAATAGCAAAGAATTTGGTTCTCTCCCTCAGCTTAAATGCCAGATATTTGTCCGGCTTGTTTGCATAGATATAATAGTGGGCCCTCAACCTCAAGGCCACGCGGATGGAGAATTCATTTAAAATTTTAGTCAACTCCTGTCTTTTAGACTGGAGAGACTTATATACCTTATTTGATAAGGTACGTTTATGTTCCCTCTCAAGTATCTCAACCTCTCTCTGAAGGGTATTAACTAACTGTGTCAATTGTTTCAGCAGTATCGATTTCTCTTTAATAAATAGCCCTCTTATAAAGGGTTTATGTGCCGCCCACGTCACTAAAGGGTTACTTGTGGTCCCCACGTTTATTTGCCAATATTCCCTCAGTGCTTTGGGAATTCTGTCACGTATCTCCGGATTTCTAAGAAGTGTTGGGCTGTATGTCCACGACCTTTGTCTAGTGAAATTTATGAGACCCGAGAGCTCTAGAGTTACCAGTGAATGGTCTGACCACATGCACAGTTGCGTATTTGATGATATCAAATTTGGGGTTAATATTTGGCTCACATATATGTAATCTAATGTTGAGTACGATTGATGTGCCGGTGAATAGTATGTGTAGTCGTGTTTGGAATTACCCACCGCCGTCCAAGAATCTATGAGGTTATGTGCTCCTAATGATTCTCTAATGGATTTGATAATAGCATTATGCCTGTGTTGTTTACTTGTCGTCCCTTTGTGCCCCCCCTCCCCTGAGAAAGAGGTCAAAGACACATTAAAATCCCCTGCTAAGATAACTCTATCCTGTGACCACTGGGTGAGATGATGCAATATCTGTTGAAAAAAGTTATTCTGTGTTTCATTAGGTGCGTATACGTTACACAATGTAATTTTGGTATTTTGAATCGTACCCTGGACAATCACAAACCTGCCATCCTTATCTCTAGTCACTTTTTCCAGTATGAAATCTAATGATTTATGTATTAATATTGTCACCCCCCTTTTTTGTGTGTCTGTAGTAGAGTGAAAATGATGGGGAAATTGATGGGACCAATATTTTGGTATCGTCTGGGAGATAAAATGAGTTTCCTGAAGGAAAATAATAGTTGCTTTCAGTTTCAAATAGTGTGTCATGGCTATGCGTCTCTTGTTATCTGTGTTGAGTCCCCTAACATTATGGGAAATTAATCTTAGGTTATGTGGCATCGTTGTTCTTCTCCCACCCTGTTACTGTCCCCCATGTAGCCGTTGTATCGAAAATACCTCCAATATTGTGGAGCACCTCTTTTACTTCTTTAATCCCAGAGACCTGAATCACCTCCTCACCTCTGTTCCTTACCCGTTCAATTATTACATACCCATTAGGAAACACCTGGTGTAAAAAAAACCATATTAAATAACAGTAACAAACAAAATTAAGAACATTAACTGTTTCAGTCCTTTTAGGACACCACCACATATGATATCTAAGTGCAGTCACTGTCTTGTCTTAATTATTGTGGCAAGATATGTAGCTAAGATATATAAAAACTAACAGAAACTTTAATAGAACCTATATAACCCACCCACTTCCCCACAATAAGTGGGTTATCAACACCTCCTTTTTTTAATTTCATTTTGATCAACATTAACATTTATTTTAAAGTACTACCAACGTGATACCATAGTTTACAGTTATGGCCCAGTGTTCGTGGTCCAAGATGATGTACAACATAACACCCACGCTCCTCCAACAAAATGTACAACTTCCCAACATACCTCCTCAAGTTCCCTCCTCCCCTCATGAAGGCAACCCAATTTTACCATGTTCATCTGACCATTGTCTGGCTTCCAAATGAGTCCTGGGCATTCACAGAAAGTTTGTCGTTCCGTATTGAGGTATACCCAACACAAGGTTTATAACCTTCCTTTTCATCCTCTGTTTATGATGCCCAGACTCTTCAGGTCTTTCGTTTCTTTTCTGGAATCTTTGTCCATTGCCTTTGACATATTTTATTTTCCTTACTTAGGAGATCTGAGGATTCTCCCTGTTGTAGAAGAGCAGGAGGCTCCATCTTCAGCCTCCAACATGCTTCTGGAATCTCCAGAGGTTCTTTAATAAAGAATGACTTATTTTCCCACGTTATGTGGAGGGCAAAAGGAAACCCCCACCTGTATGGGACTTGGTTTTTCCTCAGTAAGGAAGTTAGAGGTCCGAGAGAGCTTCTTCATTGCAGTGTTCTCAAGCACAGGTCCTGGAAGAACTGGATGACATTACCCTGATATTTGAATGTTGGATTTCTCCTTGCTGCCGCAAGTATTTCCTCTTTTTCTTTAAAGCGTAGCATCTTTATGATGACATCTCTGGGAGGTTCCTCCCCCTTAAGTTTAGGCCTGACCACCCGATGCAACCTTTCCATCTGAAATTTCTCCTCCCCAGCAGAGCCAGTGATGGAATGAAATAGATTAAGTAAATATGTGTTCAGCTCCTTGGGGCCAATTGACTCTGGAACTTCTTTTAGTCGCAAATTAGATCTGCGACTCCGGTTTTCCAAATCTTCCAGCTTGTCAAAAATGTCATCAATTTCTGCCTGCTGGGAGGTGACCTTTTCCGTTACTTCATTCAAGCCATCCACTATTGCATCTCCACTTTCCTCCAGGGTATTTACTTGTGATCCTAAATCTATTACTTCCTGTTTCAGATCCGCTATGCTATTGGTCACAGAGTTTTGTAAGCTTTCCATCTTCTCTAAGAGTTTCTCAAAGTTTGCATTTATGTCCCGTTTGGAGACAAGATGTTCCAGATCAGCCTTAGTAATGGGCCTTGTGTCCACTTATCCCTCAGTGCGATGTTCATCCATGTCCTTTTCTTCATCAGATTGCTGTGTTTGCACATCGGAGGGTTTATCCCCCTTTGCAGGCTTAAAAAAGAGACTAGAGGCCGTTTGCTTATTTAGAGGGTTCACCTTTGTATTCTTTCTGGCAGCCATTTTGGTGCACCTCTGGTATAAAAGAGTAGAAGTAAGGCCTATGAGCACTATCACCAATATTGCAAATCAAACTTCTTTCTGTGTTTTCCCACAGGCCAGTAAAGACAAGTAGTGTGTTTATCACCCTTTAAGCATATAGTTAAGATCTGTAAGACCAGGGAGATAGTTGCTCCGTATAGGGGGAAGCTGCAGCTTGTTGAAAGTTAAATTTCTATCACAGGTTCAAATATATAGTGTTCTGCAAAAGTGTTTATATATAGTGTAGGGTCTGCCCTCTCACTGCCATTACTTGTGGAAGCATTCTTGTGGTTTATCTGTCTTGTACCTTACAGTGAGTCCCATAATACCACATATACAGTAATATAAGCAGCCTGTGCACCTCTGATTAACTTTAAAAAAAAAGGTATCATGCTGTTTTCTTTGCCCCCATCCGATTTAGATATGTCCATGTAGCGTTTCTCCTTCACTGCATATAAATAACTATATTCTGCACATTCTGTAAAGGTGTTCTAAGCCTCTCTCCCCATTTCCTGCAATCCGGCACTATCTGCAATATATAAATCTTCTGGGTCACAATTTTGCAAATGTCCCTTTATATCTCTCTAGCTGGGTGTCACTTTAAGTTCCATATGCCCTCCGGAGCTATGCTGGACAGTTATTACACTGATCCCACTATGTAGGTCTGATTTAATTAGGCCGTTATGTTGCCGTTGCTTAGGAGCTGCAAAAGTTGCGGTTGCTATTTTCCCTCTCCCTTAGTCCGTTACCGGAACTTTATAGCTGTCCCTCGCTTGTTAAGTCCTTTTATTAAGCTTTTTAAACTCTTACCGGCTTCTTCAGCTGTGTGTTGTGATCTCTGCAGCCGCCTTCCACAGAAGTGTCTTCACGTGGGCAGTTAAGATCGCGACCGGCTGTATCTGCACAGACTGTATCTGCACAGGCCCCCTCCAGACTTTGCTTAGTGTCACTAGAGTGAGTGTTCTAGTATTTACAGATTAGTGTCCTGACGATCTACACTGCATACGGTCACATCTTATGGTTCTGTTATGTCTCCAATACTATTTTCTTGCCTTTAATCTCTTTCTCCTGCACGGAGCTCTCCTCTTAAGCAGCCATTCTCTTGCTGCTCCAGACTCCGCCCCCACTGCTGGTTATTTAAAAGTCTCTAACAATATAGCTGGTACCTGATATGACAACTCCTAGACTCTGCTACTTCTGCTGTTCATTTAAAAGCCTCTACCCATTTTACTGCTGTGTTATGCGGCTCCTCTTAGATTTCACTGCTTCATTGCTATTTCTTCAATAAAGGATATCTAAAGAATGAAGAAAATTAGATGATAGAAGTAAATTGGAAAGTTGGTTAAAATTGTATACTGTATCTGAATCATGAAAGAAAAAGTTTGGGTTTATTGTCCCTTTAAAGCGTCCTACAATAACACTACTATCTGCTGCTGCTCCCCATAGATTAACGGCGTCCGAATTTCATTTATGACCGGATTATTCTAACAAATATTCAGACAAAATGAATGGACAAATGAACGAAATTCCTCAGAGATGAAGGGGAAAAATTTAAGTGACAATTCCAAAACCTTCAGAAAAAACAGCCTTTTGGCCTTTTTGCTTGTGCTAATGTCTAGTATAAACACTTGAATAAGTTACTCTCAGATATGAATTTAAAGGTAAATTAAAATCACAATTAAGGATTCAGATACAGCATGCAGTTTTAAGACACTATTATTTTGATTTCTTTTATAAAATCTACTTTATTCTCTTAGTATCATTTGACAAACATATGTACATATGCTCAGGAGCAGCAATGCTTTGCAGGGAGATAGATGTTGACTGTTGGTCACACACATATTTGCCTCTTTTCATTGGCTCATCATGTGTGCTCAGTTAGCTCACAGTAGCGCATTGCTGCTCTGGAGATTACTTTAATTATATGTTTTATCTATTTGGATGGGTTAAACACATAGTTGTATGCAAGCAACAGAGCAATAATAAAATGCACTAACATACTAGAGCATTTTCTCTTTTTTATCACTTTTATGTCCCTTTAAAAAGCCTACACGATGCAGTAGTAGCTTTATCCCCACAAGCACACTTGGGAAGATGTCCATCAACAGTAAATACATTCTTGTTAATGCAACTGCTCAATTAAAAATCTCACTATCTAGGATGACCCACAACCAACACGTAGCACACTCATTTTGGGCAGATAACAGACATGTTGGTGCTGATAAAGCAGTACTTGCAGACACACTCAGCACTTACCTAACAATTTCATAGTACATGCGACTTAGGTGCCAGTCATATAATTTTGTTTTTATTGATGGACAAAGACAGACATGTCCTTGATCTGGATGAAAGCCCTTTTCTGAATTGCTGCAGAAAGTGAATGATTGTATTATTAAGTATTTGAGTCCAATATCATTAACTTGTAACTACCCTACAGTGGGCCACTTCTAGAGATCGTTGACCAATATGCAATAATGAATGCACTGCAGAGGTTATCAACTTATCTTTAAAAAGGGACATTAATTAAAATGTTTAATTGATTTTTAAATGATGGTTATTAAAACAGAGCATGCATTAAAATGACAAATTTCCAATTTATTTATAAAATGTTCTTTGTTCTCTTGGTATACTTAGATGAAAAGTAAACCTAGGCAGGAGCCCATGATTGTACGAGTGTCTTTAAATTTCTATAGAAGTAGTTTATGTAACAATGTTTTAGCAATCTCATACATTGTTGCAAAGACACATGTATGGTCATGAGATCCTATTGGCCTGCATATATTTACCCTTTTGACAAAGAATACAAAGAGAATAAAGTAAATTTGATAATAGAAGTAAATTGGAACATTTTTTAAAACTGTATTAACATCATGATTGGGCTTCTTTTTTGTTTTTGTTGATTTACATGGATTTTAATTTAAAGGTATAGGAAAGTCAAAATTAAACTTGCATGATTAAGATAGAGCATGTCATTTTAAGACACTTTTAAATTCACTTCAATTTTCAAATGTGCTTTGTTCTCTTGGTATCTCTTGTTGAAAAATAATACACACATTTCCTACACCAGTGGGAGCTAGCTGTTGATTGGTGCCTGCACACATTTGTCTCTTGTGATTGGCTAACTAGATGTGTTCAGCTAGCTACCAGTAGTGTAATGTTGTTCCTTCAACAATGTACAACAAAAGAATGAAGAATAATTTGATAATATAAATAATTTGGAAAGTTGTTTGAAACTGTATGTTCTATCCATACCATGAAAGAACATTTTGGGGTTTCCAGTCCCTTTAAGTCTACAAAAACAACACTTTAAATATCAAAAAGCTGTTTTTCCTTAAATTTACTGTTAATATAAAGACCATTATTTCAGCAATTGATAAAAGTTGGGACATTAAAAATAGTGACCCTAGCATTGAACTGAGTATTTGAATGTCAACAATAACAATTTTAAAGGGTAAAGGATGTGACCAGCATTTAACAAACTACATTGGTGTTATTTGTTGCATTCATCTGAAAACAATAAAACAAATATATGTAGCAAAAAGTACACTTGTTTGTGCAGTTAAGACATGAAAGGTGAGAAAGTCCTAATTTACACTATTTAATCACAATTTAACAATGTGTTTGTCAGTTGATTGATTCCTCTGTCAGCTAATAATTATGCAAGCTTCACTTGACCCAATAAGAAATATTCTAAAATACCTTTTATTATGTGCTGCTCCTGGCTTGTACCAGTAGCACTAACTACTACTTTAATTTTATTTAATTTTAATCTTCTACTCTTTTGCTACCCCAAGATGTTCCACCTATGTTTCTCATTAGCAAATATTGAATGAAACAAAGTTAATTGTTGTTTTGTGGTAAATTATTAGTTTTTTTGTCTGTGCACATGTGTAATATTTACATTGGATTCCATAGGATACTGCACACTAGCTGTACTTTTATACAACATTACCTTAATTTTTCTCCATAAAAGGGACATTAAACCCTAAGGGCTACGTTATGAGTGGAGTGGTATGTTGCCCTCCCGCTTGTGCTTTATCTGTGCTAGAAGAAAGCTTTTTTAGCATGTCAGGTAGTGCGCGTATTACAAGCTGAAAGTAAAAAGTTTTCGCATTAGTGCTAACCGGACGCTCGAAAAAAAAAAAGAAGTTAGAATATCATGACCACGTTAATGTATTTCCCCATAGAAGTCAATAGAGGAAGAGTTCTTGAAAAAGCCCCAGGAGAGGGGTGAAACGCGTTGACTGTGTCTGTAATTTGCTTAATCTACTTTTGTAGTTTCTGTATATGCTACTTATTTTCCACCTATTTGCTTTTTGCAAATTATTTGCCTATCATTTGGCACGCTCATGCTATTAGCAGACATTATTATCTAAAGAAGGGATCAGCCTACTATTTGAGGCAAATGCAGGCTATCTTTGAGAACGGATAATAGGAAATAGACTATCCTGAAAGGCATTCTGCAGCCTAGTATTTATCAACCCACGAATATCCGTAGATGGACAGACAAGATACAGGATCTCAGCTGATCCCCAGCTGACTACCAGATCACGTGACAAACAGACGTAGCTAGAACGAGTGAGTAGCGTTCTACGGCGCGGCTTTAAGATTGGAACACTAAGCCGCTGGAGCGGACTGAGAAGCTATACCAGAGCCGCTGGAGTGGACAAAATCGAGAGGAAACTTTGAGAAAATATTCGTTTTGGAGTCTACCCATCACATCTGGTGTGAGATAGTAGCACACCACTAGCAACAGTACTAAAACTCTAGATGTAGAGTTAGTAGTTAGCAGGTACTTTTTGGCTCTCAGATACAACTGGAGGCCGAATTTCCTTAGTCTATCTTGCATTATTTTTTTAAGACCCCCTTGCTCATGAGCTGTTTTTTTTTACATGGCAATCGTTTTTATATTGTAATCTGGACGTACAGAATTGTAAAAGCTTTTATTAGCCCCTTTTATTACCTGATATTTTATAAGGCAGAATTATACAGGGAGTGCAGAATTATTAGGCAAGTTGTATTTTTGAGGATTAATTTTATTATTGAACAACAACCATGTTCTCAATGAACCCAAAAAACTCATTAATATCAAAGCTGAATAGTTTTGGAAGTAGTTTTTAGTTTGTTTTTAGTTATAGCTATTTTAGGGGGATATCTGTGGGTGCAGGTGACTATTACTGTGCATAATTATTAGGCAACTTAACAAAAAACAAATATATACCCATTTCAATTATTTATTTTTACCAGTGAAACCAATATAACATCTCAACATTCACAAATATACATTTCTGACATTCAAAAACAAAACAAAAAAAAATCAGTGACCAATATAGCCACCTTTCTTTGCAAGGACACTCAAAAGCCTGCCATCCATGGATTCTGTCAGTGTTTTGATCTGTTCACCATCAACATTGCGTGCAGCAGCAACCACAGCCTCCCAGACACTGTTCAGAGAGGTGTACTGTTTTCCCTCCTTGTAAATCTCACATTTGATGATGGACCACAGGTTCTCAATGGGGTTCAGATCAGGTGAACAAGGAGGCCATGTCATTAGATTTTCTTCTTTTATACCCTTTCTTGCCAGCCACGCTGTGGAGTACTTGGACACGTGTGATGGAGCATTGTCCTGCATGAAAATCATGTTTTTCTTGAAGGATGCAGACTTCTTCCTGTACCACTGCTTGAAGAAGGTGTCTTCCAGAAACTGGCAGTAGGACTGGGAGTTGAGCTTGACTCCATCCTCAACCCGAAAAGGCCCCACAAGCTCATCTTTGATGATACCAGCCCAAACCAGTACTCCACCTCCACCTTGCTGGCGTCTGAGTCGGACTGGAGCTCTCTGCCCTTTACCAATCCAGCCACGGGCCCATCCATCTGGCCCATCAAGACTCACTCTCATTTCATCAGTCCATAAAACCTTAGAAAAATCAGTCTTGAGATATTTCTTGGCCCAGTCTTGACGTTTCAGCTTGTGTGTCTTGTTCAGTGGTGGTCGTCTTTCAGCCTTTCTTACCTTGGCCATGTCTCTGAGTATTGCACACCTTGTGCTTTTGGGCACTCCAGTGATGTTGCAGCTCTGAAATATGGCCAAACTGGTGGCAAGTGGCATCTTTGCAGCTGCACGCTTGACTTTTCTCAGTTCATGGGTAGTTATTTTGCGCCTTGGTTTTTCCACACGCTTCTTGCGACCCTGTTGACTATTTTGAATGAAACGCTTGATTGTTCGATGATCACGCTTCAGAAGCTTTGCAATTTTAAGAGTGCTGCATCCCTCTGCAAGATATCTCACTATTTTTGACTTTTCTGAGCCTGTCAAGTCCTTCTTTTGACCCATTTTGCCAAAGGAAAGGAAGTTGCCTAATAATTATGCACACCTGATATAGGGTGTTGATGTCATTAGACCACACCCCTTCTCATTACAGAGATGCACATCACCTAATATGCTTAATTGGTAGTAGGCTTTCGAGCCTATACAGCTTGGAGTAAGACAACATGCATAAAGAGGATGATGTGGTCAAAATACTCTTTTGCCTAATAATTCTACACTCCCTGTACATTTTGAAGTACATTTGCCTATCAGTATATTTTTTAAATCTGATTTATGCATCTTAGGACCTATTTTCATTGTGTTGTTATCTTATTTGTATTAAATTTATTTCTATTGTAATCTGCTTGCTCGAGCTCATCCTTAGTTATAATTTATATACTTAAGAGATAATTTACTTATATTGCATACACTAACATTTTAACTGCCATAGACATATTTATATTTCTCCCACTTTGTCCTAGCTTTTAACATAGAAACATAGAATTTTATGGTAGATAAGAACCAAAAAGGGCCATCAAGTCTACCAATAGCGCCAGTACTTTAACCTTTCCTTCTTCTCGTTGTTTCTGGGGGCCTGTTTGAGGGAGCCCTTTTGTACTTGGCAGTGGGGTTGTTTTATAGCGCCAGCTCTTCCCACGTACTCACTTACTAAAGTGTTCAACCAATGACTCTGCACTTCCACTTTTACCAGGAATTTGGGAAACCAACAATATTCAGAATTAAATGATAGGAAAATGACACAAAATAAACAATGAAAGCATATTGCAGATTTGTCTTACTGCATATAAATAAACATTTTATATTACTATGTCAAAGTGTTTAATATCCCTTTAACGAAGTAAGCAATGCTACTAAATAGCAAGTTAGAAGTGAAATGGTTGCAAGAAGTTTGATTTATTGAATAATTTTTTACACAGCAAAATCCTTTCATAAGAGTGAAAAACCTTTCCAAGGAATTATTTCCTCCCGCACATTTTTTATCACTTCTCTTTTGCCCTTGTCCATTTCTTGATTACAATCATATGACAAACGAGTATCAGTAGCAGCGGAAGCAGCCAGTGTCAGCCTTAAAATATGAATTTAACATTTAACTTTAACAGCTATTTAAAACTAGCCTAAAAAGCAGACTTTCAGATAATAAGGCATATAAATTGTGCTTGTCATTATCAATTCTATCTTCAGTATCCTAGATTTTACATTTTCCACCTTCTACATCCTTTTTATCATGCTACATAATGGTTAAATCATTTTTCAGTTACGATTCAAAGGGAATAAAGCTGCAATATACAAATGCCCTAGTGCTGTAGATCATGTTTGTATTGCAGCCCTCTACCTATGTGTTTAACTATCATAAAGAGGTTAAGCAGATATAGAGGCAATACACTGCTGATCCTGTACCTGAAGACAGTTAGTGATTGGCAGCTACACACATATGCAGCCCCTGATTGGCTCACCAGTCATGTTTAGCTCAAGATCAGTAGTGTATTGTTGGACCAATTGTGTATTGCTTGTCTGAAACTGACTTTATCTGCAGAGAAAGAACAGAGGCGTCACCATGGCCTAGTACCACCAAAACAGGTAATAGTTAATGCAAGATAATTGTAATGCTGGCAATGCTACAATACAATATATTTAACCCTCACAAAGGGATTAATCACATGCTGCTGCTGATCCAATCAGGAGCGCTAGATGCATGACTCAGCTGTACAACTAGCACTGCTGATTAAATCAGCTGCAGTTTCTGCTCAGGACCAGCAGTGCTCTCTGTGGGTCCCGAGAGGGACTTTAATAATGTGATTAATCCCTTTTCAGTGGTTAAACCATATAATATCACAGCATTACTAGTGTTAAAATGCCATGCTCCAATGAATTAAAGCATGTCATTTTAACATTATAACGGCCCTTTAACTATGTTTTTAACATTTTTGCAGTGCAGTGGTTAAACACATAGGTATAGGTAACGATTTAATCAAATAAAAACATGCTCTAATGCATTAGAGTATTTTCTTATTGCAGCCTTATGTCCCTTTAAGAGAGGGGTAACTAGACCATGCTAAGGAAATGTTAATGTTCTATATTTTTTGTCAACAACTTTTATTCATGTACTAAAGTTGGATAATCAGTCCTGAACTTACAGTATTATTCTCCCACTATGGCGTTATTCTGTTGTTTTTTTTGGAAAAACGCTTTCTGTCTAAACTTTATTTAATCCCTTAAAAGGACATGAAACTCAAAATTAAACTTTATTAAAATTATTCAATTTGCTTCATTCTATAGTACCTTTGAAGAAGAATAAAGTTAGGTAGGCTTAGGAGCAGGAGTGGGTTCTGGATGTGAAGGAGAGACAATTTGATATGATATAATACTCAAAAGAAACCCCAAAGATTTTGCCTGAGGTCTCTCCATGCTGGTGAGTTTTTTCATCATCAGACCATGGCCTCGATATTGAAGACATCGAGAGACCTACTTGAAACTGCTTCTTTGGGTTCACCAGGCTCTCAGTTCATTGGTCTGTCTATATGTTCTAAACAGCGGTGCTGAACCTTGCTGTGCCGACAAGGGGTGATGTGTCTCCCATAGGAGATAATAGGGATTGCGATTTAAGCAATTTAAGCAAAAGTCCACCACAACATTTAAAAAAAAAAACCTTCCTATTAAAGCTATAGGAGCTATGTTGATACATGTATATACAATGTTTCATATATATGTATCCTATTGCACAATGCAATACTATGTATTTTAAGTATTGTATTGATTTTAAACAGCTTTTTTTAAGAAAAGCCCTATACTAATAACTAAAAACCCTAAACTAAAACTAAAATAAAACTAAAAGGTTTCATTCTAATGGCTACTTTGAATTTATATTTAAAAATCAGCCAATAGAAATGCAAGGGCACCCTTATATTAGGGGAACCTTGCATTTAATCTACAATGTGCTGCAGGGACAGCATGAAGGATCGGGTAGAAGATTAGAAGAAGACAGCCCAAGAAGATTGAGAAGAGCCATCATGGACCCACCACTGCCCCCCAAAGGAGCTGGATTAAAGATGGATTAAAGATGGTGAGTCTAAACTTTGGGGTTTAGCGTTAGGTTTTTTTGGGTTTTTTTTTTTTGCGAAAGAGCTTCAATCACGTTTGCAAAAGAGCTATATTCACTTCTGTTAAAGAGTTATAATCACTTAAACTAGGTCACTGCCCAACGAATTCCCTTTTCAGGGTGATTTTTAGATACATTTTTTTTTTTAAGATAGTTTTTTAATTTGTGTGGTTATTTTAGTTTTAGTATATTTTTTTTTAGGGGGACTTTTTTTAGGGTACTTTAGTTTTAGGACAGGGCTTTTTTTTAGTAGTGTTTTTTGGTAATTTTATTTTACTAGTAGTGTTTTTTTAATTTTTGTAACTTATTGGATCTTATTATAGGGGTCTTGGGGTGTCAGCTGTTAGGGGGTTATGTAGTGTAGGGGTTATTGAGGTGGGGTTAGTCACGGTTTATGATTTAAGTATTGCAGGGGTTATTGAGGTGGGGGTAATCGCGGTTTATGGTTTAAGTATTGCAGGTGTTATTGCTGTGGGTTTAATGGTGGTTTAAGGTTTAAGTAGTGCAGGGGTTATTGCTGTGGGGGTAATGTCAGTTTAGAGGTTAAGTAGTGTATGGATTATTACAGTTAAGGCGTTAATAGTGTAGCAGGGTTGTTTGGGATGTGGCAGTTTAGGGTTTAAATAGTGTAGGGGTTATTGCAAGGGCTTATGTTGGATTAGGGGTTAATAGTGTAAGGGGTTAATAGCAATGGGGGTTATGACAGATCAGGGATTATTCTTGTAGACTGCTGTAGGTTTACTTGGTTGAGTTATATGTGTAACAGGGATCCTTTACTTTACATTGTCAATGTAGGCAATGCTGCATAGAATATATCGCCAGCATCACCACCCATTGTGATGTATAGTAAAACACCTCTCAACGATGCAGCCTTTAAACTCTATTGTTAGCCGCTTGGAATATCTCGCCAGCTTTCTCAACATCATGGCGGATCCCTTTTGAATATGACATAGAACTTTTGATCATTGGGGCCCTTAAGAGACATTCCCTGTATCTCTAGATGTGAGAGACAAGCACTGTACAATATAGCGCTGCATGACGTGATTTTGTTACATTCACACTTTGTGCTTTGTACTTATATTACTTTAAACACCATATTTTGCCATTTTTTAATAATATTCAAGCTTTCTACTTAGTGTTTAATATGTTTAAAGAGAGGGATCAAGGTAGGAATCAGGGGGTGGGAGGGTAATCTCTTCACTACAGCAAAAATTTACCTTGCAAGCTAACTGATTAACCTCTTCACTGCCAGGAATTTCAGAAGTTTGGTGCGCAGCTGCAATTAGCAATCTTCTAATTGCCAAAAAACAATAGCAAAGCCATGCATATCTGCTATTTCTGAACAAAGGGGACCCCAGAGTAGCTTTTACAACCATTTCTCTTATGACGGCAGAAGTTATGTGTAAATAATTTCAGTGAGAAATGCAAAAATTTCAAAAAAGTTAACGATTTATTTTTTATGAGCATATTTGGTGGTCAAATAGAGACATCAAATATAGCAAAATGGGCCTAGATAAGTACTAATACTTTCAAAATATATATGGTTTTCTTAGGTAAATAAAAAAAAAAGGTTTAAACAGAGTGATGGCAAAAATGGTTAACATTCTCTGGTTCCTTGGGCAGGTTTTTCCCTGAAATTCCTGGTAGGGAAAGGGTTGTAATCTGCATATATAATATAAATTGTTTTAATTAATAGAATGTCCAAAATTTGTTCACAGGCCCTTCAAATGAACAGAACGTAACAAAGAGGTCTGCTATTTATAAAGCTTGGCCACCCATGTTTAACATTTAACATTTTATTCCCAAGCTGTGAATTGCATAAATATAGACCTATTTTTTTATTTTTATATAAATATAAATATATTTAGTCAAAATAAATATTGATTAAAACATTTGTTCAAAGCTGTGCTGATTCCATGTTTGCACCTCACATAAATCAAAGTGCTTTTTCACTCTGCACAGATATTTGTTTGTAGGTATTGCTTAATTGCTTTTACCATAAATTTAAACCTTTCTAAATTTTTTAAATCAAAAGCTTTATCATTTTTATGTTTAGGGTATTACTTTTCCTATCTGCTTGCTTGTAGCACTCTTTGATATGGTGGTACAGCACTCTTTGGTGTGGTGCTGCGGTCTCTTTGATGTGGTGGTACGGAATTCTTTGGTATGGTGGTGTGGGCTCTTTGATGTGATGGCGTGGCACTCTTTGGTGTGGTGGTGCGGTTTGCCTGCCACACTGAACTGCTGTACAGCTGTCCTGAAAGTGCTTTGAGCAACGAGCACGATTAAGGGCATGCTTGCCTGAAACCTTGCTATTTTTGTACCTGGATGTTGAAATGAAAATTTAACAGAATAATTTTAACCAGTGATCCGGAAAATCTTTTTTAATGGAGTCAAATAGGGGGTGTAACATCACACACTGTTCCATAAAAATTGCAAAGTGCTTTCAATGGAAGTTGTTAGAGCAATAGGTCAGTCTTTCTTCAGTTTGTTTCTTGCAAGTTAATTCCAAGTAGCTGGCCCGTCCATTCGTGACTTTGTAATTGCCAGGTCCTGTCCTGTATCCAAGTTTTTGACATGGCTCATTCATAACTATATGATTACCAAGTCCTGTCCTGTTTCCTGGCAGCTGACCTGGTACCTTCATGACTATGAGATTGCCATGTACTTTTCTGGTTCCAAGTTACTTACCTAATCCTTTCATTATTGCAAGACTGCCAAGTCCTGGCCAGTGTGCTTCAGTTGCTTATCCAGTTTACATTTATTTCCAAGTCCAATTCTGCAGTTTTTAATCTGAACCTTTATTCTACTTTCTTCTAATATTTCTCAGACTTCATCGCTTCTGAAATCATTATTTTGGCCTATTCACATGAACTCTATGTACATTCTATTAATGTGCAAGAACTAAAAGACACAAACTGAAAGTCATTCCACTTTTATTTTTGTTTATTTTTCCAAAACAATTAAACTTAAAGGGACAGTCTACTCGAGAATTGTTATTGTTTAAAAAGATAGATAATATCTTTATTACCCATTCCCCAGATTTGCATAACTAACACGGTTATAATAATGTAGATTTTACCTCTGTGATTACCTTGTTTCTAAGCCTCTGCAGACTGCACCCGTATTTCGGTTCTTTTGACAGGCATGCATCTTAGCCAATCAGTGCTGACTCCTAGGTAACTCCACATGCGTGAGCACAATGTTAAAGGGACAGTCTAGTCCAAAATATATTTTCATGATTCAGATAGGGCATGTAATTTTAAACAATTTTCCAATTTACTTTTATCACCAATTTTTCTTTGTTCTCTTGGTATTCTTAGTTGAATGTTTAACCTAGGAGGTTCATATGCTAATTTCTTAGACCTTGAAGGCCGCCTCTTTTCAGAATGCATTTTAACACTTTTTCACCACTAGGGGGTGTTAGTTCACGTGTTTCATATAGATAACACTATGCTCATGCATGTGAAGTTATCTGGGAGCAGGCACTGATTGGCTAAACTGCAAGTCTGTCAAAAGAACTGAAATAAAGGGGCAGTTTGCAGAGGCTTAGATACAAGATAATCACAGAGGTTAAAAGTATATTAATATAACTGTGTTGGTTATGCAAAACTGGGGAATGGGTAATAAAGGGATTATCTATCTTTTAAAACAATGACAATTCTGGTGTAGACTGTCCCTTTAACTGTATGACACACATGAACTAATGCCCTCTAGCTGGAAAAACTGTCAATATGCCCTGAGATAAGGGCTTAGAAATGAGCATATGAGCCTACTTAGGTTTAGCTTTCAATAAAGAATACAAAGAGAACAAAGAAAATTTGATAATAAAAGTAATTTGGAAAGTTGTTTAAAATCTGAATCATGAAAGTTTAATTTTGACTAGACTGTCCCCTTAAAGGCCTTAGCTATGATTTTCACTAGTTTTTCCAATAACAGTGTATCAATGTATATGTTAGAGGTATTAATTGTACTAGAAACAGTTATGCATGTAACATTAGTGCCCCGTGGCAGGGAAACAAAGTACCAGAAAGAAAGTGTATATCGTACAAACGAATACTGGTTAAGCAGAGTCTTTGTATTGCTGAATGCTCAGATCCGCTGTTATAGCATACTCTAATATTATTTATGTGTATACCACCAATATTTTGTATATATGCACAGGATTAATAACAATTTCAGCAGTATTCAATTCTGGGAGAAAGGAAACCAAGAAAATGGATATCTATAAAGTAGCTTAACTCTTTTTAGAAGGGGATTTTTTTCAATACAATCTCTGTAGGGAGAAAAGGTACCTGTATTCCTGTTGTTTTCGTGTAGAACCACGAGCATATGTGGTTGATTACTCACAGAGGTCCGTTCCGTTACTCTCTCGAAGAAACTTTTCCACATGTGAGTTCACCCCATGTGACCGAAGTTATCAACTTGTCAGTTCTCTTATCTCCTACACTGATAATTTCTAAGTGCTCATTTTAAGAGGAAACAAGTAAGCAAAATTGCGCTTTAGCATGCACGATATTTGCGCTCCACTCAGTAATACCAGCGCACACAAATGTTATTATTATTATTGGTTATTTGTAGATCACCAACAGATTCCGCAGTGCTATAAACAAATGTGGAGCACAACAAAATATTTATAGGGATCAAATGGATAAAGAGGGCCCTTTAAAGAGTCGCACTGTTGTAGTCAGCTCTTAAGAAGGTGATCTACAAACAGCTGGACTCTTAGGCTTAAGAGGGTGCAGGGAATAGCAATGGAGGAGATGAACTAGTAAAAAGAAAGGTTAGTGTAGGTTGTATGCATCCCTGAACAGTAGAGTCTTTAGGGAGTGCTTGAAGTTTTCAAAACTAAGAGAGAGTCTTGTGGAGCGAGGCAGAGAGTTTCACAAGATGGGAGCCAGTCTGGAGAAGTCCTGTAAAAGGGAGTGTGAGGAGGAGGTCATGAGCAGAGCAAAGGGGATGGGAGGGAGAGTATCTGGAGACAAGGTCTGAGATATAGGGGGAAGCAGTGCAGTTGAGGGCTTTGTATGTCAGAGTGAGAATTTTGTGTTTAATTCTAGAGGCAAGAGGAAGCCAGTAAAGGGATTGGCAGAGAGGTGCAGCAGATGAAGAGCGACGTGTAAGGAATATGAGCCTGGCAGAGGCATTCATTATGGATTGTTAAGGAGCTAGGCGTACGCTGGGGAGACCAGAGAGGACAGAGTTGCAGTAATCGAGGCAGGAAAGAATGAGAGAGTGGAATGACATCTTAGTTGTGTCTTGTGTAAGGAAATGTCTAATTTTAAAGATGTTTTTAAGGTGGAAGCGGCAGGCTTTAGATAAGGACTGAATGTGAGGAGTGAAAGAAAGATCTGAGTCAAATGTGAACCCAAGACATCGGGCATGCGGGGTAGGGGTAATGATGGAATTTAAAATGATAGAGTTTAAAAATGTGATCTGGTATTACATAATAAGCACTATGCAAATGAGACCTCGCGTTCGCATTGCCACTGGGAGCCTTGTTTTCATGCCATAAGAAACAGCAAAGAACCTAGAGCAGCGCAGGCATGTAAGTCTTGTGTCAGTGTTGGGCAGCAAATTAAAAATATAAATGTATTTGCTTATATACATATATATTTATGTGTTTATATACATATTAAGAAAAGAAGCAGTGGAGACCAGCCATGAGTCCGATAAAACAACAGTCTTTATTTCTTTAATTAAAAACAGCGAAGGAAATTCCAAGCAGTAAAATGGGTTGGCGATCAGGTCTATATATACATATATATTTAAAGTAAAAACAAAGTCCCCACAGTCTACAATGCTCCACTTGTAATCTAGCCCAATTTGTTCCTTTTTATGTTTACTATGATTTAACATATTTGTTTTTACTAAAGGATCTCGGCCTTTAAAATGAAACTGTACTTTCATTATTATGAAAGAGTAGCAATTAAACATGGCAAAAAAATGTGAGCTAAACATTGTTGCAGTTTAAAGGGACATTGCACTGTAAAAATATCTCCCTTTTAATATGTCCCCAAAAATGTTCCATTTTACCTTCTGGGGGGATTAAATTGTTTATAAAACAGTTATTTTACCTTTATTTTGTAGTCTGAAATAGCTGCTGTTGCCTTTCGAAACCCCCATCAAAAAGCTTTAATGCTGTAGTGTTGCCTTTAGAAAAGTTATGTAAACAAGAAACAGCGGCAGAAATTAACCCCCTGCAGGGATGAGAGAGACAGAGAGAGCCTAACCCATTTGATTGGGTTTTCCTCCATCTGTCTATAATAAAATCAATCATTTTATCAGTTACTTCAGCAACAAGTACCTATTAGTCAAAGAACATTAGCAGGGTGAACTTATCAATAATGAGCATTAGCAGGGTTTACTTATCAGCAATGAACATTAGCAGGGTGTACTTATCAGCAATGAGCATTAGCAGGGTATACTTATCAGGCAACAAGCATTAGTAGGGTGTAATTATCAGCATCGAATATTAGCAGAGTGTACTTATCAGCAATGAGCATTAGCAGGGTGTACTTATCAGCAACAAGCATTAGTAGGGTGTACTTATCAGCAACGAGCAATAGTAGGGTGTACTTATCAGCAATGAGCATTAGTAGGGTGTACTTATCAGTAATGAGCATTAGCAGGGTGTACTTATCAGCATTAGTAGGGTGTACTTATCAGCAATGAGCATTAGTAGGGTGTACTTATCAGTAATGAGCATTAGTAGGGTGTACTTATCAGCAATGAGCATTAGTAGGGTGTACTTATCAGTAATGAGCATTAACAGGGTGTACTTATCAACAATGAGCATTATCAGGGGTGTACTTATCTAGCAACGAGCATTAGCAGGGTGTACTTATCAACAATGAGCATTAGCAAGGTGTACTTATCAGCAATGAACATTAGTAGGGTGCACTTATCAGCAACGAGCATTAGAAGGGTGTACTTATCAGCAATGAACATAAGTAGGGTGTACTGAATACAGCTGTTATTGTGCACTTCCTTCTAAGGATTATTATCTGCTATGTACAATGCTCATGCCAAATGAGCCTCAGCAACAAGTACCTATTAGTCAAAGAACATTAGCAGGGTGAACATATCAGCAATGAGCATTAGTAGGGTGTACTTATCAGCAATGTACCTATCAATAATGAGCATTAGCAGGGTTTACTTATCAGCAATGAGCATTAGTAGGGTGTACTTATCAGCAATGAGCATTAGTAGGGTGTACATATCAGTAATGAGCATTAGCAGGGTGTTCTTATCAACAATGAACATTAGCAGGGTGTACTTATCAGCAATGCGCATTAGCAGGGTGTACTTATCAGCAATGCGCATTAGAAGGGTGTCAGTAATGAGCATTAGCGGGATGTACTTATCAGCAACGAGCATTAGTAGGGTGTACTTATCATCAACAATATTAGCAGGGTGTACTTATTAACAATAAGCATTATCAGGGTGTACTTATCAACAATGAGCATTAGCAGGGTGTACTTATCAGCAATTAACATTAAAAGGGTGTACTTATCAGCAACAAGCATTAAAAGGGTGTACTTATCAGCAATGAACATTAGTAGGGTGTACTTATCAGCAATGGACATTAGCAGGGTATACTTATCAGCAATAAACATTAGCAGGGTGTACTTATCAGCAATGAGCATTAGCAAGGTGTACTTATCAGCAATGAACATTAGCAGGGTGGACTAATCAGCAATGAGCATTAGCAGGGTGTACTTATCAACAATGAGCATTAGCAGGGTGTACTTATCAGCAATGAACATTAGCAAGGTGTACTTATCAGCAATGAACATTAGCAGGGTGTACTAATCTGCAATGAGCATTAGCAGGGTGTACTTATCAGTAATGAGGATTAGCGGGATGTACTTATCAGCAACTAGCATTAGTAGGGTGTACTTATCATCAACAATATTAGCAGGGTGTACTTATTAACAATAGGCATTATCAGGGTGTACTTATCAACAATGAGCATTAGCAGGGTGTACTTATCAGCAATGAACATTAGTAGGGTGTACTTATCAGCAACAAGCATTAAAAGGGTGTACTTATCAGCAATGAGCATTAGCAGGGTGTACTTATCAGGCAACAAGCATTAGTAGGGTGTAATTATCAGCATCGAATATTAGCAGAGTGTACTTATCAGCAATGAGCATTAGCAGGGTGTACTTATCAGCAACAAGCATTAGTAGGGTGTACTTATCAGCAACGAGCAATAGTAGGGTGTACTTATCAGCAATGAGCATTAGTAGGGTGTACTTATCAGTAATGAGCATTAGCAGGGTGTACTTATCAGCATTAGTAGGGTGTACTTATCAGCAATGAGCATTAGTAGGGTGTACTTATCAGTAATGAGCATTAGTAGGGTGTACTTATCAGCAATGAGCATTAGTAGGGTGTACTTATCAGTAATGAGCATTAACAGGGTGTACTTATCAACAATGAGCATTATCAGGGTGTACTTATCAGCAACGAGCATTAGCAGGGTGTACTTATCAACAATGAGCATTAGCAAGGTGTACTTATCAGCAATGAACATTAGTAGGGTGCACTTATCAGCAACGAGCATTAGAAGGGTGTACTTATCAGCAATGAACATAAGTAGGGTGTACTGAATACAGCTGTTATTGTGCACTTCCTTCTAAGGATTATTATCTGCTATGTACAATGCTCATGCCAAATGAGCCTCAGCAACAAGTACCTATTAGTCAAAGAACATTAGCAGGGTGAACATATCAGCAATGAGCATTAGTAGGGTGTACTTATCAGCAATGTACCTATCAATAATGAGCATTAGCAGGGTTTACTTATCAGCAATGAGCATTAGTAGGGTGTACTTATCAGCAATGAGCATTAGTAGGGTGTACATATCAGTAATGAGCATTAGCAGGGTGTTCTTATCAACAATGAACATTAGCAGGGTGTACTTATCAGCAATGCGCATTAGCAGGGTGTACTTATCAGCAATGCGCATTAGAAGGGTGTCAGTAATGAGCATTAGCGGGATGTACTTATCAGCAACGAGCATTAGTAGGGTGTACTTATCATCAACAATATTAGCAGGGTGTACTTATTAACAATAAGCATTATCAGGGTGTACTTATCAACAATGAGCATTAGCAGGGTGTACTTATCAGCAATTAACATTAAAAGGGTGTACTTATCAGCAACAAGCATTAAAAGGGTGTACTTATCAGCAATGAACATTAGTAGGGTGTACTTATCAGCAATGGACATTAGCAGGGTATACTTATCAGCAATAAACATTAGCAGGGTGTACTTATCAGCAATGAGCATTAGCAAGGTGTACTTATCAGCAATGAACATTAGCAGGGTGGACTAATCAGCAATGAGCATTAGCAGGGTGTACTTATCAATAATGAGCATTAGCAGGGTGTACTTATCAGCAATGAGCATTAGCAAGGTGTACTTATCAGCAATGAACATTAGCAGGGTGTACTAATCTGCAATGAACATTAGCAGGGTGTACTTATCAGTAATGAGGATTAGCGGGATGTACTTATCAGCAACTAGCATTAGTAGGGTGTACTTATCATCAACAATATTAGCAGGGTGTACTTATTAACAATAGGCATTATCAGGGTGTGCTTATCAACAATGAGCATTAGCAGGGTGTACTTATCAGCAATGAACATTAGTAGGGTGTACTTATCAGCAACAAGCATTAAAAGGGTGTACTTATCAGCAATGAACATTAGTAGGGTGTACTTATCAGCAATGAACATTAGCAGGGTATACTTATCAGCAATGAACATTAGCAGGGTGTACTTATCAGCAATGAGCATTAGCAAGGTGTACTTATCAGCAATGAACATTAGCAGGGTGTACTAATCAGCAATGAGCATTAGCAGGGTGTACTTATCAACAATGAACATTAGCAGGGTGTACTTATCAGCAATGAACATTAGTAGGGTGTACTTATCAGCAACGAGCATTAAAAGGGTGTACTTATCAGCAATGAACATAAGTAGGGTGTACTTATCAGCAATGAACATTAGAAAGGTGTACTTATCAGAAATGAGCATTAGCAGGGTGTACTTATCAGCAATGAACATTAGCAGTGTGTATTTATCAGCAATGAACATTAGAAAGGTGTACTTATCAACAATGAGCATTAGCAGGGTGTACTTATCAGCAATGAACATTAGTAGGGTGTACTTATCAGCAACGAGCATTAAAAGGCTGTACTTATCAGCAATGAACATAAGTAGAGTGTACTTATCAGCAATGAACATTAGTAGGGTGTACTTATCAGCAATGAGCATCAGCAGGGTGTACTTATCAACAATGAGCATTATCAGGGTATACTTATCAGCAATGAGCATTAGTAGGGTGTACTTATCAGTAATGAGCATTAGCAGGGTGTTCTTATCAGCAATGAACATTAGTAGGGTGTACTTATCAGTAATGAGCATTGGCAGGGTGTACTTATCAGTAATGAGCATTGGCAGGGTGTAATTATCAGCAATGAACATTAGTAGGGTGTACTTATCAGTAATGAGCATTGGCAGGGTGTACTTATCGGCAATGAACATTAGTAGGGTGTACTTATCAGTAATGAGCATTGGCAGGGTGTACTTATCAGTAATGAGCATTGGCAGGGTGTACTTATCAGCAATGAACATTAGTAGGGTGTACTTATCAGTAATGAGCATTAGCAGTGTGTACTTATCAGCAATGAACATTAGTAGGGTGTACTTATCAGTAATGAGCATGAACAGTGTGTACTTATCAGCAACATATAGAGATCATATCTATGTGTGCTGTACCTAGGTTTGTATCTGTGCATGTAAATGTATGCAAATACGTTTCAGTGCCTATTTCTGGGTAACACAGTAAACAATTCTATGTTTGTGGATTTATTGCTACAACAATACCATTTAAGTATGCATTATACAAATTAAATGGAGCAAAAAAATTGTTCCTTTACTTTCCATTGATGTTAATCATTTTTATGTTTATATTAAAAGTAAATGTTCTTATTTTAATACATCACGTGCATTTTGATGAGGAAAATGTTATGGCAGAAACATACACAGCAATATCAGCAGAGAACTTCCTCTGCATATCACTGCTTATATTGCTGTGCATTGCCTGACGATCTTGGTGCCAAATCTATTGCACCACTCATATGTCATGCAATAAGTCATAAGGACCATTTACAATGGAAAAGCAAAAGTGCAGCACTAGATGGGCAGTTTTCACATTAAAAGGTTAGTGAAAGGATGCCCTTTTAACACATTAACAACTTGTCTGCCATGCAGCATACTAATTAACAGAGTTAAATTAATGGAAGGGGGTTTAATTGTTTAGTGTCCCTTTAAATAAAGTAGAATTGCATAACCAGCAAATGCATAATAAAAAGACAATGCAATAAAAAAACGTTGTTATTTTTCCCTGTTCCCTCTGTCACGTGACAGCCATCAGCAAACCACAGACGTATATATTTATTTACTGGGATCTCCTGCACATGCTTAGTATGAACTGGTGCTTCAGTAAGTGTTCACCTTAGAAGACTCACAATTTGATAATGGAAGTAAATTGGGAAGTTTTTTTAAAAATGCATACCCTATTAAAATCATGGAAGTTTAACCTATTAACCTAAAGGGACACATACACAGTATACGTTGTGCGGTATTTTGCTTACCATACTGCACAACATGTATATACGTTGGAGCTGCAGGAAGCTCTAGCAGTCAGCTGGAGTTCCTGAGCTCATGGTACCTGCTTGCATATGGAGTCAGAGGGGGGATCCTAGACTGTATAAAAAAAAATTGCTTTAAAGCTTAATATCGGCAGATTGTCTGCCAGTACCTAAGATGGTGGTGAGCAGTGGGGGTTGGTTGAGGGAGGGAAAAGAGCTGTTTGGAAGGGATCAGGGGGTGGGAGGTGTCAGATGGGAGGGTAAAATTAACCTTAACACTTGAAATTATTAATACATGAAACCCAGTCAGGATTCATGCCTGATAGAAATCCAGCCAAAAATATTCATAAAACTCTCAGCTAGATTACGAGTTTTGCATTATGAATAAAAAAGTATTATTACGCAGTTTTTTTCCCTAACGCCGCTATTACAAGTCTTGTAGGTATAGGTGTCCCGCACACATTTTTGTCCGTCATGCAACGTCAGTGCCGTACTTTAAAAAAAGTCCTTTTTCAATCGGACTTTCATAGCGCCGGTATTACAAGTTTGCCTGGGAGGCCAAAAAGTGAGCGGTACACTCTATAACCACAAGATCCGTACCGCCATCTAAAGTCAGTAGTTATGAGTTTTACGTTACAAAGCTGTAGCATAAAACTCATAACTAAAGTGTTAAAAAGTACACTTACACCCATAATCTACCTTTTAACCCCTAAACTGACGCCCTCCCGCATCGCAAACACTATAATAAATTAATTAACCCCTAATCTTCCACTCCGGACATCGCCACCACTTAAAAAATGTATTAAACTCTATTCCGCCGCTCCCCAACATCGTTGCCACTATAATAAACTTATTAACCCCTAAACCGCTGCCCTCCCACATTGCAAACACTATTTAAATATTATTAACTCCTAATCTGCCGTTCGCCCACACCACCGCTATAATAAACCTATTAACCCCTAAACCGCCGCCCTCCCATATCACTACATAAATATATTAACTTCAAAACCTAAACCTAACCCTAACGTAACCCTAAGCCTAAGTCTAACCCTAACCCTAATGTAACCCTAACCCTTACACCCCCTAACATAAATATAATTAAAATAAATCTAAATAAAACTTACAATTATTACCTAAATAACCTATTTAAAACTAAATACATACTTACCTGTAAAATAAAACCTAAGCTAGCTACAAAACAACTAATTGTAGCTAGTTTAGGTTTTATTTTTATTTCACAGGTAAGTTTGTATTTATTTTAACTAGGTAGACTAGTTAGTAAATAGTTAATAAATATGTACTAACTACCTAGTTAAAATAAATACAAAGTTACCTGTAAAATAAAACCTAACCTGCCTTACACTAAAAACTAACATTACAATAAAATAAAAAAATTAAATTAATCAAATACAATTATCTAAATTACACAAAATAAGAAACGAAATTATCCAAAATAAATGAATTACTTCTAATCGAATAGCTCTATAAAAATAAAAAAGCCCCCAAAATAAAAAACCCTAGCCTACACTAAACTGTCTATAGCCCTTAAAAGGGCCTTTTGCGGGGCATTGCCCCAAAGAAATAAGCTCTTTTACCTGTAAAAAAAAAATACAAACAACCCCCAACAGTAAAACCCACCACCCACGCAACCAAATCCCCCAAATAAAAATCTAAATAAACCTAAGCTAACCATTGCCCTGAAAAGGGCATTTGGATGGGCATTGCCCTTAAAAGGGCATTTAGCTCTTTTACATTGCCCAAAACCCTACTCTAAAAATAAAACCCACCCAATAAACCCTTAAAAAAAATAACACTAACCCCGACGATCCACTTACAGTCTTCAAAGACCGGACATCCATCCTCATCCAGGCGGCAGAAGTCTTCATCCAAGCGAGCAGAAGTCCTCATCGAAGCCGACAGAAGTCTTCATCCAGACGGCATCTTCTATCTTCATCCATCCGGATCGGGAGCGGGTCCATCTTCAAGACATCCGGCGCGGAGCATCCTCTTCTTCCGATCACCGCTGTAGAATGAAGTTTCTCTTTAAGTGACGTCATCCAAGATGGCTTCCCTTACATTCCGATTGGCTGATAGAATTCTATCAGCCAATAGGAATTAAATGTGAAAAAATCCTATTGGCTGTTGCAATCAGCCAGTAGGATTGAGCTTTCATCCTATTGGCTGATCCAATCAGCCAAGAGGCTTGAGCTCACATTCTATTGGCTGATTGGATCAGCGAATAGGATGAAAGCTCAATCCTATTGACTGATTGCAACAGCCAATAGGATTTTTTCAATTTTAATTCCTATTGGCCGATAGAATTCTATCAGCCAATCGGAATGTAAGGGACGCCATCTTGGATGACATCACTTAAAGTCACTTTAGGTAATAATTGTAAGTTTTATTTAGATTTATTTTAATTATATTTAAGTTAGGGGGTGTTAGGGTTAGGGTTAGGTTCAGGGTTACGTTAGGGTTAGACTTATGTTTAGGGTTAGGGTTACATTAGGGTTAGGTTTAGGGGTTAATATATTTATGTAGTGTTAGTGATGTATGAGGCCAGAGGTTTAGGGGTTAATAACTTTAGTATAGTGGCATCGACATTGGGGGCGGCAGATTAGGGGCTAATAAGTGTAGGTAGGTGACGGCGATGTCCGGGCCAGCAGATTAGGGGTTAATAACTGTAATGTAGGTGGTGGTGATGTTAAGGGCGGCAGATAAGGGGTTAATAAGTGTATTTCAGGGGTGGTGATGTTCGGGCCAGCAGATTAGGGGTTAATAACTGTAATGTAAGTGGCAGCGATGTTAAGGGCGGCAGATTAGGGGTTAATAACATTATGTAGGTGGCGGCGATGTCAGGTGCGGCAGATTAGGGATTAATAACATTATGTAGGTGGCGGCGATGTTAGGGGCAGCAGATTAGTGGTGTTTAGATGTGTTTTTTATGTTAGGGTGTTAGGTTTAAACATAACATTTTCTTTCTCCATAGACATCAATGGGGCTGCGTTACGGAGCTTTCCATTCTGCGATTGCAGGTGTTAGGCTTTTTTTTAGCCGACTCTCCCCATTGATGTTTATGGGGAAATCGTGCACGCTTTCCCCATAGACCGCTGCTTCATAACTGCTGTTTCGGAGCTTGATAGATAGGCCCCTTAGGATCTATATTGTAATATAGTAAGCTATGGCATATACAGTATATGTTAGATAGTGCGTGTTTATACCGACCACTATTTGTTATTATCGCATAGGTAGAGATTAAGAAGGAAGTTGGGCAGACTCATTTGTGTTAATGTAATGTAACCTATGATATGTATAGATAACACACTAGGAAATTTTGCTTTTTCAATGTAACAAGTTATGCCTGATTGTCCAAGGAAGAATTGAGAGATGTCTGTACTTACTTCCCAGATATAATTTTTCAGATTTGAATACAATGTATTTTTAAACATTGAAAACCAATAAAAAGATTAAAAAATAACTAACTTGATGTACTTGATTTTAGCTGCATGAACAATATGCTAAAAGTTCATTGGTTGGCATATTGTATAATCATCGTTCAGAAATTCAAACATATATTGCAAATAGTGATATCTCCTAGTTTGTTTAAAATTGTTCATGCCAGTTAAATGAGATCAGTTTTAAAGGTGACACTTATAAAAATAGACATATGAACAAAGAAGATGTACGTATGGCAGCTTTTTAAATTTATTCTGAATACTAAGAAACCTGATGTTTATAGAACTGTAATATTCCCTCTATAAGGACATTCTTCCTTTCACAATCTGAAGGACAGGTGCTCATATATTTTTTTAATCTCAAAGATTGACTGTGAACTTTCCCAGACAGCATTTACAAAAAAAAAAAAAAAAAAGTAGAAAGCACATTCTCAGACATCTAAAGAATGACCAAATGGAGCTTGAGAAAATGCGCTATCAAGGTGACTGTAGCTATACACTTGAAAGAGATTCTGTCAAGACATTACATCTCTGTGCAATGCATTTTTTATGAGTTCTCAGATGAGTTTGACATTAGTGCCCTGCTTTTTTCAGAGGCATCAGAAGATGGAAAATTCACATTTGTAGACAGCATATGTATATCCTCCACATGTTAGCTTTGAAGGGATTTAATGCCCATGTTACTAAAAAAGCCAGCAAACAATGACAAATGTAGTTATTAAATACACTGTCAAAAAGAGAAGAAAAATAGTTTGCATCAGAAACCATTTATCTTTAGATATTGTCTATATATTATTATGTTACACTGGAAATGGTAATTAATATCCCTTTTTGTTGACAGACAGATTTCCAAAATGTAATACATTATAGTATGCTTTTTATATATTCATATGTGCTTATATATAGAATGTTCAGATGCCTTTTATAATGCACAATGATGTTTGAAGGTCTTAATGACATTAGGGACAGGATTCTATGGGCTTCATTCCAATCTGATTGTTGTTCAAGAACTTCAAACTCAACTTACAGATTTCTTTTTATCGCCACTTTAATCCATTAGAAGCATGTCTGTTTTAATTAGTTAAGCTGCTCAAATGTTCTATGCTATGTAATAAAACAATCTAATGACCATAAAAACAGCATTTAAATGTTTCTTCTTTACATCAGTAGAGGATCTCCCTCTTCCAATGTAGACATTGTCAATGTGCACCCTGTAAACCGCACAGCAATCTTTAGGACACTTATCTCTCCTTCTGGATACATCAATATCTATAAGAGACAAATCAGTGCAAGAAAATTGCTGCATGCTCTGACTCAGCTGGATAATTGCTAAACCATGGATACCTACTGCTTATTTTTAATGTAAGGTTGGTACATAGTTTAAAATGCAATATGTAAAAATACACAAACAATAATGGTACAACAATATCAAAGACTACTTCCCTGAATGGTAACTTCTGCTGCGCACCTGAGTCTCCTGAAACCCCTATTGGCCCCTATTTATGAAAGTCTGGCGGACCTGATCTGACAGTGCGGATCAGGTCCGCCAGACCTCGCTGAATACGGCGAGCAATGCGCTTGCCATATTCAGCATTGCACCAGCAGCTCACAAGAGCTGCTGGTGCCACGCCGCCCCCTGCTGACTAGCGGCCAATCGGCCGCCAGCAGGGGGTTGTCAATCAACTCGTTCGCAATCGATCGGGTTGATTTCCGGCAATGTCTGTCCGCCTGCTCAGAGTAGGCGGAAAGGTTATGGAGCAGCGGTCTTTGTGACCGCTGCTTCATAACTGCTGTTTCTGGAGAGCATGCAAGCTCGCCAGAAACACGAGGCATCAAGCTCCATTCGGAGCTTGATAGATAGGCCCCTATCTCTATAATAGGTATAGATGTCTTCTGTCATATAAATACACATACTGAACAAAATACACAATATACAACGGCTTTCCATCCAGTAGATTATACAAAACTCTAGTATCTCGCAGCTCATGTTATTTCCTCCACCTGCCTATTCTCTACAATCTGCACTGTTACTGAGTTTTCTTTGTTATAAACTGATATGTGCATGCGCTCACAGCACTCTTCTTCTAGGAGGGGGAGAGTGTATTGTAGAGCAAACAAAGGAATAGGGACATGCAAACCACTGAGAATGAACATGTAACTGGAAAAACTTCCTTGTTTGCTAGGCCAGTGTCGCTCTCTTGTAGCTCACTATGCCTTACACAGAGGTGAAATATCCTGTAGTACATCATTTTGATCCTGCCCAAAAAAAGACAGTCCAGGCCTGAAAACCTTGCAATTCTCCTCTGAACAAGAGAAAGCAATAAACTCCAGACATACACTTTGGGCATTGCAGTTGTGCAAGTTGAGCAAGAGGTCTTTTTGACAAGATCATACTTATATACTACAGGATATAAATTTCTGCTCTGTGAAAGCCATATTGAACTAAAGGAGACTGCACCCTGAGTGGCACGGGCAAGGAAGTTTTTATCCATCTTATATTCATTCTCACTTTAATGTGTTTCTCTCTATTTTCTGTTATAGAGTGAATAACAAGGGTTCATAATCTCAATTTGAACAGTAGTCAATTCAGTAGATGTAAAAAAAAAAAACTTTCATATACCTTAAGGGAATTGTTTAAAGGATACATGTTTACATTTAGGAAAACATGACAATTAATACAATTAATAAAATGTTATTATTCTATAGAAAAGGCACATTTTGGACCCAAAAGACTAAACACATTTGATCCTTAATCATCCTAGCCTCAGACACTCTTCTCTCTGTGCCCCACTCATTCTCACATCCGTTCACAAGACCTCAGAACTCTTCTGGTATAGCACATGGTATCACTAACAAATGTCCCTTTGTACACCCACTCCACATACACACAGACATACATGCACAAACACCCCCCATATACACACACAAACGTACACAACACACATGCGTGAGCACGCATGCACACACACATATACACACCACATACACACACATACCACACATACATATACACACACACATACTCTCAAACACACACACATACACACATGCACACACACACCACACACATACACACCCCATATACACATACACCACACACATGCATGCGCACACACACACACACCAAACATACATAAACACACACATACTCACACGCCACACATACATACACACACACACATACTCACAAACACACACACGCATACAGGGACAAACAAAGTTATACATATACATCACACACACACAAAGTCTTACAAACACACACACCACACATACACACACACACACACACACACATATACACACATCACACGTACTGTACACACACACACATATACACACATCACATGTACTGTACACACACACAGACACACAGAATCACAAACACACACACTCACAAAGTCTCACAAACACACACATCACAGATACACACACAAATAGACTCACAAACACACACACACACAAAGTCTCACAAACACACACATCACACATACACACACACATATACACACATCACACGTACTGTACACACACACACACAGAATCATAAACACACACCACACATACACACACAAATAGACTCACAAACACACACACTCACAAACACACAAGCACACACATCCCAAACACAAACATCTACAAACACATACACACGAATATCTTATGGCTTTATCTGTTCCTTTATGTATACATTCATAATTTAACATGTTTTACATATTTTAACCAAATGGGGCATATTTATCACGCTCCATATGGAGCTTGACGCCCTGTGTTTGGCTCGCCAGAAACACAAGTAATGAAGCAACGGTCTAAAGACCGCTGCTCCATAACCTGTCCGTCTGCTTTGAGGCGGTGGACAGACATCGCCGTAAATCAACCCGATCCAATACGATTGGGTTGATTGACACCCCCTGCTGGCGGGGGCGGCATTGCACCAGCAGTTCACCAGAACTGCTGGTTCAATGATAAATGCCGAAAGCATATGCTGTCGGCATTTATTGATGTGTAGCGGACATGATCCGCAATATCGGATCATGTCCGCTCGCACAATGTTAAATCTGCCCCACTATGTTATCCCATTATTCAATATATCATAATCTTTACACACTTTTCAAGCAGTAAATAATACTAATGAGATTAATGTAGATATCAGGATTATGATGCAGAACAAAATGCACTATAACTACTTGAAATTTTTTCATCTATGCTGTTGCAAATATTCACAATTAAGCTTAAGCATGAAAGATTAAACACTCTTTAAAGGTCTATTTCCCTGAAAACTACGTAGAAAGCATCTATTCTTCAAGAAAACCTAGAAGATTGGATCCAGATATGTCAATAATAAGCATTTTGTGATTGTTTAACATTTAGATGTTTTATTTATGTGGATGATAAATATCTTACACTGCCCAGATTTACAATAAATGCTTTTAAATATCCCCACACCACCTCTTCATGTGTATTTTTGCTAACAGAACAAGCTACCACCTACATGATTTGTCCTAAAATAATAACAAACATCATGATGCTTTAGCAGTTATCATGTGGGTACATCAGTCTACAGTCATTTAAATAGTTTCATTGTTTTAAAGATTACACAGATAACCAGTGAAACATTTAGTAAAGGGAAATTAAGGTAGATTTAATTCCACCGAAAACGTTAAAGTGAATGTCAACTTAATTTATTTGCACCACAACGTTAACACTGCATAACGCACTTTTGTGGCCAACGTTTTAGACATTAATGGCTGTGTGTTGAGTTATTTTGAGGTTAAGCGCAAATGTGTGCTCCTGTTGTGTGCTTTATCTGCGCTCAACCTTTTTTATCATCACGTTTTGCGCACTTATTACAGGTCACAAGTAAAACTTTTGCACTCTCGTGATCGCATTCTTGCGCAGAAAAAAAGACTTTGAAAAGTTGCCAACGCAGGATCATATTCTTCCATAGACGTTAATGGAGCGTCGTTTTGAGCAAAAATAAAAATAACAACTGCCAGCTCTTGCAAACACAAGTGCAGGATTGCAATGAGTTATATTTATGTATTTCAATACATATGTATATCTGTACAGGTGGCCCTCATTTACAACGGTTCAGTTTACACCGTTTCAGAATAACAACCTTTTTTTCCAGTCATGTGACTGCTATTGAAAAGCATTGATAGGCAGTGCATTTATTAAAATAGCCAGTAGGTGGAGCTGTCTGCTTGTGTTGCAGCAAAGCCAAGCAAGCTGAAATTAATCCGTTTAACCAGACCTGAGCTATCGAGCAGATTTCAAAGGAACAAGATCTTCCTGTCTATAAATCAGTCCAGATTGGAATGCATAGAAAGAACTGTTTGCAGAAAAATGCAAGTGAAGTCTGTGTTGTGATTATTTTATTAGGTTTAAAATGCTGTTTAGCAAATGTTTTTGTTCATTTAACTTAGTTTAATTATATATTCTATGTTGCGTGATTATTTTATTAGGTTTATAATGCTGTTTAGCATTTAAAGTCTTCATTCCAAAGCTTTAAAAATAATGTATTAGGTGTTACTTATGACAATTTTGAGAGGGGCCTGGAACCTAACTCCCTCACTTCCCATTGACTTACATTATAAACTGGGTTTCAATTTACAACGGTTTCGATTTACAACCATTCCTTCTGGAACCTAACCCCGGCGTAAACTGAGGGCTACCTGTATTTATATGTGTATATATGTCTGTTAATACATATATACACATATAGATACATATATGCATTTATATACATATATTTACACATGTGTTCCTATGAACACCTGACATCTCTTATCTTTGAGTCCTTATAACTTTTTTATGCAAATTATTTTAATAATAATTTTTATTAGATAGTGTTATTGTGAGTGTAACTGTACTTTTAAAGTCTTTTTGATGTGTTTTGTGACACTTTTTTGACCCACGTAACAGTTAACCAGAGATCTGAAGTTATGCTAATAATTCTAGCGTAAATTGCGATTGTGCTCACGCATTCGCATTTCCTTTCATCTTGTAATATGGTTGGAATTTAATTTGCATGCAAATGGGTACAACTCCCCAATATTGCTTGCACACAAAAAACAATAGCGAGCCGTAATCGAGCTTTAAATCTTAATTAAACTCATAGGTAGTGAGTCAGTAACAGTCCCAAAGCATTAACATCAAACTCTTGTAGTACTCAACTGTCACACAGGAAGGACCCAGGGGCCAAGGTAGAAGTGTAGAGGCCAACCAAAAGCAGCTGAGGCCGTCCTCGATAGATATTCTTGACAAAACAAATATAAATAAAATAAAGCTAGCTGAAAACATCACCTGAGAAAAAAAGAAGCAGATGGTGCTCAGGATCACTCCCGCAAAGACAGTCTCTTTAATAAGTTAATTGCGTATAACAAGGATTCCTCACCATGCACATCAAGGCCTTTGTGCACACTCGTCTTGCAGGGTGATCGCCGATCAGAATACGTTTTCAGCAATCCCCAGTACTAAAGGATTGTTGGTGGCCTAATGGTTTAAAACAGAGAACAAAAATATAATAGTCCACTAAAAACTGAGCTGCAACACCTGAAATGACACTTTACTCCTCTAGGGATAGTGTAGGTAATTCAGAATAAAGACAGAAGGTGGCGCTATAAGAATGTAGGAGTTCTAGAAATTATGGCCTAGATTTCGAGTTTGGCGGTAGCCGTGAAAACCAGCGTTAGAGGCTCCTAACGCTGGTTTTAGGCTACCGCCGGTATTTGGAGTCATTGAAAAAAGGGTCTAACGCTCACTTTTCAGCCGCGACTTTTCCATACTGCAGATCCCCTTACGTCAATTGCGTATCCTCTCTTTTCAATGGGATCTTTCTAACTCCGGTATTTAGAGTCGTTTCTGAAGTGAGCGTTAGAAATCTAACGACAAAACTCCAGCCGCAGAAAAAAGTCAGTAGTTAAGAGCTTTCTGGGCTAACGCCGGTTCATAAAGCTCTTAACTACTGTGCTCTAAAGTACACTAACACCCATAAACTACCTATGTACCCCTAAACCGAGGCCCCCCCACATCGCCGCCACTCGATTAAATTTTTTTAACCCCTAATCTGCCGACCGCCACCTACGTTATACTTATGTACCCCTAATCTGCTGCCCCTAACACGCCGACCCCTATATTATATTTATTAACCCCTAATCTGCCCCCCTCAACGTTGCCTCCACCTGCCTACACTTATTAACCCCTAATCTGCCGAGCTGACCGCACCGCTATTATAATAAAGTTAATAACCCCTAATCCGCCTCACTAACCCTATAATAAATAGTATTAACCCCTAATCTGCCCTCCCTAACATCGCCAACACCTAACTTCAAACATTAACCCCTAATCTGCCGACTGGAGCTCACCGCTATTCTAATAAATGTATTAACCCCTAAAGCTAAGTCTAACCCTAACACTAACACCCCCCTAAATTAAATATAATTTTAATCTAACGAAATTAATTAACTCTTATTAAATAAATTATTCATATTTAAAGCTAAATACTTACCTGTAAAATAAATCCTAATATAGCCACAATATAAATTATAATTATATTATAGCTATTTTAGGATTTATATTTATTTTACAGATAACTTTGTATTTATTTTAACCAGGTACAATAGCTATTAAATAGTTAAGAACTATTTAATAGCTAAAATAGTTAAAATAATTACAAAATTACCTGTAAAATAAATCCTAACCTAAGTTACAATTAAACCTAACACTACACTATCAATAAATTAATTAAATAAAATACCTACAATTACCTACAATTAAACCTAACACTACACTATCAATAAATTAATTAAATACAATATCTACAAATAAATACAATGAAATAAACTAACTAAAGTACAAAAAATAAAAAAGAACTAAGTTACAAAAAATAAAAAAATATCTTCAAACATTAGAAAAATATTACAACAATTTTAAACTAATTACACCTACTCTAAGCCCCCTAATAAAATAACAAAGCCCCCCAAAATAAAAAAATGCCCTACCCTATTCTAAATTACTAAAGTTCAAAGCTCTTTTACCTTACCAGCCCTGAACAGGGCCCTTTGCGGGGCATGCCCAAGAAGTTCAGCTCTTTTGCCTGTAAAAAAAAACATACAATACCCCCCCCCAACATTACAACCCACCACCCACATACCCCTAATCTAACCCAAACCCCCCTTAAATAAACCTAACACTAAGCCCCTGAAGATCTTCCTACCTTATCTTCACCTAACCAGGTATCACCGATCCGTCCTGGCTCCAGAATCTTCATCCAAGCCCAAGCGGGGGCTAGACATCCATCATCCGACGGCTGAAGAAGTCCAGAAGAGGGACCAAAATCTTCATCCTATCCGGGAAGAAGAGTAGATCCGGACCGGCAACCATCTTCTTCAAAGCGGCATCTTCTATCTTCATCCGATGAGGACCGGCTCCATCTTGAAGACCTCCATCGCGGATCCATCCTTCTTCTCCGCCGACTAGACGACGAATGACGGTTCCTTTAAATGACGTCATCCAAGATGGCGTCCCTCGAATTCCGATTGGCTGATAGGATTCTATCAGCCAATCGGAATTAAGGTAGGAATATTCTGATTGGCTGATGGAATCAGCCAATCAGAATCAAGTTCAATCCGATTGGCTGATCCAATCAGCCAATCAGATTGAGCTCGCATTCTATTGGCTGATCGGAACAGATGGATCCACGATGGAGGTCTTCAAGATGGAGCCGGTCCTCATCGGATGAAGATAGAAGATGCCGCTTTGAAGAAGATGGTTGCCGGTCCGGATCTACTCTTCTTCCCGGATAGGATGAAGACTTTGGACCCTCTTCTGGACTTCTTCAGCCGTCGGATGATGGATGTCTAGCCCCCGCTTGGGCTTGGATGAAGATTTTGGAGCCAGGACGGATCGGTGATACCTGGTTAGGTGAAGATAAGGTAGGAAGATCTTCAGGGGCTTAGTGTTAGGTTTATTTAAGGGGGGTTTGGGTTAGATTAGGGGTATGTGGGTGGTGGGTTGTAATGTTGGGGGGGGGGGGTATTGTATGTTTTATTTTACAGGCAAAAGAGCTGAACTTCTTGGGGCATGCCCCGCAAAGGGCCCTGTTCAGGGCTGGTAAGGTAAAAGAGCTTTGAACTTTAGTAATTTAGAATAGGGTAGGGCATTTTTTTTATTTTGGGGGGCTTTGTTATTTTATTAGGGGGCTTAGAGTAGGTGTAATTAGTTTAAAATTGTTGTAATTTTATTCTAATGTTTGTAGATATTTTTTTATTTTTTGTAACTTAGTTCTTTTTTATTTTTTGTACTTAGTAGTTAGTTTATTTAATTGTATTTATTTGTAGATATTGTATTTAATTCATTTATTGATAGTGTAGTGTTAGGTTTAATTGTAGGTAATTGTAGGTATTTTATTTAATTTATTTATTGATAGTGTAGTGTTAGGTTTAATTGTAACTTAGGTTAGGATTTATTTTACAGGTAATTTTGTAATTATTTTAACTATTTTAGCTATTAAATAGTTCTTAACTATTTAATAGCTATTGTACCTGGTTAAAATAAATACAAAGTTACCTGTAAAATAAATATAAATCCTAAAATAGCTATAATATAATTATAATTTATATTGTAGCTATATTAGGATTTATTTTACAGGTAAGTATTTAGCTTTAAATAGGAATAATTTATTTAATAAGAGTTAATTAATTTCGTTAGATTAAAATTATATTTAATTTAGGGGGGTGTTAGTGTTAGGGTTAGACTTAGCTTTAGGGGTTAATACATTTATTAGAATAGCGGTGAGCTCCAGTCGGCAGATTAGTGGTTAATAATTGAAGTTAGGTGTCGGCGATGTTAGGGAGGGCAGATTAGTGGTTAATACTATTTATTATAGGGTTAGTGAGGCGGATTAGGGTTAATAACTTTATTATAGTAGCGGTGCGGTCCGCTCGACAGATTAGGGGTTAATAAGTGTAGGCAGATGGAGGCGGCGTTGTGGGGGGCAGATTAGGGGTTAATAAATATAATATAGGGGTCGGCGGTGTTAGGGGCAGCAGATTAGGGGTACATAGGGATAATGTAAGTAGCGGCGGTTTACGGAGCGGCAGATTAGGGGTTAATAATAATATGCAGGGGTCAGCGATAGCGGGGGCAGAAGATTAGGGGTTAATAAGTGTAAGGTTAGGGGTGTTTAGACTCGGGGTACATGTTAGAGTGTTAGGTGCAGACGTAGGAAGTGTTTCCCCATAGACAACAATGTGGCTGCGTTAGGAGCTGAACGCAGCTTTTTTTTCAGCTCAAACAGCCCCATTGTTTTCTATGGGGGAATCGTGCACGAGCACGTTTTTGAGGCTGGCCGCGTCCGTAAGCAACTCTGGTATCGAGAGTTGAAGTTGCGTTAAATATGCTCTACGCTCCTTTTTTGGAGCCTAACGCAGCCATTCTGTGGACTCTCAATACCAGAGTTATTTTAAAGGTGCGGCCAGAAAAAAGCTAGCATTAGATACGCGGGTCCTTACCGACAAAACTCTAAATCTAGCCGTATGTAAATTATATATAAAATGTGACAACCTGAATACGGTTAAGTTTACTAAAGAATGATAAAGTATATTACAAGTATGCAACGAAAATATAATATGATATGGGTGAATAACTAAAAAGGGAGACAGTTGATCTTAAAATATATTATTACAATTTATTATGAAAGAACATAAAACGATAAATATCTATAATGATCTATATTGATCTTTTAAAATTGTGGACACCGGTGTCAATAAAAGCTTTGTATCAAATGTTTATATCTAAACAGAGTAATGATAAATACTTATATCTAAAATTAGGTACTTGTATCTAAAATAGAGTGCATTTACTACAATTCACATGATAGAATGCAATTTATACAATACATACAATATAAACAGTCAGATGTAATTCATATAATTACAGCTTGCTCAAATAAATAATGAGCCTTTTGATATGCATAAATTGGCTGAGATGCGCATGAGTTTCACAAAAAAGCTTGATAATTCATTTAAAGTTTATCAATGGTTTGCCGTTGTGGCAGTGTGATGAAAGTTCATAGACAAATTCGTTATCCAAGGTTCTTGAGTGTTATGGGCGCGATCAAATATACAGTGCAGGTTTCGGCGCAAGCATGGGAACCTGCGCCGTCCGTAATTTCACCTTGCACATCGGGGTATTACATAAACCCCGCCGGCAGTTCATAAAGTGCCATTAGTCTGATAAACTAGCGATGTCCAGAAATGAGCGTAAATACAAATTTCTGGAGTCGTTAGTGACTTAAGGCACTTTAGAAACTGCCAGCGCCTAAGAAAAGTAAAGAAAATAACAAATCTCCCGTAAAAGTCTAACACGCCTCCCAAAAATAAGCCTGACACGTAAAACCCCTATATCCGCAATCCCCCCTCTCATTACTAATATTAAATGTATTAACTCCTAGAACGACAACCCCCCACAACGCAATATCCGCCATCAAACCCACACCGCAAGTAATAACTAAATTATTAACCCCTAAATCCGCAAACCCCAACATCGCAAACTACCTATTTAAACTATTAACCCCTAATCCGCCATTAACCCACAACGCAATAAACCTAATCAAGTATTAACCCCTAAACCGCCATAGCCCACAATGCAATAAACCTAACCCCTAACCTAACCTAACCCCCCCTAACCTAACCCCCCCCCTAAATAAACTAAAATTAGCTAATTTACAAAATACTAAAGTTACCATTAAATATAAAAAAAATTACACTACTTCTAAAATACAAATAAACTAAGTATACATTAAAGGGGCAGTCTAATCAAAATTCAGGAGTAGACTGTCCCTTTAAGCAAGAATTACAGAAAATAAAAAAATCTAAGATTACAGAATATAAAAAATAAAATTACAAAATTTTAAATAAATTACACCTAATCCCTATTAAAATAAAAAGCCCCCCCAAAATAAAAACACCCCCTAATCTAATCAACTACCAGTAGCCCTTAAAATGACTTTTTGCAGGGCATTGCCCCAATATAATCAGCTCTTTTACACAAAAAATACACACAATCCCCCCTACCAGTAAACCCCCCCCACCCACCAAACCCCCCAAAAAAATACTAACACTAAAAACGCTAAACTACCCATTGCCCTGAAAAGGGCATTTGTTGGGCATTGCCCTGAAAAGGGCATTCAGCTCTTTTGATGCCCACCATATCTAAATAAAATAAATCCCCCCAAAAACCTCTTAAAAACCCTAAGTCTAACCCCCAAGTGGTCCTCACCTGTCCTGAAGTTCAGCGGAGAAGGTCCTGTTCCCGACGGTGAAGTCTTCTTCCAAGCGGCGACCTCTTCTTTTTTCCAGGAACCAGCCAGCGTGGAGTGGAAGGCGGAGTTGAAGACCGGCGACGCTGGAACTGAAGACCGGCGACTCTGGAACTGAAGACCTGGCGACCGTGGAGCCATGCAGCATGGAGGATCCTCTTCATACGATCTCCGCCATACACTGAATAGGAATTCAAGGTACGCAATTAAAAATGGCGTCCCTTGAATTCCTATTGGCTGATTTGAGCCTTCAAATTCAAATCAGCCAATCGGATGAGAGCTACTGAAATCCTATTGGCCGTTCAAATCAGCCAATAGAATTTCAGTAGCTCTTATCCTATTGGCTGATTTGAACAGCCAATAAGATTTCAGTAGCTCTCATCCGATTGGCTGATTTGAATTTGAAGGCTCAAATCAGCCAATAGGAATTCAAGGGATGCCATTTTTAATTTCGTACCTGAAAAAGTGGAGGTTTGTGTTTGGCATTCTTGTGGGTGTGGGTGTGGGTCTGGCATGGGTGATTTTTTTTCCATTAGGATGGTCAACAAAAAATATTTTATATGTTTAGACAATAGATAATTTTTTCACAATATGCCACTCAAATACAGAAAACGTCCCTCTGTAATATGTGAAAGTTATTAAAACACAGGTACGAAAACACTGGATTTATATGTTTACTGGGGAAAGGTAAAAATTTAAAGAACCATTATAGTACAAAAATTGCTTCTCTAATTTGTTACAGCATGTCATTTAAAGACTAGCGATCCTACACCAGTAACGCTCTTGAGACCAGCTGTGTGACTAGCGCTGCTTATGGGTCAGTGGTAGTTTCTTCTCGGGACCCTCAGTACTTCTGCTATGTATTTAACCCTTTTGTGAGGGTAAAACACATAGAGGTGTACGATTGCTAGTCTTAAAATGACATGCTCTAACGAATAAGAGAGTGTAATTTTTCGACTTTGATGGCCCTTTAAATTCTTTGCTTTCCCTATTACTGTTTAAAATAATATTTTGAATTGTTGATGAAAACTTTCATTAGTGAGCATTTAAAGGCAGAAATCTCATGCAAGTTAAAAAAATTTTTTTGAAAAATTATAATGTAGTCAATAAAAAACCTCAGCCCAGTTTTTCTACTTTATTTACAGTGGGCAGAGGCTATAAGAAACTGCAATATTTCAAAGAAGCCTTGTCTTAAACAGCAACAAAATATATGCAACAGAGAGTGAGAGAAACACATTTCTTTATTAAGTTTCCTTTTAAAAGGGATATTAAACAGTGCTACTTTGGTGAAAACAAAATGCTAAATCAAAGTAAACATAAAAAAGTGTAAAAACCCCCCAGCAAACAACTTACTTGTTTTCTGCATAATGAACACATACGCCTAGATTACGAGTTTTGTCGGTAAAGACCTGCAGGGCTAACAAGCCTTTTTTTCCAGCGCTCACTTAAGACAACGCTGGTATTACAAGTTTTCTGAATGGCTGCGTTAGCCTCAGAAAAGTGAGCATTGAGCAAATTTAGCTTCACTTCTCACTGTAATACCAGCGTTGCTTACGGTAGCAATAAGCTGGCTGAAAACGTGGTTGTACACGATTTCCCCATAGGAAACAATGGGGCTGAGCTGGCTGGAAAAAACCTAACACCTGCAAAAAAGCAGCGTCCAGCTTCTAACGCAGCCCCATTGTTTCCTATGGGAAAAAAAAGTTATGTCTGCACCTAACACCCTAACATGAACCCCGAGTCTAAACACCCCTAATCTGACACTTATTAACACCCTAATCTGCCGCCCCCACTATCGCTGACACCTACATTATATTATTAACCCCTAATCTGCCGCTCTGGACACCGTCGCCACCTACATTATCCCTATGAACCCCTAATATACTGCCCCCAACATCCCCGCAACCTATATTATAGTTATAAACTCCTAATCTGCCGCCCCCAACATCGCCGCCACCTAGCTACACTTATTAACCCCTAATCTGCCGACCTGATATCACCGCCACTTTAATAAATGTATTAACCCCTAAACCGCCGCACTCCCGCCTCGCAAACACTATAATAAATTTTATTAACCCGTAATCTGCCCCCACAACTTCGCCGCCACCTACCTACAATTATTAACCCCTAATCTCCCGCCCCCAACGTCGCCGCTACTATAATAAAGTTATTAACCCCTAAACCTAAGTCTAACACTAACCCTAATGCCCCCCTAAGTTAAATATAATTTAAATAAATCTAAATAAAATTACTATCATTAAATAAATTAATCCTGTTTAAAAATACTTACCTGTAAAATAAACAGTAATATAGCTACAATATAATTTAATAATTACATTGTAGCTATTTTAGGATTTATATTTATTTTACAGGCAACTTTGTATTTATTTTAACTAGGTACAATAGCTATTAAATAGTTAATAACTATTTAATAGCTACCTAGTTAAAATAATTACAAAATTACCTGTAAAATAAATCCTAAATTACAAATACACCTAACTCTACACTATCAATACATTAATTAAATAAATGAACTACAATTATCTTACATAAAATACAAATAAATAAAATAAACTATATTACAAAAACAAACAAACACTAAATTACAAAAAATAAAAACATATTACAAGAATTTTAATCTAATTACACCTAATCTAAGCCCCCTAATAAAATAAAAAAGCCCCCAAAATAATAAAATTCCCTATCCTAAACTAAATTACAAAGTAATCAGCTCTTTTACCAGCCCTTAAAAGAGCTTTTTGCGGGGCATTGCCCAAAAGTAATCAGCTCTTTTACCTGTAAAAAATAAAAAAAATACCCCCCCAACATTACAACCCACCACCCACACACCCCTACTCTAAAACCCACCCGATCCCCCTTAAATAAACCTAACACTACCCCATTAAAGATCACCCTACCTTGAGCCGTCTTCACCCACCCGGGCCGAACTCTTCATCCGATGCGAGCACAAGTGGTCCTCCAGCTGGGTAGAAGTCTTCATCCAATAGGGGCAGAAGAGGTCCTCCATCCAGCAGAAGTCTTCATCCAAGCGGCATCTTCTATCTTCAATCAATCGGAGTGTAGCGGGTCCATCTTCTATCCAGCCGACGCAGAGCCACCCTCTTCTTCCGCTGTCCTAACGAAGAATGAAGGTTCCTTTAAATGACGTCATCCAAGATGGGGTCCCTCGAATTCCGATTGGCTGATAGGATTCTATCAGCCAATCGGAATTAAGGTAGGAAAATTCCTATTGGTTGATTTAATCAGCCAATCGCATTGAAGTTCAATCCGATTGGATGATTGGATCAGCCAATAGAATTGACCTCGCATTCTATTGGCTGATCCAATCATCCAATCGGCTGATTACTTTGGGGCAATGCCCCGCAAAAAGCCCTTTTAAGGGCTGGTAAAAGAGCTGATTACTTTGTAATTTAGTTTAGGATAGGGAATTTTATTATTTTGGGGGGCTTTTTTTATTTTATTAGGGGGCTTAGATTAGGTGTAATTAGATTAAAATTCTTGTAATTTTTTTTATTTTTTGTAATTTAGTGTTTTGGTTTTTTTTTGTAATATAGTTTAGTTTATTTATTTGTATTTTATGTAAGATAATTGTAGTTAATTTATTTAATTAATTTATTGATAGTGTAGTGTTAGGTGTATTTGTAACTTAGGTTAGGATTTATTTTACATGTAATTTTGTAATTATTTTAACTAGGTAGCTATTAAATAGTTATTAACTATTTAATAGCTATTGTACCTAGTTAAAATAAATACAAAGTTGCCTGTAAAATAAATATAAATCCTATCGGCTAGATTTGGAGTTTTGTCGGTAACGACCCGAAAAACTAACGCCGGCTTTTTTCTGGCCGCACCATAAAAATAACTCTGGTATCGAGAGTCCACATAAAGGCTGCGTTAGGCTCCAAAAAAGGAGCGTAGAGCATTTTTAACGCAGCTTCAACTCTCGATACCAGAGTTGCTTACGGACGCGGCCAGCCTCAAAAACGTGCTCGTGCACGATTCCCCCATAGGAAACAATGGGGCTGTTTGAGCTGAAAAAAAACCTAACACATGCAAAAAAGCCGCGTTCAGCTCCTAACGCAGCCCCATTGTTTGCTATGCGGTAACCCTTCCTACGTCTGCACTTAACACTCTAACATGTACCCCGAGTCTAAACACCCCTAACCTTACACTTATTAACCCCTAATCTGCCGCCCCCGCTATCGCTGACCCCTGCATATTATTATTAACCCCTAATCTTCCGCTCCGTAAACCGCCGCTACTTACATTATCCCTATGTACCCCTAATCTGGTTCCCTAACATCGCCGACCCCTATATTATATTTATTAACCCCTAATCTGCCCCCCTCAACGTCGCCTCCACCTGCCTACACTTATTAACCCCTAATCTGCCGAGCGGACCTGAGCGCTACTATAATAAAGTTATTAACCCCTAATCCGCCTCACTAACCCTATATTAAATAGTATTAACCCCTAATCTGCCCTCCCTAACATCGCCGACACCTAACTTCAATTATTAACCCCTAATCTGCCGACCGGAGCTCACCGCTATTCTAATAAATGTATTAACCCCTAAAGCTAAGTCTAACCCTAACACTAACACCCCCCTAAATTAAATATAATTTTAATCTAACGAAATTAATTAACTCTTATTAAATAAATTATTCCTATTTAAAGCTAAATACTTACCTGTAAAATAAATCCTAATATAGCTACAATATAAATTATATTTGTATTATAGCTATTTTAGGATTTATATTTATTTTACAGGTAACTTTGTATTTATTTTAACCAGGTACAATAGCTATTAAATAGTTAAGAACTATTTAATAGCTAAAATAGTTAAAATAATTACAAATTTACCTGTAAAAGAAATCCTAACCTAAGTTACAATTAAAACTAACACTATACTATCAATAAATTAATTAAATAAACTACCTACAATTACCTACAATTAACCTAACACTACACTATCAATAAATTAATTAATTAAATACAATTCCTACAAATAAATACAATTAAATAAACTTGCTAAAGTACAAAAAATAAAAAAGAACTAAGTTACAAAAAATAAAAAAATATCTACAAACATAAGAAAAATATTACAACAATTTTAAACTAATTACACCTACTCTAAGCCCCCTAATAAAACAACAAAGCCCCCCAAAATAAAAAATGCCCTACCCTATTCTAAATTACTAAAGTTAAAAGCTCTTTTACCTTACCAGCCCTGAACAGGGCCCTTTGCCGGGCATGCCCCAAGAAGTTCAGCTCTTTTGCCTGTAAAAAAAAAACATACAATACCCCCCCAACATTACAACCCACCACCCACATACCCCTAATCTAACCCAAACCCCCCTTAAATAAACCTAACACTAAGCCCCTGAAGATCATCCTACCTTGTCTTCACCTCACCAGGTATCACCGATCCGTCCTGGCTCCAAAATCTTCATCCAACCCAAGCGGGGGTTGGCGATCCATCATCCGGTGCCTGAAGAGGTCCAGAAGAGGCTCCAAAGTCTTCATCCTATCCGGGAAGAAGAGGCGATCCGGACCGGCAACCATCTTGATCCAAGCGGCATCTTCTATCTTCATCCGATGACGACCGGCTCCATCCTGAAGACCTCCACCGCGGACCCATCTTCTTCCGGCGACGTCCAACTGCAGAATGACGGTTCCTTTAAGGGACGTCATCCAAGATGGCGTCCCTCGAATTCCGATTGGCTGATAGGATTCTATCAGCCAATCGGAATTAAGCTAGGAATATTCTGATTGGCTGATGGAATCAGCCAATCAGAATCAAGTTCAATCCGATTGGCTGATCCAATCAGCCAATCAGATTGAGCTTGCATTCTATTGGCTGTTCCGATCAGCCAATAGAATGCAAGCTCAATCTGAGTTAGGTGTCGGCGATGTTAGGGAGGGCAGATTAAGGCAGATTAGGGGTTAATACTATTTATTATAGGGTTAGTGAGGCGGATTAGGGGTTAATAACTTTATTATAGTAGCGCTCAGGTCCGGTCGGCAGATTAGGGGTTAATAAGTGTAGACAGGTGGAGGCGACGTTGAGGGGGGCAGATTAGGGGTTAATAAATATAATATAGGGGTCGGCGGTGTTAGGGGCAGCAGATTAGAGGTACATAAGGATAACGTAGGTGGCGGCGCTTTGCGGTCGGCAGATTAGGGGTTAATAAGTGTAGGCAGGTGGAGGCGACATTGTGGGGGGCAGGTTAGGGGTTAATAAATATAATACAGGGGTCGGCGGTGTTAGGGGCAGCAGATTAGGGGTACATAAGGATAACGTAGGTGGCGGTCGGCAGATTAGGGGTTAAAAATTTTTTTTCGAGTGTCGGCGATGTGGGGGGACCTCGGTTTAGGGGTACATAGGTAGTTTATGGGTGTTAGTGTACTTTAGAGCACAGTAGTTAAGAGCTTTATAAACCGGCGTTAGCCCAGAAAGCTCTTAACTACTGACTTTTTTCCTGCGGCTGGAGTTTTGTCGTTAGATGTCTAACGCTCACTTCAGACACGACTCTAAATACCGGAGTTATAAAAATCCCATTGAAAAGATAGGATACGCAATTTACGTAAGGGGATCTGCGGTATGGAAAAGTCGCGGCTGGAAAGTGAGCGTTAGACCCTATTTTGAGTGACTCCAAATACCGGCGGTAGCCTAAAACCAGCGTTAGGAGCCTCTAACGCTGGTTTTCACGGCTAACGCCAAACTCTAAATCTAGGCCTAAAATAGCTACAATGTAATTATTAAATTATATTGTAGCTATCTTATGGTTTATTTTATAGGTAAGTATTTAGTTTTAAATAGGATTAATTTATTTAATGATAGTAATTTTATTTAGATTTATTTAAATTATATTTAATTTAGGGGTGTGTTAGGGTTAGGGTTAGACAGGTTTAGGGGTTAATAACTTTATTATAGTAGCGGTGACGTTGGGGGCGGGAGATTAGGGGTTAATAATTGTAGGTAGGTGGCGGCGATGTTAGGGACGGCAGATTAGGGGTTAATACAATTTATTATAGTGTTTGCAAGGTGGGAGTGCGGCGGTTTAGGGGTTAATACATTTATTATAGTGGCGGCGATGTCCAGTCGGCAGATTAGGGGTTAATAAGTGTAGGTAGGTGGCAGCGACGTTGGGGGGCAGATTAGGGGTTAATAACTATAATGTAGGTGTCGACGATGTTAGAGGCAGCAGATTAGGGGTTCATAGGGATAATGTAGGTGGCTGCGGTGTCCGGTCGGAAGATTAGGGGTTAAATAATTTTATTTTAGTGTTTGCGATGTGGGGGGGCCTCGGTTTAGGGGTTCATATGTAATTTATGGGTGTTAGTGTACTTTGTAGCACTGTAGATAAGAGCTTTATGTTCCGGCGTTAGCCCATAAAACTCTTAACTACTGACTTTTATATGCGGTAGGTGTCTTGGAGGTAGGGGCTCTACCGCTCACTTTCTCCAAGACTTGTAATACCAGCGTTATCCAAATCCCATTAAAAAGATAGGATACGCAATTGACGTAAGGGGATTTGTGGTAGCCTCGAGTTGCGGAAGAAAAGGGAGCGGTGAGCCTCTACCTGCCAAACTTGTAATACCAGCGTTAGATAAAAAGCAGTGTTGGGACCTCTCAACGCTGCTTTTTAAGGCTAATGCAAAACTCGTAATCTAGCCGATAGAAATTCTCAGTGTAATCCTGCCCTTGGTGTAATAAGGTAGCTAACAAGTTTCAAACTTAGGTTACATTCTGATTGATTTGGACATGAGCAAATCTGACTCCATATTATCTAGTGTATTCACTTTATAGTAAACCAGCTGATGTTATTTTAGAAGTTTCATGACATCAGGTTAAGATAAACCTTCCTGCAGAGGCCTCCTCCTCCTTATAGGATTATGACAGGAAGTAATAGACACTGCACAAATGTAGTGTCAAAATAAAATAAAAGGTAAAAAAAGAATAATATGTATTGCAATGATTTCTATTAAGTGTAAGACACTGCTTAGTGCTTTTTTATAACAACAATGAAACAGACTGTTTAACACAACTTTAAACACAGAACTAGATCATAAGCAAGGTACAAGCAAAAAAATACAACAAAAAAAATTGTACACTATCTGTAAGGAAATTAAAGTGTAGTGAGTCCTTATAAAATATGTCCATTTAGTGATTGGTACATTTTAGAAGGTTTTGTCATGCTTTAGAATTTGTTGCCTAGCAACACTACCACAGGTTTTACAAAGGGAGCGGTTTGCATGATAAGCCATTTTACTTTATTATTATCAGTACAAATATGGAAAAAATACTGATAAAAATATGCATGTATTATTTTATGTATTTATTGTTTTATCAATGTATTTTATATGACTGATGCTTTTCTATCAGACTTGTACAAGTAGATGGTACAGCACCTGAAAGTGATAAAACTAAACTGGGTAGCAACAGTTTAAAGGGAGCTGTGGAAAATGCCAGAGGCAGCTATGTCTTTGGCATTTCAAACAAAACAGAGGTGGCTTTTTGATGGGTAAGAATGCTAATTTTACAACACTTTTCTTTCCATGGTCCAAAGTCCTGCTTTTGTTGTAGGCACTTAAAGGGACACTCAAATCAAAAATAAACTTTCATGAGTCAGATAGAGCTTGAAATTTCAAACAACTTTCCAATTTACTTCCATTAACAAAATGTGCACAGTCCTTTTATATTTACACTTTCTGAGTTACCAGCTCCTACTGAGCATGTGCAAGAATTTACAGAATATACCTATATGCATTTGTGATTGACTGTTGGCTGTTAACATTTATCAGAAAAAAAAAATCTACTGCTCATTTAAACTTCAGACTAAATGCTATTGCATTGTAGTTGAATCAGATATCTGTTGATTATGCAAATCTACTGTATTTACTGGTCCTCTAAACATGTCACTTGCCAGTCTTCCTCTTCTCCGCTATACTTTATTCATTACACCTTAGCAAACAAAAACTGCTAGCATGAAATTTTCTATCCTTGTTTAGCTTTATATATGCATTTTGTATTTTAAGATAATATTTGTGATTACCCTACTTTTTATAATATTATATTGTAATTAATTTGTAACCATTGGTCTCCAGCTTGAAAATATAGATTTGATGGCACAGATCAAAGTCTGTCTATAAACATGAGATCAAGTATATATTGGAAAATTGTAAGAATATGACAAGGCCCAATGAAGGCCAAAACGATCATCTGGGGTCGTTGTGTTCCTTGTTCAGAGAGGAATTGCCTGGTATTTCGGCGCTGGACTGACCGTAACAGGCGGGATCACAATGATATACTACAGGAAAGTTCTACTCTGTGAAAAGCATTACTGGGCTAAATGAAGCTGCACACAAGGTGGTAAATTGCCATAGAACAGGCTAACAATGGTATTGAGCTAGTTGTTTGTTCCTGTGAGTGCACTTCTCTATGTGTGTATTTAGTCTCCGTAAGGGAAAAAGGGGAATCCAGACATGGACTCCATGCTCAGTGTGTTTAGAGGAATATGCCTACACCTCACTGACGAGGCCAAATGAAGGCTGAAATGATCGTCTGGGGTTCCTTGTTCAGAGAGGAATTGCCCGGTATTTTGGCGCTAGACTGACTGTTAGAGGCGGGATCAGACTGATATACTACAGGAAAGTTCTACTCTGTGAAAAGCATTCCTGGGCTAAAAAGAACCTGCATCCAGGTGGTAAATCGCCATAGAACAGGCTAACAATGGTATTGAGCTAGTTGTTCATTCCTGTGAGTGCACTTTTCTCTGTGTGCAAGAATATGAACACAAACTTTGAATGTAATTTCAATGCAAAATAAATTTATTATCTCTGTCAATCAGGTTGGAAACACACAATTAATGCAGGTAATGTAGTGATCGTTTATTCATATGTTCTTTATTTAGAATGTAAAATCACTTTCACATCAAAGGGTTATTCAGAATATGTATGAAACAAACATCTTGTGTCACTTTGTGTACATTTGGCTAGCAATTAAGGTGTAGTAATATATTCAATATGGTCCAATAATGTTTTTAGTTTAGACTAAGGTTAACTAAAGGACAGAGGTAAGTTGGAGTTAAGGGTAAAATAGGAAAGAGACAGAAATGGAGGGTTATGTTTATGAGCATTAAAAACAGAAGAATTACAAAAATAACTATATTTGATTATGGATCCCAATAATAATAATAGGAATATATATATATATATGTTCCAGGGAAGTTAAGTTTATAGAGATAGGTATAGATGGCAAATTCATATGGTATCATTTATAATATGGCTGTGTGTTATGTGACAGCAATATTTTACAGTGCTCTATTTATTGCAAATGATATACAGGCAAACTATGAGATCATGTGATTGCAATCCAAATCAACAAATTTCCTGCTTTGTTTGTTTGGGCAACGAAATAATGATTGGAATTATAACTCCTATTTATATGTACTTGGGTCATAGTAGTAAGGGTTTGATGTCTTTGAACATGTTTAAAATGTAGTTGGAAAAAAATCTTTATATATTAAAGGGATATGAAACCCAAAAAATGTATTTTCTGATTCAGACAGGGCATCCAATTTAAAAAAAAGTTTCCAATTTCCTTATATTGTTAAATTTGCTTAAAGGGACGTGAAACCCCAAAATTTTCTTTCATGATAAAGGTAGAGAATGCAATTTCAAACAACTTTCCAATTTACTTCTATTATTTAATTTGCTTCTTTCTCTTGTTATCCTTTGCTGAAATGTTTATCTAGGTAAGTGCAGCAGAGAACCTAAGTTCTAGCTGTTGGTTGGTGGCTGCATATATAAACTGATTGTCATTGGCTCACCCATGTGTTCAGTTAGAAACTAGTAGTGCATTACCGATCATTCAACAAAGCATACCAAGAGAATAAAACAGATTAGATAATAAAAATTGTATTTGTAAAATTGTATTTTCTATCTGAATCATGAAAGAAATTTTTTGGGTTTCATGTCTCTTTAAGTGCTGATCCCTCATGTCGTTACTCTGAATCCATAACCAACTATATATAAACATAAATAAAACATATCCCCCCTTTAAAACATTTCAATAAGAACGCTACACAAAGAGCTGAGTATAAAACCATATGATTGTTGCATTTTTATTTGTAATAACAAATTGTATTAACATTTAACCCCTTAATGACAACTGACGTACCAGGTACGTCCTGCAAAAACTAGCAGTTAGTGACAATGGACGTACCTGGTACGTCAGTTGTTTAAGAGAGTGCTGGAAGCGATCGCAATCGCTTCCAGCAGCTCTCAGGGTATTGCAGTGATGCCTCGATATTGAGGCATCCTGCAATACCCTTTAACAAGCATCCGATGCAGAGAGAGCCACTCTGTGGCCCTCTCTGCACCGGTAGCGATGGTGCCGTTCGTTGGTGGGTGGGAGCTTTCAAGGGAGGTGGGTGGGCGGCCCATCGCTACCCGGCATCCGGTATCTGCAAATGCTTTGTGCACGCCGGATGCTGGGAGCGTGCGGAGGGGGGCCTGCGGGCGCGCGCGCGTGCATGTGTTTGTGTGTGTGCGCGCGCGCGCGCACAGCAACCACTGCCACCAATGATTAAAGAGAGAGGGGGACAGAAAACATTAAAAAAAAAAAAATACTAATAGGATCTGCTAGGGTAGGGGGATGGGGTTATTGGGGGGGGGAAGCTACACTACAGAAAACTATGTATTTAACAAAAAAAAGAAAGAAAAAAAAGAACCTCTTTTTTTTTGGGAAAACTGGGTACTGGCAGACAGCTGCCAGTACCCAAGATGGTGGCAAATAGGTAGGTTGGGAGGGTTAGAGAGCTGTTTGGGGGGGATCAGGGAGGTTGGGGGCTAAGGCAGGGGTCCATCACAGATGAATAATAATAAAAAAACAAAACAAAAAAAAAAAACACCTTTTATTTTAGTACTGGCAGACTTTCTGCCAGTACTTAAGATGGCGGGGACAATTGTTGGGTGGGGGAGGGAAGAGAGCTGTTTGGGAGGGATCAGGGGGTGGGATGTGTCAGGTGGGAGGCTGATCTCTACACTAAAGCTAAAATTAACCCTGCAAGCTCTCTACAAGCTACCTAATTAACCCCTTAACTGCTGGGCATAATACAAGTGTGGTGCGCAGCAGCATTTAGTGGCCTCCTAATTGCCAAAAAGCAACGCCAAAGCCATATATGTCTGCTATTTCTGAACAAAGGAGATCCCAGAGAAGCATTTACAACCATTTGTGACATAATTGCACAAGCTGTTTGTAAATAATTTCAGTGAGAAACCTAAAATTGTGAAAATTTTAACTTTTTGTTTTATTTGCTCGCATTTGGCGGTGAAATGGTGGCATGAAATGTACCAAAATGGGCCTAGATCAATACTTTGGGTTGTCTACTACACTACACTAAAGCTAAAATTAACCCTTCAAGGTCTCTACAAGCTCCCAAATTAACCCCTTCACTGCTGGGCATAAAACACGTGTGGTGCGCAGTGGCATTTAGCGGCCTTCTAATTACCAAAAAGCAACGCCAAAGCCATATATGTCTGCTATTTCTGAACAAAGGGGATCCCAGAGAAGCATTTCCAACCATTTGTGCCATAATTGCACAAACTGTTTGTAAATAATTTCAGTGAGAAACCTAAAGTTTGTGACAAAATTTGGGAAAAAGTGAACGATTTTTTTTTATTTGATCGCATTTGGCGGTGAAATGGTGGCATGAAATATACCAAAATGGGTATAAATCAATACTTTGGGTTGTCTTCTAAAAATAAATATATACATGTCAAGGGATATTCAGGTATTCCTGACAGATATCAGTGTCCCAATGTAACTAGCGCTAATTTTGAAAAAAAGTGGTTTGGAAATAGCAAAGTGCTACTTGTACTTATTGCCCTATAACTTGCAAAAAAAGCAAAGAACATGTAAACATTGGGTATTTCTAAACTCAGGACAAAATTTAGAAACTATTTAGCATGGGTGTTTTTTGGTGGTCGTAGATGTGTAACAGATTTTTGGGGTCAAAGTTAAAAAAAGTGTGTTTTTTTCAATTTTTTCCTCATATTTTATAATTTTTTTTATAGTAAATTATAAGATATGATGAAAATAATGGTATCTTTAGAAAGTCCATTTAATGGCGAGAAAAACGGTATATAATATGTGTGGGTACAGTAAATAAGTAAGAGGAAAATTACAGCTAAACACAAACACTGCAGAAATGTAAAAATAGCCATTGTCATTAAGGGTAAGAAAATTGAAAAATGGTCCGGTCATTAAGGGGTTAAACTTGGCTTCATAAGTCTTAACCTATGGTGGTGGCAAGCAGGGCCCTAAGAACTAACCCCATATAGCCAGAGGTCACGACCCTTGAAGGGAGGCTTATTAAATGGAATAAGCGGAGGGGCCTAGCGAGGTCCCTGACCATGAGCATGAGTACAGATGCCCTGGGGATCTTCAGCCAGCAGACCTGTGGGGCGGGGCACCCCCCCAAGGCATGCCCTGGTGGACATCATCCCCGCCCATTAGCCTGAACTCTGTACTCTGAAATTGTAGGGCTGTGACCTTCCGCTACTAGGAGATCATGATCCATTTTGCAAAAAAGAATGAAGGGGAAGCTCCAGCCTCTAAGGCGCTGGGGTAATGAGCCCTGCTAATAGCTAAGGGCTTACTAAGACTAGGCCAATTAACCCTATCCCTGCATTTCATCTCTAACCAGCAACTGAAAGGAAGCCACCTAATGGCCTGATGCTGCAACCTCACTCAACTTAAACATCTAGGGAACGGGTGGGAGGGGAACATTTCCAGGCTGTAGTCACTAGGAGATGGAGGCAGAACCCTTGCTCCCTGGGCTTAAATCTTTTAAGCTAAACCCATGCCTAACTTTGCAACATAGTTACTAACTTAACTCCAACTAAGGTTCTTCCTTTCCAGTAGAGGGCCAGTACACGGGCTACCTTACACTACCATAGTTCCCATGGTCATCTTGAAAAGATACCGAGGTAGGTGTCTGGAGCACCACATGGCAAGAAATAGTGCCGCTATCTAGTGCTCTTACAAATAAACTTCCTTGCAAACCTGCTGCCATATACTGCTTTAGACAGGTGCAGACTTCTGAGCTTACGTCCCTGCTTTTCAACAAGAGATTCCAAGAGTACAAAGAAAATTTGAAAATAGAAGTAAATTAGTACGTTTTTTTTTTAAATTGTTTGCTCTATTTAAACCATGAAAGAAAAACATGTGTATAATTTCTCTTTTAATATATCTATATAATTTCATATAGAATCTGAACACATTACTTGTTTGGATAACAAATAAATTATTGGAATTTTAACTCTAAGTTATATGTACTTCGTTCATTGCTGTTTTGGGTTTAAAGGGTCACTGAACCCAAATTTTTTATTTTGTGATTCAGATAAAGCAGCAATTTTAAGCAACTTTCTAATTTACTCCTATTATCAAATTTTCTTCATTCTCTTGGTATCTTTATTTGAAAAGCAAGAATGTAAGTTTAGATGCCGGCCCATTTTTGGTGAACAACCTGGGTTGTTCTTGCTGATTGGTGGATTAATATAACCGACCAATAAACAGGTGCTATCCAGGATCCTGAACCAATAAAAAAACTTAGATGCCTTCTTTTACAAATAAAGATAGAAAGAGAACAAAGAAAAATTGATAATAGGAGTAGATTAGAAAGTTGCTTAAAACTGCATGCTCTATCTGAATCAAGAAAGAAAAAATTTGGATTCAGTGTCCCTTTAATTATTTATCATGTAGAATATGACCCAATGACCAAATTAGTTATTATAATGTTAACCCTTATTTAGTGCACCCTATACTTTTAATGGATAAAGCATGAATCGCTATAAGGGCCTGAGTCTCCAAAGGTCTCTGGGCTGGTAAAATTCTCTAAGAATGCTTGCCAATATTCTTTTAATCTGGTGGAAGTCCATAAATAGAAACAGGGGGGGGGCGATTTATCAAGCTCTGTATGGAGCTTGATGCCCCCCCTGAAGGCTTGCCGGAAACAGCAGACCACTGCTCTACAACTTGTCCGCCTGCTCTGAGGCCGCAGACAGAAATCAACCCGATCGAATACGATCGGGTTGATTGACACCCCCTGCTAGCAGCTGATTGGTCTTGAATCTGCAGGGGGCGGACATGATACGCTACTTCGTATCATGTCCCCTTGCACATTGATAAATATTCCCCATGGTGTCTCGCTAAGGGGCATATACTGCATTTTTGTATGGGAAGAAGACGCTTACATTACAAAACTGCACAATGAAAATCCTAATTTAAAAATCATACAAAACAAATAATTGAATTATTTTTTTGTTAAAGGGACAGTCAAGTCCAAAAAAAACTTTCATGTTTCAAATAGGGCATGTAATTTTAAACAACTTTCCAATTTACTTTTATCTCCAATTTTGCTTTGTTCTCTTGGTATTCTTAGTTGAAAGCTAAACCTAGGAGGTTCATATGCTAATTTCTTAGACCTTGAAGGCCACCTCTAATCCAAATGCATTTTGATAGTTTTTCACCACTAGAGGGCATTAGTTCATGTGTTTCATATAGATAACATTGAGCTCATGCACGTGAATTTACCATGGAGGCAGCTCTGATTGGCTAAAATGCAAGTCTGTCAAAAGAACTGAAATAAGGAGGCAGTCTGCTGAGGCTTAGATACAAGGTAATTACAGAGGTAAAACGTGTATAATTATAACTGTGTTGGTTATGCAAAACTGGTGAATTGGTAATTAAGGGATTATCTATCTTTTAAAACAACAAAAATTCTGGTGTTGACTGTCCCTTTAAGGTGCATCAAAAATCGTATTTTATCAAAAACGTAAAAATTGTATGTAAATTACACAGGAATAAAATGTTTTAAATATGCACAGCATGAATCGTAATTTAAGTACACTGGATGACCAAAAAACACATTGAAATTTGTAAGTGCATTTGCTGTTTTTTGTAAAATGGGCTAAACATAGGTATTCCATGGGCGCATGTGAAATAGTCTCTCAAATCCCTGCATTATTCTGTAAACATTTTTTCCCTAAAGCTATCACAGTTTTTTCTTTTAAATTAAAAGGTGACAAATTTTTATCAAAATCCATAAAATACTAATTAGTCTGAAAGGAATACCCATGTATACAAATATAACAGCGATTTTAAGCTACAGTTCACTGAAAACAGCATCATTTGATTTGTATTAATTATTATATTCAAGTTTAAACATATGCCAGGCTCTCCCTCTGTGCTTCGTCCTCCATTGCACACTTTTACATAGCAAAGAGCTCTCAAATCAATATTTCTTTGGAAGAAATCTTGCCACTTGCAGGGACAGTCCTGTTTTTTATAGAAATCTTTGAGGGCTGCCCTTGCAAGTGTTGGCATGGAAAACCACGCCTAGACCAGTTATATTTTTAGCTTTATTTGTCCTTTAAAATTCATTTCCATGAAGGTATTTTGAATAATTATATATCAACATGTTAGGTTTGGAACTAGTGTTTTTATTTCTTTGAGAGGACTATATTGTTAATATATATATATATATATATATATATATATATATTTTTTTTTTTTAACAACAAGTAGAACCGCTCAACAACGCACAAACAAAAGCTCAATAGCTTGTCCTCTGACACCTGGGAACAGACTCTTTTTGCCCAATTGTGCTTTCACAGAAAAGAACTATCCTGTAATTCATCAGTCTGATCCTGCCTTTACAGATCAGTCCAGCCCCAAATTACCAGGCAATCCTCCTCTGAACAAGGAACATGGCAGCCCCAATATTTAATTAGAAAAAGAATCATATATGCATATATATATAAAATAAAATCATAATAACAAATGCAAACAAAATAGCTCTTGTTACAAAACAACTGAAATATTGACCCAAACTTTTGTCATCAGAAAGAATTCAAAATGCAAACATAAAACTTAAATAATCACACAGAATAAAATCAAACACAATTCAAATAGAGACAAAAACAAACTGGAGAAAAAAAAAAGTAAAAACTAGATCATCCAATCCTTCAACTTCTTTGTCTTCCAGATGCCTTCAGAATCGAATTCCCCATATCGCCTCCTATCAAAAGAAAAATACAAAAACAACTTCCCACGGATCATACCCACACAATCACCTACAGTAACTACCTCTTTCTTTAAAAATCTATATATTACGCACATCCCACAACACCTCCTTCACACAACAAGCTAAAAACCATATAAATCCTGCTTTCTAATTATCCACATCACTTCCACACAAACCATACATTATCGTATTAAAAGTAAAAAACTGCACTCCAGTCAGACCCTTAATCATCCTACTCAAACTTCTCCAAACATCCCTAGCATACTCACAATTCCAAAACAAATGAATAACACTCTCAGTTTGACTTGACAACAACCATCTCTAGGACACACTTCTGAAGCCACTAAACAACGCACTCTCTGAAAATCCCTTGTCGGCAAACACTTATGCACACTCATCTAACTAATATCTTTCTGCCTATCCATCAAATGCTTATTACACACATTTTTCGAAACCAACACACAATCATTCTTATTCAAACACCCAAACAATTCAAGACCTTCTTTCTTCTCCAACATTTCCAACACCATTCTGTTTTCACACCACATCTCTGTCAGGGTGCCAGGAATCAGACTGAGACAAGAAGTGCAAAATAACACCTTTATTAATAGCAAAAAATAATAAAAAGTCCACAAGTCAAACAACAAGCCAGGAGTCAAAGCTGGAACTCACAAACAGGTCTGAGACAACTCAAGGGCAAAGCATACTGAACAGAGGCCCTTTAAATAATAAGTGATGACATCACAATTCTGAGACTGCAACCTGTCTCACACAGATGATGTACACCAGTCTGACCATAAGAGGGTGTGCAGGAAATGAGCAGCATCACACACTCTGCACCAGAGAGGTGAGTAAAATGGCTGCCAGCAGCACATGGCAAACAACGCAGGGAAAAAACCCTGACAGTACCCTCCCCTCAATGACCCCTCCCCCGCAGGAGGACAATAGGCTTATTGGGGAAACAGGCATGGAAGGCACCTTAGCCCCTCCAGTGAACCAAATACTGTACCCGGCCCCTGGACATACAAGAGTCAATAATGCTGCTGACCTCATATTCTTCATGGTTGTCAACAGAGATAGGATGGGGACAAGGGAACACAGTGGTAAAACAATTACAAACCAATGGTTTCAAGAGGGAGACATGAAAAACATTGGAGATGCGCATTGCAGGAGGAAGGTCAAGAGCGCAGGCCACAGGATTGACCTGTCGAAGTATTTGAAAAGGACCAACATAACGGGGATCCAGTTTATTGTAAGGCACACAAAGGTTCAGGTTGCGGGAGGACAGCCAAACCCTCTCACCAACCTGGTAGGAAGGCGCGGGCAGACGCCTATGATCAGCCTGGAACTTTTGGCGCTGCATAGAATGATGAAGGCAATCCTGAATCTGCACCCACGTGGAACAGAGTTGCCGGAGATGCTCCTCCAAAGCCGGAATACCTTGAGACATGAATGAATCCGGCAACAATGATGGTTGAAACCCATAATTCGCCATGAACGTGGATAACTGGGAGGAAGCATTAATAGCACTATTACGAGCAAAATCTGCCCAAGGTAACATTTCAGACCAATTATTGTGGTGATCTGAGACATAGCAATGGATGAACTGTTCCAGAGCTTGATTAGAACGTTCTGCAGCCCCATTGGACTGATGGTGATATGCCGAGGAGAAGGAAAGCTGGATCCCCATTTGAGCACAAAAGGAACACCAAAATCTGGAGACAAACTGGCTACCCCAGTCCGACACTATCTCCTTGGGTAACCCATGTAAACAGAAGACCTCCCGGGCAAAAATTGAAACAGGCTCCTGAGCGGTAGGCAGCTTCTTCAAGGGAAAGCAATGTGACATTTTAGAAAAATGGTCAACCACCATAAGGATAACAGTATTGCCACTGGAAACAGGGAGCTCGACAATGAAGTCCATGGAAAGATGTGTGCAAGGACGCTCACCATTAGCAATAGGTTGAAGAAGACCCACAGGAAGACATAGAGGAGTCTTATTCTGTGTACAAACTGAGCAGAAGGCAACATATGCAGCAACATCAGAACAAAGACCTGGCCACCAGAATTGTCGAGTGACAGACCAAATCATTTGGTTCTTGCCCGGGTGACTTGCTGCTTTAGGATAGTGGTAAGTGTGCAAAAGTTTAGTTTGAAGATTCTCAGGAACAAAGCACTTACCACTAGGTTTCTCAGGAGGTGCATTGGTTTGTGCAGCCAGGATCCTCTCCCCCAAGGGAGAAGACAAATTAGTACGTATGGTAGCCAAAATATGGGCAGGAGGTATAACTGGAGTAGGTACAGACTCCTCCTTGGACAGAGGCGAAAATTGTTGAGAGAGGGCATCAGCCCTAACATTCTTACTACCAGGCAGGTAGGAGACCACATAATTAAACCGAGACAAATATAGCACCCATCTGGCCTGTCAGGGTGACAAACATTTTGCTTCGGATAGATAAGTTAAATTCTTGTGGTCTGTAAGAATGAGCGCTGGTACGCTAGTACCCTCGAGAAGATGCCTCCATTCCTTGAGTGCCAAAAATATGGCCAGTAGTTCCCTGTCGCCAATTTCATAATTGCACTCCGCTGGAGATAATTTCTTAGAGAAGAAACCACATGGATGCAAGGAACCATCAGGCATAGGATGTTGAGACAAGAGGGCACCTACTTCAGTCTCAGATGCATCAACCTCAAGAACAAAAGGCAGGACAGGGTTAGGATGAGCCAGAACTGGAGCGGCAGCAAAGGCAGTCTTAAGACTATAAAAGGCCTTAATGGCAGTAGGTGACCAATGGAGTGGATCATTCTCTTTACAGGTTATGTCTGTGATAGGTTTGACCAAGGAAGAAATGTTTTTAATAATCTTTCTATAGTAATTGTCGAAGCCCAAAAAACGTTGAATAGACCGAAGACCAACTGGGTGAGGCCACTGCAGAACTGCAGACAACATGTCAGGATCCATGGAGAACCCTGCAGCAGAGATTACATAACCTAGGAAGGTTACTTGAGTCTGATGGAACTCACATTTCTTGAGTTTACAAAACAGGTCGTTCTCACGTAGTCTCTGAAGAACCCGTGTAACATCAGAACGATGAGCCTCAAGTGTGGGTGAGTGTATGAGGATGTCGTCTAAGTACACCACAACACACTGTTGCAACATATCTCGTAGGACATCGTTAATAAATTCCTGGAAAACAGCAGGAGCATTACATAGGCCAAAGGGTATTACAAGATATTCATAATGCCTGCTCCTGATGTTAAATGCTGTTTTCCATTTGTGGCCCTCCTTTATCCTAACAATATTGTATGCTCCTCTCAAATTAATTAGCTCCCTTGAGGCGGTCAAAGAGTTCCGTAATGAGAGGAATAGGGTAAGCATTCTTAATGGAAAGACGATTAAGACCCCTATAATCGATGCATGGTCTTAACTCGCCATCCTTTTTCTTCACAAAGAAGAAGCCAGCCCCTGCAGGAGAGCAGGATTTGCAGATGATCCCTGTGACAGAGCATTGGCAACATACTCTTCCATAGCAATATTCTCCGCAACAGACAAAGGGTAAACCCGGCCCCGAGGAGGAATGGCTCTGGGTTGCAGGTCTATGGCACAATCGTAAGACCGGTGAGGAGGCAATGTACCGGCACACACCTTGTCAAAAACGTCTAGGAACTCTCTGTACTCCTCTGGCAATTGAGATACCGAAGACGTGCACAAGACTTTAACTGATTTCCGAAGACAAGTGGAAATACATTGCGGAGACCATGACAAAATTTCGGACCTGCGCCAGTTGAGACTAGGATTGTGCTTTTGGTGCCAGGGATAACCCAGAACAACTGGAAAATGTGGAGAGTTTATCACCTGGAACTGGAGGGTTTCAAAATGGAGAGCCCCAACAGCCATGGATAACGGAGCAGTTTTGTGAGTAACGAGTGCGGGCTGAAGAGGCCTGCCATCAATGGTTTCAATAGCAAGCGGAATGGACCGAGGCAAAACAGGAATGGAATGCTTTGATACAAAAGCACTGTCAATAAAATAGCCCGCAGCACCGAAGTCAACAAGAGCCTGGATGACTATGGAGGAGTCAACCCAGGAAAGGACAACTGTGACCAAAGGTTTCTCCTTTAACGGTTCCAGGGACGAGGATAAACCACCCAAGGTCTGCCCCTGACAGGACCTTAGGTGCGAGCATTTCCTAGCCATGTAGGACAAGACTTTAAAAGGTGGCCCTGTAACCCACAATAGAGGCAGAGCCCCTCCCTCCTCCAAAAGGCCCTATTCGCTGTGGAGAGATGCGTGAATCCAAACTGCATCGGCTCAGCAGTACCTGGTGACTCGGGACCAGGAGGCATGGGAGGAGAGGGAGGCATGGGTGGGAATGAACACGTAGGAGACAACAGAACAGGAGGCTTCTGCAAGCGCTCCTTGAAAGGGGGCCTCTCTCTGAGTCTGATGTCAGTTAGGATCAAAAATCCTAATCCTCTGGTAAATCTCTGGCAGCAACTTCATCTTTAAAAACATCAGAGAGCCCATGAAAGAAAGCGGCAGCAAGGGCTTCATTGTTCCAACCTACCTCTGTGGCAAGCATACAGAACTCAATGGCATACTGAGCAACAGATCTTGTACCTTGCTGAATGGACATGAGTTATTTAGCAGCAGAGGAGGAGTGAGTCGGAACATCGAATACCCTTCGAAAGGAGGCCACAAATTCAGGGTAATTTGAAATCACAGGTTTATTAGTATCCCACAAGGGATTAGCCCAGGCAAGAGCTGTGTCAGAGAGTAACAAGATGAGAAATCTCACCTTTGCTCTGTCAGAGGGAAACTTCTGAGGTACCATCTCAAAGTAAATGCCCACCTGGTTCAAAAACCCTCTGCACTGAATAGGATCGCCTTCATATCACCTAGGTAGAGGTGCAGAACCAGACATGCTCCTGGTAGGACTAGGTGCAGCAGCGGAAACAGGAGCAGCCATAACTTGTGGGACACTTTGGTCCAAATGTGCAGTGCGAGTCAGCAGAGTTTGCATCCTGGAAATGATGGTAGGTAAAGGTGGTTTATTAGCACCATCAGGAATCAGACTGAGACAAGAAGTGCAAAAATAATCACACCTTTATTAATAACAAAAAATAATAAAAAGTCAACAAGTTAAACAACAAGCCAGGAGTCAAAGCCAGAGCTAGCAGTCAGACGAGCCGAGTCAGGAGCCAAAGCAAATAGTTAGACGAGCCAAGTCAGGAGCCAAAGCGAGTAGTCAGACCAGCCAGAATCAGGAACAAGGAGAGCAGCAGAGTCAGGAACAAACCAGGGATCAGGAACCAGGAGGGACGTCAGACAGCCAGGTAATACACAGGAACTGGAACTCACAAACAGGTCTGAGATAACGCAAGGGCAAAGCATACTGAACAGAGGCCCTTTAAATAATAAGTGATGACATCACAATTCTGAGACTGCAACCTTTCTCACACGGATGATGTACACTAGTCTGGCCATAAGAGGACGTGCAGGAAATAAGCAGCATCACACACTCTGCACCAGACTCAACAAGAGAGGTGAGTAAAATGGCTGCCAGCAGCACATGGCAAACAAAGCAGGGAAAAAAAACCTGACAATCTCTCTACTAACATTCTCCAAACCACATTTTGTAATCCCTTACATAAAACCACGGAACAGCAAAACATACCGGTTTCTTTTTATCAATCTCAAACAAACCATATCATCTTAAAACATTTCCACAAGCATAATTTACCATACAACCAGCCATGATATTCTTACCACTCAGAACCACACACCTAGTAATATATTTCACAGCCAAGAATCTCTCCACATTTGGAAAACCCTTACCACCAACATTCTTACTCTTAACAACAACATCTCTTTTCAAACGCTCCATACCAGAGCTCCAGAAAAAAGAAAAGAGCACTCTTAAAATTCTCCAAAAAATCCTCTCAGAAGGCAGAAAAACTAACGCTAAATATAACATAAAAGGGATCAAAACCGATTTAATAACTAACATTTTTCCTTCCCAAGATAAAGTCCTTAAAGGCCAAAACTGAAGTTTTCTACTCACTTTATCAAAAATATTCTCCCAACTTTCCAAGCCTTTCAAATCCACATCAAATTTCACACCCAAAACCTCAATTGCACAGTCAGTCACAGGCCATCCACAGAAATCAATCTCCCTATCATTACCAAAAACTTTAACTTTACAATTATTCCAATTAACTCTGAAACCACTTGCGATGCAAAAACATTCAACTAAAGTTTTCACCCTCCTCAAACCAGTCTCACATACCACACTAACATCATCCATATACCCAATCACTTCAAACACCTTCCATTAATGCCAGGAACACTCACACCTCTAACTAATTTATCCTTCCTCTAACTAGTTCACAAGAACTGCTGGTGCAATGATAAATACTGACAGCATATGCTGTCTGCATTTATCAATGTGCAGCGGACATGATACGCTATTTCGTATCATGTCCGCTCGCACATTGATAAATATGCCCCTTAAACTTCTAACAAATCCACATTCAGTTTCCAAACACCCTTATCATACTTGATCTTCAAATCACAATTCACCTTATACATAAAAGGGCATGATCTGTAAATGGCATCTGCTTTAAAGAAAAAGCATCAACACGTAGAAATTTAGATAAAAAAAAATGAATTCGAGATTTTATCCCACTACTATCTCTAAAGAAAGTAAAACCCTCCCCTGAAAAAGAAACAGACCCAAAGGCATCCTTCAAACTGAAAAATTTAAGCAGATCAACTATAAAATTCCCTGAGGTATCCACCCTACAATCACTCCCACCCTCTCTGTCCCCATTCTTATTAATACAATTTAAATCCTCAACCAAAAAAGTTTGATCTCGACCTGGCAGAAAAAAACTTTAATGTTTCAAATTAAGCAAACGTTCTACCCTATTTGGAGAAGAATATACATTAAACAAAAAAATAACAGTCCCACAAAAACTAAAACTAACCAAAAGAACTTCATTAAGGATAGAAAAACAAAACCCCTTAAACAAAACTCCCCCCCCCCCATATTTCCATTCAGCACATTTAGGATGTTCAGAGAGACCACATTCCTGCAAACAGAAAATATTAGCAGAACATACAGATAATAACTTAAAAATTGCAGCTCTCCTTGCTATTGTTTTCATACGCCTGACATTAAGGGTAGAAATGGTCAGAAACATCACAAAAATAAATTAAAGAAAAACAAAAAAGAATTAACATCAGGACTTCTTCTTTTATTTCTTTTTCTTAGGACTCAAAGGAGATCCTTTAAATCTGCCTCTATGACGTTCCAATCTCTTAGGCTCCCCCTTGCCAGCCATATAACAAGTAACTTCAGCAAGTTGGTTCACAAAGAAGATCCAAATCAGGACTCTCTCATCCATCAGAATCTGCACCTTTTTTCCGCTTAGTGGCAGATTTTTTGCCTGCAATGTCCATATCCTAATCAGAACCAGAGGACACAACAGCAGACCAATCAATGTTCTCCCCTTCACCAAGAATAGCATCAGGAGCAGGATCACATGATGACTCAGTGAACGAAAAATTCTCTGTCCCAGGAAGAGTAACAGTATCCTCCACAGAATTGGGCAACAGGGCTTCAAGAACATCGGAAGCAGCTAACACATTAGATGTTGCAAGATCCACCTCCTGAAGATTAGATTGGGCTTCCTCCACCTTCTCAGCCACAGGAGCATCAGACACCTCTCCGACAGGGACCCCAACTGCTGATTTCTTACACAAAAGAGGTAATATAGAGTTAAATGCCTCATCAGAGACCTCCTCCTCATTCACAGATGGCTCAAATGCAACTGAAGATGTTTGTTGCAACATCAGCATAGGAAGGCTTCACTCTATCAAGCCCCTTCAACATCATCAAAGGAAACATCCTGCACAGATGACTTGAAGTACCACACAGATCACAGGTCCGGCGTTTACTACAGTGGGCAACAAGATGATCCTCCTCACCCCAATTTCCACATATGGCACCTGGGCAGTTTTCAGCAATGTGACCAAACAGGTTGCAACTACGGCAAAAAAGAGACATATCATCATAATATAGGAAACATCTATTTCCACTAATGGCGAAAGTCTGTGGAGGGTATTTCTTTCCACCAATACCTAATTCATCTGGCACAAACCGTACCCAGAACCTGCGCTTTCCATTGAAAGTCCCAAACTGATTCTTCATCTTGCTACCTCCTTGAACATCAACAAAGTAGCGACAAAGAAACAGGTGAATTTCCACATCAGTGACCTACGGCTTGTATGAATGTACTGTCACCGGGATTCTTCTCTCCCTCTGTACACAGGCAGCAAATCTCATGCCCACCAACTCTGGAGCAGCAGCCATATCTATAGTCTGTTGTTACCAGGTCTGTAAATGATGTTCATCGGTGAAAGCCACATCAAAAATCCCTCTTGAAGGGAAAGACTGAACACAATCTAAACTTGCTCTTGGCATCTTCAAAACACCCTCCAAAACAACCTGCTGGACATGAGCCAAGCCAATCTTCTCTCGAAAGTCCTCAGCAATCAACACCCGAAGTGTATGGGGAACGTTTGGCACATTGGTAGTCAAAATGGCCCTATTGCCTCTTTAGCCTGGATTAGAGAGCTCCCCCACCAAAAGCAGCAGTCCAGGGATGATGCCACAAGGCCAAGGGGATGGCCCTACTACCCAGTTGCTCTACGCCTAAGGAGTAGCCACCCCCCAATAGCAGCAGGAGCCCAAACCCCAAAGGGAATGGACCCCAGGCCGAAGGAGCAGGTCTCCAGGCAGCAAATCTTTTAGTCAAGACCAAGCACAGAAAACTGCACTTGATCCTAGCCAAAGCCCTGAGAAACGACTCCAGATGTATGTTTTGGCCTAGTGTGGGCCTTGTCAGTGAGGTGCACCCATAGGCACATTGAGCAGGAATTCCACTTCTCGTTTCCCCCATAACACTTAGGGAGACCCCAAGAATCATATTTAATATATTAACAACAAGTAGAAGCGCTCAACCAGGCACAAAACAAAAGGTCAATAGCCTGTCCTCTGCAAAATTGCCACCCGGGAACAGCCTCTTTTTGCCCAATTGTGCTTACACAGAAGATAACTATCTTGAAGTACATAAGTACATATATATATATATATATTCTTCAACAAACTACAAGAGGAGAACAAGGACCATCAAAAATTTCTTAAGGCCTTGCATTGGATCACAGACGCACATGTGACCAACCAGGAAGTAAGCACACAGTCCTACCATGCTGCCGTCTCAGCGTGCAGCATTCAACTGGCTCAGCAAACTGTTTCATGGGACTCAATTACAAGGCAGTATTTCAGGAGGCAACCGGTAACAAACAGTGGACCTCAATTGTGGACACCTCCAGAATCAGATAAGTGCATGCTTATGGTTTAACATAGGAATATAGCTGCTTTCATTTGCAATATGGGGGGTTAGCCTGGACTGACTCCCACTGCTCATTTGGCTTGTTTGATGCTTTCACACAACATCTTCAGCAATAAGAAGTACTATGCTTTACTAACACGCATGCAGCTTTGGCAGCACTTATCCCATTTTGCTAAAGTCTGGCTGAAGACAATACCACTATATGTGGAAAATCATCGTGGTGTGATTTGGTTGTTTTCTTCAGCAATACACTCTTGTGAGAACTTTATCTCAATATATGCAGGCATCTCTATGTAAACTGCTGTGTCTCTATGTAACTGCTGTACTGAGGCAATTCATTATGGAGGATGTATTACTATGTTCCACTATCTATCTTATTGCTAATAACCATTGCAATAGTTATTCTTCATACTTGCATGTAACTCACTATCTATCTTATTGCTAATAACCATTGCAATAGCTATTCTTCATACTTGTATGTAATTCTTTGTAATTGTTGCTATACTGCCATTATTGTTGTTCCTGAAATCTTTACAAAGCACCTATCACTACTTAGATCCCTAAAAATGTACCTGTCCGGTAATTATCCCTTGTATTGACTTGGGTACCATGTACAGCTTGGGTGTAGCAGTGTACTAGGTGTCTTTGGATTGTATTTTTGCCAATATTATGATTATGATGTGCACATCTTCAGGGTTTTAATTGGCCACATGTACTATATTGTTTGTTCAACATACTTTACTTTGTGTTGCTAACATATACCCGAGGCCAGCACACAACTGGCCTATTGCTATGTTTAGACAGTTAGGATTTACTTCTTTCTGTACTATTAATAAATTATTTTTTGTTCTCAGTGATTGTACTGGTCAGAGATTCATTCCATTTGTTTAATTTAGCTACTTTTTTTTTTAAAAAAAGAGTGCTTGATTCCCTATCTATACAGGGCCTTAAGAAATTTTTGATGGTCCTTGTTCTCCTCTTGTAGTTTGTTGTAGAATAATTTTTTATAGGGTCTGCACCACATTAAAATTATAATCTAGCATAACATTAATGTTTTCTAAAGTTTGATAAAAAATTTTTTGGAAAAAGACACATTTATAGTAGCCATTTGTCCTGTACCCTTTTTGGTTTATATATATATATATATATATATATATATATATATATATATATATATATATATATATATATATATATATATATATATATATATATATATATATATATATATATATATATATATATATATATAAAATTTTAATACAAAAAATACATTTTTCAGCTTTTTTAGATTTTCTATAAAAAAAGTTAAGGGCTATAGGGTTATTTGGTTTCCAGAAGGGTTGTAGGGCAAGGGTATCTGATCTGATGCATAATGTAGGTATGTGACAGGGGGACTGCAGGGCTATAGGGTCTGATCTGAGTTCTCTTGCATGCATATGGCTTACAGGAAATGCAGGGTCAGGAGTCTAATCAATATGTGGTTTGTGGCTATCAGTAAGGCCATAGGGATAGGGGGTCTTTATGTGGAGATATGACTCTCAGAGAGACTCCAGGGCAAGGGGATATCATCATTTGTGTGGCTATAGGCTGACAAAAAAAGTTGTATGGTAATTTGAGTGTGATATGAGGTTTATTAGAAAGTGCAGAAAGCATACAACTTCAGTTAGAGAAAATCACCACTGAAAAGTAAGAAAATGGACGTGACATGAATATTTTAAGCTGTTTGGCAGTTTTAGGATAACTTGTGCAAAGTGTACTTAGGTGACACACTTGATTGCCAGGAAGCAATGATACACAGAGGAGTGAAGAGAAAGCTGTAGAATCAGTTTAAGCAGAGCCACAGAATGGAGCATTACTACTAACTAAAGTCCACTGTTTTAGATGTGCTGAGAGAGGGATGGAGTTTGATGCACAGCATAACAGGAAGAAGCTCTGGGAGAAACTGCAGAGCAATGTGCTGGAGAAGTGATGTGTGTGTAGAGGGTAAAAGTGGATATCAGAAGACAGGAGATGTGATGCATAGGTTAATGAATGTTTTATGAATTACTGTGGTAAAAGGCACTTGATTTTGATCAAGTTATGCAATATGAAAAATAAAAATGGTACTGGAACAATTGTGTGGCAATACTGAATGTGAAAAAAACAGACCAGCACCACCTACTGGTCAACCTGAATAACACATGTATCTCAATACTAAGAGTTAAAGGAACATTCTGGTCAAAATTTAAATTTACATAGATGAATAACATATTTGCAATATATATGTATCAGCAAAAATGCTTCTAGTAAATGCTTAGGGCTCGATTTATCAAGCTGGGGTGGACAGGGGCATACATATGCTGCCGGAATCTAAGATTTCACACAAGTGCTATTTTGTGCTCGTGTGCAATCCCGCCCCTGCCCGCGCACAGCCAATCACACACGTACAAGAGCTGTCAATATCCCTGGTCGGATGAGACCAGGGAGATTGAAATACTCCACCTAAGAGATGGAGAAGAGTCTAGGAAGCAGCGGTCTCATGTGAGAACCTGCAGTGGTAGACAGGCGAAGGGCTTGATAAATCAAGCTTTTTACTCTGCATGTGTATGTGAAGCATAGCTAGATGTTCTCACTGCACCAGCATTTTAAATACTGCAGCTGCTTAGAGCACCAGTGAGGCTTGTATCATGTCAGCTATTAACAAAGTGACGCCTAGATTATGAGTTTTGCGTTATGAGCTGTGCGGTGCTAACAAGCAGTTTTTTCTCACCGCTCACTTACCTACAGCGCTGGTATTACATGTTTTTACAAACCCGGCGTTAACAGGCAAGAAGTGAGTGTAGAGCAAAATTGAGCTCCACACTGCACTTCAATACCAGCGCTGCTTAAGTCAGCGGTGAGCTGGTCGTACATGCTTCCCCATAGACATCAATGGGGAGAGCCGGCTGAGAAAAAGTCTAACACCTGCCAAAAAGCAGCGTAAAACTCAGTAACGCAGCCCCATTGATTCCTATGGAGAAACTATATTTATGTTTACACCTAAAACCCTAACATGAACCCCGAGTCTAAACACCCCTAATCTTACACTTATTAACCCCTAATCTGCCGCCCCCGACATTGCCAACACCTGCATCATACTTATTAACCCCTAATCTGCTGCCCCCAACATTGCCGACACCTACATTATATTTATTAACCCCTAATCTCCCTCCCCCAATGTCGCCGCAACCTACCTACATTTATTAACCCCTAATCTGCCGTCCCCAACGTCGCCGCCACAATATTAAATGTATAAACCCCTAAATCTAAGTCTAACCCTAACACCTCCTAACTTAAATATAATTTAAATAAATCTAAATAAAAATTTCTATCATTAACTAAATTATTCCTATTTAAAACTAAATACTTACCTGTAAAATAAACCCTAACCTAGCTACAATATAACTAATAGTTACATTGTAGCTAGCTTAGGGTTATTTTTATTTTACAGGCAAGTTTGTATTTATTTTAACTAGCTAGAATAGTTACTAAATAGTTATTAACTATTTAATAACTACCTAGCTAAAATAAATACAAATTGACCTGTAAATTAAAACCTAACCTATGTTACAATAACACCTAACACTACACTACAATTAAATAAATTACTTACATTAAATACAATTAAATAAATTAAATTAAATTAACTAAATCACAAAAACAAACAAAAACTAAATTACAGAAAATAAAAAACAAATTACAGATCTTTAAACTAATTACACCTAATCTAAGAGCCCTATCAAAATATCCCCCCCCCCCCAAAAATAAAAATAAAAACCCTAGCCTAAACTAAACTACCAATAGCCCTTAAAAGGGCCTTTTGCGGGGCATTGCCTCAAAGAAAGCTCTTTTACCTGGAAAAAAAAAAATACAAACAACCCCCCCAACAGTAAAACCCACCCCCCACACAACCAACCCCTCAAATAAAATCCTAACTAAAAAAAACCTAAGCTCCCCATTGCCCTGAAAAGGGCATTTGGATGGGCATTGCCTTTAAAAGGGCATTTAGCTCTATTGCTGCCCAAAGCCCTAACCTAAAAAATAAACCCACCCAATACACCCTTAAAAAATCCTAACACTAACCCCTGAAGATTCCCTTACCGGGAGAAGTCTTCATCCAAGTGGCAAGATGTCCTCAATGAAGCCGGCAGAAGTGGTCCTCCAGACGGGCAGAAGTCTTCATCCAGACGGCATCTTCTATCTTCATCCTTCCGACGCGGAGCGGCTCCATCTTCAAGACATCCAGCGTGGAGCATCCTCTTCAAACAACGTCTTCTTCGGAATGAATATCTCTTTAAGTGACGTCATCCAAAATGGCGTCACTTAGATTCCGATTGGCTGATAGAATTCTATCAGCCAATTGGAATTAAGGTAGAAAAAATCCTATTGGATGATGCAATCAGCCAATAGCATACAAACTCAATCCTATTGGCTGATTGGATCAGCCAATAGGATTGAAGTTCAATCCTATTGGCTGATTGCATCCTAAATTTCTCCCGGTAAGTGAATCTTCGGGGGTTAGTGTTAGGATTTTTTTAAGGGTGTTTTGGGTGGGTTTATTTTTTAGGTTAGGACTTTGGGCAGCAATAGAGCTAAATGCCCATCCAAATGCCCTTTTCAGGGCAATGGGGAGCTTAGTTTTTTTTTTAGTTAGGCTTTTACTTGGGGGGTTGGTTGTGTGGGTGGTGGGTTTTACTGTTGGGGGGGTGTTTGTATTTTTTTTTACAGGTAAAAGAGCTGATTTATTTGGGGCAATGCCCCGCAAAAGGCCCTTTTAAGGGCTATTAGTAGTTTAGCTTAGGCTAGGGGGGGTTTATTTTGGGGGGGCTTTTTTATTTTGATAGGGCTCTTAGATTAGGTGTAATTAGTTTAAAGATCTGTCATTTGTTTTTTATTTTCTGTAATTTAGGTTTTTTTTTGTGATTTAGCTAATTTAATTTAATTTATTTATTTGTATTTAATGTAGGTAATTTATTTAATTGTAGTGTAGTGTTAGGTGTTAGTGTAACCTAGGTTAGGTTTTATTTTACAGGTAAATTTGTATTTATTTTAGCTAGGTAGTTATTAAATAGTTAATAACTATTTAGTAACTATTCTACCTAGTTAAAATAAATACAAAGTTGCCTGTAAAATAAAAATAAACCCTAAGCTAGCTACAATGTTACTATTAGTTATATTGTAGCTAGCTTACGGTTTATTTTATAGGTAAGTATTTAGTTTTAAATAGGAATAATTTAGTTAATGATAGTAATTTTATTTAGATTTATTTAAATTATATTTAAGTTAGGGGGTGTTAGGGTTAGGATTAGACTTAAGTTTAAAGGTTTAATAAATTTTGAATAGTGGTGGCGGCGTTGGGGACGGCAGATTTGGGGTTAATAAATGTAGGTAGGTGGCGGTGATGTTGGGGGCAGCAGATTAGGGGTTAATAAATATAATATAGTTTGCGGCGATGTCCGGAGCGGAAGATTAGGGGTTCATAAGTATAATGTTGGTGGCGGCGATATTAGGGACGGCAGATTAGGGGTTAATAATATTTAACTAGTGTTTGCGAGGTGAGAGTGCGGCGGTTTAGGGGTTAATATGTTTATTATAGTGGCGGCGATGTCCGGAGTGGCAGATTAGGGGTTATAGTGTTTGCGATGCAGGAGGGCCTCGGTTTAGGGGTGAATAGGTAGTTTATGGGTGTTAGTGTACTTTTTAGTACTTTAGTTATGAGTTTTATGCTACGGCATTGTAATGTAAAACTCATAACTACTGACTTTAAAATGCGTTAGGAATCTTGATGGTATAGGGTGTACTGCTCACTTTTTGGCCTCCCAGGACAAACTCGTAATACCGGCGCTATGGAAGTCCCATAGAAAAAAGGCTTTACGAACTTTATGTAAGTCACTTTGCGGTAAGGCCAAACAAGTGTGCGGTACACCTATACCTGCAAGACCAGCGGGCATAAAAAAGCAGCGTTAGGACCTGTTAATGCTGATTTTTTACCTTACCGCACAACTCGCAATCTAGCCATGAGTCATTACCAGATCGTACAAGCACCTTAGGCGCTCTGAGTAAGTGCTGTGCTTAAAATTCAAGTGCACAGTGCATACTTAGATGCATTTCAGTTTTGAATAGAAGCATTTTGCAATATACATTTATTACCAAAATGTATTCTATTAAAACCTATAGCTGTTTCAAAAGTGTATTTATGTGGATTCCAATTTTGGCTTAAATGTCTCTTTAAGGTAGTGCTCTTGCAATTTTGTGCCTGCCTGGGCAAACTACAGGGAGTGCAGAATTATTAGGCAAATTAGTATTTTGACCACATCATCCTCTTTATGCATGTTGTCTTACTCCAAGCTGTATAGGCTCGAAAGCCTACTACCAATTAAGCATATTAGGTGATGTGCATCTCTGTAATGAGAAGGGGTGTGGTCTAATGACATCAACACCCTATATCAGGTGTGCATAATTATTAGGCAACTTCCTTTCCTTTGGCAAAATGGGTCAAAAGAAGGACTTGACAGGCTCAGAAAAGTAAAAAATAGTGAGATATCTTGCAGAGGGATGCAGCACTCTTAAAATTGCAAAGCTTCTGAAGCGTGATCATCGAACAATCAAGCGTTTCTTTCAAAATAGTCAACAGGGTCGCAAGAAGTGTGTGGAAAAACCAAGGCACAAAATAACTGCCCATGAACTGAGAAAAGTCAAGCGTGCAGCTGCCAAGATGCCACTTGCCACCAGTTTGGCCATATTTCCGAGCTGCAACATCACTGGAGTGCCCAAAAGCACAAGGTGTGCAATACTCAGAGACATGGCCAAGGTAAGAAAGGCTGAAAGACGACCACCACTGAACAAGACACACAAGCTGAAACGTCAAGACTGGGCCAAGAAATATCTCAAGACTGATTTTTCTAAGGTTTTATGGACTGATGAAATGAGAGTGAGTCTTGATGGGCCAGATGGATGGGCCCGTGGCTGGATTGGTAAAGGGCAGAGAGCTCCAGTCCGACTCAGACGCCAGCAAGGTGGAGGTGGAGTACTGGTTTGGGCTGGTATCATCAAAGATGAGCTTGTGGGGCCTTTTCGGGTTGAGGATGGAGTCAAGCTCAACTCCCAGTCCTACTGCCAGTTTCTGGAAGACACCTTCTTCAAGCAGTGGTACAGGAAGAAGTCTGCATCCTTCAAGAAAAACATGATTTTCATGCAGGACAATGCTCCATCACACGCGTCCAAGTACTCCACAGCGTGGCTGGCAAGAAAGGGTATAAAAGAAGAAAATCTAATGACATGGCCTCCTTGTTCACCTGATCTGAACCCCATTGAGAACCTGTGGTCCATCATCAAATGTGAGATTTACAAGGAGGGAAAACAGTACACCTCTCTAAACAGTGTCTAGGGAGGCTGTGGTTGCTGTTGCACACAATGTTGATGGTGAACAGATCAAAACACTGACAGAATCCATGGATGGCAGGCTTTTGAGTGTCCTTGCAAAGAAAGGTGGCTATATTGGTCACTGATTTGTTTTTGTTTTGTTTTTGAATGTCAGAAATGTATATTTGTGAATGTTGAGATGTTATATTGGTTTCACTGATAAAAATAAATAATTGAAATGGGTATATATTTGTTTTTTGTTAAGTTGCCTAATAATTATGCACAGTAATAGTCACCTGCACACACAGTAATCCCCCTAAAATAGCTATAACTAAAAACAAACTAAAAACTACTTCCAAAACTATTCAGCTTTGATATTAATGAGTTTTTTGGGTTCATTGAGAACATGGTTGTTGTTCAATAATAAAATTAATCCTCAAAAATACAACTTGCCTAATAATTCTGCACTCCCTGTATGCAGTCAATATTAGACATGTGCAATTTGTTTTGGCCGAATTTCGTTTTCAGACGACTTTTGGCCAATTTGGAGATTCAAATTAATCCGAATTTCCGAATCAGCACCATAACTAAAATCCCGAAAAATTCTGAAAATGAATAAATCAGTTTCCAAATTTTTGATCCATTCTTAATTCATATTCTGAATTTTTAATTGATCTAATCTAAACCGCAGTTTCCCGACATCAACTAAATAACTAAATAAAGCTATTAACCTTTAAACCACCATTTCCCGACATCGCTGACACTAACTTAACCTATTAACCCCTAAACGGCAGTTCCCCGACATTGCTGACACTAACTAAACCTATTAACCCCTAAACCGCAGTTCCCCGACATCACCAACAGTAACTAAACCTTTTTACCCCTAAACCACAGTTCCAAAACATTGCCAACACTAACTAAACCTATTAACCCCTAAATCGCAGTTCCCAAACATCGCAGACACTAACTAAAACACTAAACAAACCTATTAACCCCTAAACCGCCATTCCTAAACATTTCCTACACTAACTAAACCTATTAATCCCTAAACCGCAGTTCCCCGACATCGCCAACACTAACTAAACCTATTAACCCCTAAACCGCAGTTCCCCGACATCGCCCACACTAACTAAACCTGTTAACCCCTAAACCGCCGTACACCCACATTGCCAACATTAACTAAAACACTAAATAAACCTAAAAACCCCTAAACCGCCATACACCCACTTCACCAACACTAACTGAACTTATTATATTAACCCCTAAACCACCATCCCCACATCGCAACAACCTAAATTAAACTATATTTACCCCTTAACCTAACACCCCCTAACTTTAACATAATTAAAATAGACCTAAATTAAAGTTACAATTATTAACTAACTACCTATTAAAAATAAATACAAACTTACCTGTGAAATAAAAATAAAACATAAGCTAGCTACAATATAACTATTTACTAACTACTTAGTTAAAGTGAAGGTAAAGTTTTTGGTTTTTGCAGCCTGTATTCTATTCCTCATCTAATATATAGTATGATCGCAACTTTTTTTAATTTTTTATTTATATATATTATAGTTATAAATACACTTTATATTTACATTCCCGGCCGTTCCTAGCTCCGCCCTCCATGTATTTCCGGATAATTGCCTTTATTACTTCAAATGCGCGTTCCCGATTGCCGGAACAATTGCGCATGCGCATCGTTCCCCATACAATCGATTTGCGCCTGCGTGACCCAAAAAATGTTATGCCTAAAGTGCAGGCGTCAATCGTTGCAACATAGTATTCAATGACTAGCTATCAATGATAGTATTCAATGCCGGCGACTCTGAAATTTGCGCTGGTTTGGTATCCTATATACTAGCGTAACCTAGAAGTTACGCTCGTATATTTCTGCCATCGCCCGTAGTTTTTTGGACCATAGGCAGGTATACCAAACCAGCGCAGTTTGGTATCCAATATACAGCGTAAGGACTTACGTGGCGAAAATGGAGAAATCTTACTCCATTTTCACCTCGCCACAAAAAGCAGCCATAGTAAGCCTTACGCTGTCTACTGGAGCCTCGTAACTCCCTAAACTAGCTACAAAATAAACCTAACACCTAACGCATGCGCAATGTCTATCTACCTGTCAACCGCGATCCCCCGCCGCAATCCCTAATAAAGTATTTAACCCCTAAACCGCCGCTCCCGGACCATGCCGCCATCTACATTAACTACCCCCTAATCTGATCCCCCTACACCATCGCCAACAATATTAAACTACCCCCTAAAGTGAGCCCCTTACACCGCCGCCATCTACCTTACCTACCCACTAAAGTGAGCCCCTTACACCGCCGCCATCTACCTTACCTACCCCCTAATGTGAGCTCCTACCCCGCCGCCATCTATTTTAAAATTATTAACCCCTAATTTAATCCCCCTACCCTGCCGCCACCTATATTATATTGATTAACCCCTAATCTAATCCCCCTACCACGCCGCCACCTATATTAAATTATTTAACCCCTAAAATACTAAACTATCCCTACCACTTAACCCAAGTCTAACCCTACAAATAGCCCTGAAAAGGGCTTTTTGCGTGGCATTACCCCAAAGTAAACTGCTCTATTGCCAGCCCTTAAAAGGGCTTTTTGCGGGCCATTGCCCTAAAGTAATCAGCTCTTTTACCAGCCCTTAAAAGGGCTTTTGGTGGGGATTTGTCACAAAGTAAACTGTTCTTTTGCATCTAATCTAAATCCCCCCACACCGGCCCTACCTATAATAAATGTATTACCCCCTAATCTAATCCCCCTACACCGGCCCTACCTATAATAAATGTATTAACCCCTAATTTAATCCCCCTACACCGCCGCCAGCTATATTAACTATATTAACCCTAATTATATTAGGGTTAATATAGTTATTATATTATATATATTAACTATATTAACCCTAATTATATTAGGGTTAATATAGTTAATATCGTTATTATATTATCTAAATATTAAGTATAATAACCCTATCTAACTCTAACATCCATAACTAAACTCTTATTAAAATAAATATAATATTAATATTATTAATGAAAATATTTCTATTTAAATCTAAATACTTACCTATAAAATAAACCCTAAGATAGCTACAATGTAATTAATAATTACATTGTAGCTATTTTAGGGTTTATATTTATTTTACAAGTAACTTGGTATTTATTTTAACTAGGTACAATAGCTATTAAATTGTTATTAACTATTTAATAGCTACCTAGTTAAAATAATTACCAATTTACCAGTAAAATAAATCCTAAACTAAGTTACAAATACACCTACACTATCAATAAATTAAATAAACTACAAATATCTAAACTAAAATACAATAAAATAATCTAAAATAAATTACCAAAAAAAACAAACACTAATTTACAAAAAATAAAAAAAAAAGATTACAAGATTTTTAAGCTAATTACACCTATTCTAAGCCCCCTAATAAAATAATAAAGCCCCCCAAAATAAAAAAAATTCCCTGCCCTATTCTAAATTAAAAAAAGTTAGCTCTTTTACCTTACCAGCCCTTAAAAGGGCCTTTTGCGGGGCATGCCCCAAAGAAAACTGCTCTTTTGCCTGAAAAAAAAACACAATACCACCCCCCAACATTACAACCCACCACCCACATACCCCTAATCTAACCCAAACCCCCTTAACCCCTTAAGGACCAGCGACGTACCCTGTATGTTGCTGGCCTTTTTTTGGGACTTGATTGTTTTATAGCGTGGTCTTGCCACCAGCGTTGAGACTGCTCTATTCCACAAAGCTTGCTGGAGGGAGGGAATAAATAGCGTGTTCTTGCTAGACTTGTGCTTTTATGTCCTGAAAAAACCCTTAACGACCAGTGACATACAGGGTACATTGTGGTCATTAAGGGGTTAAATAAACCTAACACTACCCCCATGAAGATCTCCCTACCTTGTATTCACCCAGCCGAGCAGAACTCTTCATCCGATCGAAAATTCGACGGACGCCATCTTGGATGACGTCATTTAAAGGTACCTCATTCGTCTGGAAGTCGTCGTGCCGGATGGATTCTCCGCGGCAGAGGAGCGAAGAAAGAAGATTGAAGATGCCGCTTTGCTTGAAGACATCACCGGATGGAAGAAGACTCTCTGCAGCTTGATTGAAGACATCGCCCGGATCGGATGAAGAGTTCTGCCCGGCTGGGTGAATACAAGGTAGGGAGATCTTCAGGGGGGTAGTGTTAGGTTTATTTAAGGGGGTTTGGGTTAGATTAGGGGTATGTGGGTGGTGGGTTGTAATGTTGGGGGGTGGTATTGTGTTTATCTTTACAGGCAAAAGAGCAGTTTTCTTTGGGGTATGCCCCTCAAAAAGCCCTTTTAAGGGCTGGTAAGGTAAAAGAGCTTTGAACTTTTTTAATTTAGAATAGGGCAGGGAAATTTTTTTATTTTGGGGGGCTTTATTATTTTATTAGGGGGCTTAGAATAGGTGTAATTAGCTTAAAAATCTTGTAATATTTTTTTTATTTTTTGTAATTTAGTGTTTGTTTTTTTTGGTAATTTAGTTTAGTTTAATTTATTGTATTTTAGTTTAGATATTTGTAGTTTATTTAATTTATTGATAGTGTAGGTGTATTTGTAACTTAGGTTAGGATTTATTTTACAGGTACATTGGTAATTATTTTAACTAGGTGGCGATTAAATAGTAAATAACTATTTAATAGCTATTGTACCTAGTTAAAATAAATACAAAGTTACCTGTAAAATAAATATAAACCCTAAAATAGCTACAATGTAATTATTAATTACATTGTAGCTATCTTAGGGTTTATTTTATAGGTAAGTATTTAGATTTAAATAGGAATATTTTCATTAATAATATTAATATTATATTTATTTTAATAAGAGTTTAGTTAGGGATGTTAGAGTTAGATAAGGTTATTATACTTAATATATATATAATATAATAACTATATTAACCCTAATATAATTAGGGTTAATATAGTTAGTATAGCTGGCGGCGGTGTAGGGGGATTAAATTAGGGGTTAATATTTTTAAAATAGATGGCAGCTGGGTAGATGTCGGCGGGGTAGATGGGGTAGATGTCGGCGGGGTAGATGGGGTAGATGTCAGCGCGGTAGATGGCGGCGGGGTAGATGGGGTAGATGTCGGCGGGATAGATGTCGGCGGGGTAGATGGGGTAGATGGCAGCGCGGTAGATGGGGTAGATGGCGGCGCGGTAGATGGGGTAGATGTCGGCGGGGTAGATGGGGTAGATGGCAGCGCGGTAGATGTCGGCGGGGTAGATGGGGTAGATGTCTGGGGGGTAGATGGGGTAGATGTCGGGGGGGTAGATGGGGTAGATGGCAGCGCGGTAGATGTCGGCGGGGTAGATGGGGTAGATGGCGGCGGGGTAGATGGGGTAGATGGCGGCGGGGTAGCTAAGTTAGATGGCGGCGGTTTAGGGGTTAATAACTTTATTAGGTAGCGGCGGGGTCCGGGAGCGGCGGTTTAGGGGTTAAACACTTTATTGGGGATCGCGGACCGCGGTTGACAGGTAGATAGACATTGCGCATGCGTTAGGTGTTCGGAATTGTTTGCGCATACGCTACATGTGAACGAGCATGGATTGTCAATGACGATTTGTTAGGGAACGCATGCGCAGTTTGATCGCGTTACGTGTGCAAAAAGGGGCTGGACGCCACGGGGTATGAGATAGAATTCGTTAAGGGCAATGTCAATCAAATTAGATACGAGGGACAAGATGGCGGGCGGAGGAAGAAAGTAAGCGAAGTAGGTTTATAAATCCTTCGATTATGGTTTTAGTCTTAAATTATAAAAAAATGATGAATTAAACTAACGTTTATTTTAGGTAATTAACAAGATGAGGAAGAGTGGTGAACGTGACTTGACATTCACTTTAAAATAAATACAAACTTACCTGAGAAATAAAAATAACACCTAAGCTAAACTAAAACTAAAAAACCTCACATTACTAAAAATAGAAAACCTAACATTACTAAAAATAAAAAACCTAACATTACTAAAAAAATTAAAACTACAATTACAAAAAATAAAACAAAAATACCATTACAAAAAATAACAAATGAAATTATCCAAAACAATAAAAAATTCCTATTCTAATACCCCATTTTTTTTTAAAAAAACACCCCAAAATAAAAAAAAAACTAATCTATAATAAACTACCTAGGGCCATTAAAAGGGCCTTTTGTATGGCATTGCCCTAAAGTTACCAGCTTTTTTGCTAAAAAATTACAATAAACACCCCCTAACATTACAATTCCCCAACCCCCTAAACCCACAAAATAAAAAAAAACTTAACAAAAAAAAATCCTAATCTACCCATTGCCCTGAAAAGGACATTTGTATGGGCATTGCCCTTAAAAGAGCATTCAGCTATTTTACTGCCCTTAAAAGGGCATTCAGCTCTTTTTCGTTCAATTCAAATAAAAAAGCCCTAATCTAAAAAAAAACCCCCCCAAAAAAATACCTAACACTAACCCCAAAATCTGTACTCACAGAGTTGCTGAAGTTTGGCGAAAGATCTTCACCTTAGCGGCAAAGCATCTTCATCCAGGCGGCTCCATCTGTATCCATCGCGGGACAGACATCTTCTATCTTCATAAAGTCCAAAAAAAGGAAGCACCACCATATGTATCAAAATTTCTTCTTTATTTATTCCATCAACAAGGAGCAGGTAAAAACAGCAAGACTACGTTTCGGGTTAGTGATGTCTAGAATGCAATGTAACACATCACCATAAATACCTTAACACAGGTTTATAGCTCCTCCCATCTCATCATGACATCATTACTTCAAATGCCAATATTCTTAGGGGAACTCCCCCTATACGTATACTACTATAATTACATCACACATATTTTAAAATATACAGAAATGTAGACCAGAATCAACCAAAACATTATTATTAAGTTTGTGTATCCATAGCATCTCCCTCCTTTCTAACAGTGTTTCCCTATTTTGTCCCCTTATAGGGAGGGGTATCCAATCTATCATTTAGAATCTCAACTGAGAAATTGAGTGTCCTGCCTCCAAAAAATGGCACGCCACAGGTGCATCAAGGTCATTCCTTCTAATGCTAGATTTGTGTTGCACAATTCTTTCTCATGCCCTTTGAGTCGTCTCGCCAATGTAAATCTTGGCACATGGGAATTTAATCAAGTACACTACAAACGTAGCATTAGAGGTGAAGTATCCATTGATACCATATTTTTTGCCAGTAAAGGGATGGAAAAAACTAGAACTAGTGCCACAACTAGAACAGCCTAAACACGGGAAACAGCCCTTCTTTTGAGATGTATTTCTCTTCTATTGAGTTGTATTTCTCAAGGTATGCAGTAACCTTTGGCGTTCACACCCCTACTTCTTTGGTGCTGGATTGTAATTAAGGACTGTATATATCTTCTATCTTCATCCCAGCAGAGGCGGAGCAGTCGGTGGATGTGCGGAGGTGGAGGTACAGGTGGAGGCCCAGGCGGAGTTCCATCGGTCCGACGGGGAGGTCCTCTTCATGTGATCGACCACCACACACTGAAGATTGAATGCAAGGTACCCCTTTTATATTGGGGTACCGTTGCATTCCTATTGGCTGAAAAATTCAAATCAGCCAATAGGAATGAGAGCTGCTTAAATCCTATTGACTGATTTGAACAGCCAATAGGATTTAAGCAGCTCTCATTCCTATTGGTTGATTCAAATCAGCCAATAGGAATGAGAGCTGCTTAAATCCTATTGGCTGATTTGAACAGCCAATAGGATTTAAGCAACTCTCATTCCTATTGGCTGATTTGAATTTTTCAGCAAATAGGAATGCAACAGTACCCCAATATAAAAGGGGTACCTTGCATTCAATCTTCAGTGTGCGGCGGTCGATCGCATGAAGAGGACCTCCACGTCGGACCGATAAAACTCCGCCTGGGCCTCCGCGCATCCACTGACCGCTCTGCCTCCGCTGGGATGAAGATAGAAGATGCCAGTAATGCTATGGATACAGATAGAGCCGCCTGGATGAAGATGCTTTGCCGCTGGGATGAAGATCTTTTGCCGGACTTCAGCAACTGTGAGTACTGATTTTGGGGTTAATGTTAGGTATTTTTTTTGTTTTGTTTGGGATGTTTTTTTATTTTAATGGGCCGAAAAAGAACTTAATGCCCTTATAAGGGCAATAAAAGAACTGAATGATCTTTTAAGGGAAATGCCCATACAAATGCCCAATTCTGGGCAATGGGTAGATTAGGTTATTTTTAGTTTGTTATGTTTTTTATTTTGTGGGTTTAGGGAGGTGGGGGTTTGTAATGTTAGGGAATGTTTGTTGTAATTTTTTAGCAAAAAAAACGGTTAACTTTAGGGCAATGCCCTACAAAGGCTCTTTTAAGGTCTATTGTAGTTTATTTTTTTTATTTTGGGGTGATTTTTTTTTTAAATGGGGTATTAGAATAGGAATATTTTTTATTATTTTGGAGAATTTCCGGCTAGATTACGAGTTTTGCGGTATGAGTAAAAAAGCAGCCTTAAGGCTCATAACGCTGCTTTTTCACTACCGCTGGTATTAGGAGTCTTGTAGGTACAGCTGTCCCGCACACTTTTTTGGACGTACCGCAAATTAACTTGCGCAATTTTCGTAAAATCTTTTTTCAATGGGACTTCCATTGCGCCGGTATTACAAGCTTTTTTTTAGGCCAAAAAGTGAGCTGTACAGCCTATCCCGCAAGATTCGTAACGCATTCTAAAGTCAGTAGTTATGAGTTTTACACTACAAAGCTGTAGCATAAAACTCATAACTAAAGTGTTAACAAGTACACTAACACCCATAAACTACCTATTAACCTCTAAACCGAGGCCCTACCGCATCGCAAACACTAAAATAAAATTATGAACCCCTAATCTGTTGCTCCGAACATCGCCACCACTATAATAAACATATTAACCCCTAAATTGCCACACTCCCGCCTTGCAAACACTAGTTAAATATTATTAACCCCTAATCTGATGTCCCTAACATCGCCGCAACCTACATTACATTTATTAACCCCTAATCTGCCGCTCCGGACATAATTTTTTTGCAAAAGACCTATTAACTTTAGGGAAATGACCTACAAATGGCCCTTTTAAGGGCCCTTGGTAATTTATTATAGATTAGGTTTTTTTTATTTTGGGGTGGGGTTTTTTTGGATAATTTCGTTTGTTATTTTTTGTAATGGTAGATTTTTTATTTTTTGTAATTGTAGTTTTAATTTTTTAGTAATCTTAGATTTTTTTATTTTAATTAATGTTAGGTTTTATTATTTTTAGTAATTTTAGGTTTTATTAGTGTAAGTTTAGGTTTTATTTTTATTTCACAGTTAAGTTTGTATTTATTTTAACTAGGTAGAGTTAGTAAATAGTTGTATTGTAACTAGCTTAGGTTTTATTTTTATTTCACAGGTAACTTTGTATTTATTTTTAAATAGGTAGTTAGTTAATAATTGTAACTTTAATTTAGGTCTATTTTAATTATGTTAAAGTTAGGGGGTGTTAGGTTTAAGGGTTAATATAGTTAAATTTAGGTTGTTATGATGTGGGGGGTGGCGGTTTAGGGGTTAATAGGTTTAATTAGTTTTGGCAATATAGTTGTACGGGGTTTAGCGGTTAAAAGGTTTATTTTGTGTTTTAGTTAGTGATGGCGATGTGGGTGTACGGCGGTTTAGGGGTTAATAGGTTTAGTTAGTGTTGGCGATGTCGGGGAATTGCGGTTAAGGGGATAATAAGTTTAGTTAGTGTCGGGGATGTCGGGGAACTGCGGTTTAGGGGTTAATAGGATTAGTTAGTGTTGGCGATGTCGGGGAACTGCGGCTTAGGGGTTAATAGGTTTAGTTAGTGTTGGCAATGTTTGGGAACAGCGGTTTTGGGGTTTATAGGTTTATTTAGTATTTTAGTTAGTGTTGACGATGTCGGGGAACTGCGGTTTAGGGGGTTAATAGGTTTAGTTAGTGTTGGCGATGTCGGGGAACTGGGGTTTAGGGTTTAACAGGTTTAGTTAGTTTCGGGGGAACTGTAGTTTAGGGGTTAATAGATTTAGTTAATATCGGTGATGTCGGGGAACTGCAGTTTAGGGGTTAATAGGTTTAGTTAGTGTCGGAGATGTCGGGAAACAGCAATTTAGGGGTTAATAGGTTTAGCTAGTGTTGGCTATGTGGGGGACAGCGGTTTAGGGGTTAATAGGTTAAATTAGTGTTGGCTATGTGGGGGGCAGCGGTTTAGGGGTTAATAGGTTAAGTTAGTGTTGGCAATGTGGGGGGATGGCGGTTTGGGGGTTAATAGCTTTATTTAGTATCGGCGATGTGGGTGGTGGCAGCGGTTTTAGATAATTTTGTTTCGGCAATCGGCAGAATATTACTTATGTTAAAGGGACATTAAACCCAAACTTTTTCTTTCATAATTCAGACAGAGAATTTTAAACAACATTCCAGTTTACTTCTATTATTTAATGTGCTTTATTCTTTAGATATCCTTAGTTAATGAAATAGCAATGCACATGGGTGAGCCAATCACATAAGGCATCTATGTGCAGCCACCAATCAGAAGCTACTGAGCCTATCTAGATATGCTTTTCAGGAAAGAATATCAAGAGAATGAAGCAAATTAGATAATAGAAGTAATTTAGAAAGTTGTTTAAAATGGTATTCTCTATGAATCATGAAAGAAAAAAAATTGGGTTTAATGTCCCTTTAAGTTAAATCGTTTTTTCTGATCCATTCTTTATTCATATGCATTTTTCTATTCTAAACTTTAGAATACAATAATGAATATGAATACAGAATGGATCCGAAATAACGAACAGATCCGAAAAAATTATTTAACTTAACTAATTTGCCAAAAAAATTTTTATTTTAAACTTAACTAAACTAATTTGCCGAAACGAAATTATTTATTTACCTAATGAAAACGAAAAAAAAACAAAACAAAATTTTTGGCGTTGCACATGTCTAGTCAATATGGCGGTAATCAATTTAATTGCCTCATGTGTTTAAATAAAAAATACAAAGAAAGTTTATTTAAAAAAACAGTGACCCCCCCCTATAATATCCCAAATAAGTCATTTATCTAAAGGAAAAATATGTATTTGCAATAGGAGGGTTCCTTAAATGCATTAATATTCTTGCCCTGCACTTTTATTCTAATCCTCTATATTTTATATATATTTTTTATATAGAATATGACCCTGTGATTAGTAATAATGTTTTTATATTATATAAATTGTAAACAGCTTCGCAAAGGAACGAGAGATCATTTTATTTGCTTTGTCCATATGGAAATGAAAACAATATATATATTGAAGACTTTATTAACCTTTTATAACCAGTCATTCCAAAACTAATAACAGTGAAGTATCAGACTGATTCTTTGAAATGTGTAAATGGTTTCTACATTATTTTGCCTCAACATTAAATATTTAATGTGATTATGCAAACTGTTGCAGCTGTATTAAGCACAGGACATTTCTAATGTAAAGAAATAGATTCAAAGTAATGAATAAATCAAGCTCATCTGTTTGTCATTGTAATTTTCTGATAACTTCAAGTTAAAAGATTAAACATGACAGTTAGAAATTTTACTCTTTTTAAACTTTCAAGACGATAAACGTTCTCCTTTTTTGATGTAGCCTTGTTTTGTTCATGTTCTTGGCCTAAATAGTAATATAATTTTGTACATGTGATTCTTTGTGTAATCACATCTCTTGTACTTAAAGGGACAGTACACTGTAAAATTGTTTTTATATTAATGTATTTTCAATGACTTGTTATACCAGCTGCAGAGTATAAAATGTATGATCGTAACAGCCAAAAGAATGCGAGCTCAATGAAGGTCCTTAATAGATTGGAAGGAATTTGTATGAATGATGAAACCATTTTGGTGAATTATGACGTTGAGTCACTCTACACTTCGAATCAACATGAGTTTGGTTGCAAGGCTGTCCAATTCTTTCTGGTTTATCAATTGATAGCTGGACTGATGGTGCCTAGGTTTAGACAGAGGAGTCTACAGGTATATAATTAATTACTGTAGTTCCTATTGATTCTGAGAATGGTGGTCTGGATAGACCCAGATGTTTTCTTTGTGAAAAAAACAGTGATGAAAAATGTGTTTTATTTAGTGAAAAAAAAGCATCTAGGAAGAAAGCAATATTGTTGCACCAAAAAATTGGTATAAAAACAAAAACAAAAAACAAAACAAAAACAAAAGGCAAAAGTATGTTGTGCACAATAAAATGAAGTGAAAAGAGTTCAAAATAAGTGAGAATAGGTTCAAAATTAAAATCAAATCAAGATGACCAACTTGTATTTCTGGTGGTGAGAATCTAAGCAATGTCCCCAATTGCGTGTGTGGGTCCTTAAGAAATCCTGTGGAAAATAAATATATTAGTGCAGATTGTCTTTAAAAAAGACACACACTCTGAGGACACTTGGATAGTTGGGGACATCGCTTAGATTCTCACCACGAGGAATACAAGTTGGTCACCTCAATTTGATTTTAATTTTGAACCTATTCTGTCTAAACCTAGGCACCATCAGTCCAGCTATCAATTTATAAAACAGGACATATCTTATTGTATACATGGATCTATGTTTTAATATGTTTTATTATGTCTAGTATGTCTAATTGGTTTTAAAACTGGTTTTAGAATTGTTTTAAAATAGTCTACTTCTATCTGTTTGATGTGATAAATAAGTTCTTTTATACACCTACAGTCTAAGAATTAATAGAATAAGGAACACATCCTCCCCTAGTACCATAGCCTTTTTTAAAGAATTAGCGTAGGCGCTCTGTTCACAACCACACAATCTGATTCCTCACTTTGGTTAAACTAGGTAGCCAACGATCAGAGCCAAGGTACATTTATAGGCGCTTGTTCTAAATTGTTTTCCTGTCCAGTTCTTTCTACAGACTAATAATGACACTGAATGCAATAATTTTTTGATTGAATTACTTGAATTTGTGTTAACTCATAATTATTTTGTTTTCAATGACAATTGATGTTGACTGTGATGGGCTCTGCTTGCGCTCCCACCTATTCCAATATCTACTTGGGCTGGTGGGAATGTGAAAAAGTCTTCAATGACATGTTATCAAGTACACAGATCATGTACTAATGTGGCTTCGCTACATTGATGATCTGTTTATATTGTGAAAAGGAGATATTAATCTCTTACGTGAATTAATTGATGTGCTAAACACTAATGAATTAAATCTTAAGCTAACAATGAATATGAGTTATGATTTTCTTGATTTAAGGATTAAGAGGAGCAGAAATTACAATATAATATCAGAATTGTATAGAAAAGAGACACCCATCAACTCTTTACTTAGATTTGAGAGCAGTCATTACTTTGCCACCAAGAAAGCCGTACCTTATGTGGAATTCCTAAGGATGAAGTGGAACTGCTCTGAGATAAGTTTTTTTTTAAAAACAGAGCCAATAAAGTTAAAATAAGATTCAGGGAATAGGGGTACACTGTAAAAAGCCTATCATAGAGCTCTACATATTCCTAGGGAAACGGTACTTGTTCCTAAAACAGTGAATAAAAGGAAAGATGGGGACAAAGTCCATTATTTGAGATTGTGATTCAGGTGCTGAACACAGATACCACCTTTGATAGTTTATTGGGAGGCAAGACCTATACAAGTTGGTGTTGAGCACCTACCCTCAGAGATAGACTGATCAATAGTCATCTCTTGCAGGAGCAATATATAAACTGAAATGGAGAGAATGGTACACATGCGTGGCTTTTTTTCCTTTTGTGTATGTATATCTAATATAAAATTTGTGAAAATATTTCCATCAAGTGTTAAACAAATTAGAGGTTCCTTTAATTCCACATCTAAGAATATAATTTACTGTTTACAGTGCATATGTGGTTTAAAATATGTTTGGTATGTCTACACAAGAAGTTTGTTTTAGTCTGAGTAAGCATTTATGTAATATTAAAAACAGCAAGAAAGATCAGGAGAAAGTAAAAAAGCTGACTTCAGTGGCCAGGCACTTCCCTGTGAAGCATAAAAACAAACTGGAATTAAAGTGCTTTGTTTTAGAAAGAATACAGCTTGGTAAAAATGGGGGGTGGGCAGGACGGAAATTGAAAAGGTCCCTCTTACAAGCAGAGAGTAGATGGATCTTTTGGCTGAACCGTCTACATCCTAATGGTCTTAACAAACAGATAATGTAAAGTTCTTTTATATGAGGGTCTGTAGCATGTCAATGACCACGATTAGCTGTTTTTTATTGATTTTTTCAGTTAATATACTATGAATCATGATTTGCTTTACATTTCAGAAAGAATTGAGTTCAGTTATTTTATCATGATAAATGCTTGCTGATTTGTGTGATTGGCTTTTGAATGTATAAGCTTCTTTTTCAGCTGATCATTCAGTGTATTTGGATCACTTTATACTTGATCCTACAAGTGTTACAATGTGGTATTTGGATACCAGTAGGTATGTAATGATGGATGACGCTAGGTTTTCTAATCTACATTGCTTTTTGTTACTTTCTGTTTCAAGTCACAAGATACAATAGACTGCAAAGTGTATAATTCCTTTTGGATACTTTGTATATATTGAGTTAGATCTCAGTGGGTGGGCCAGGTGCTGATTGATGGTCAGCCAGTTAGTGCACTAGTCTTGATATGCTATTATGAAAGTGTAATATTCAACTTTCTGATTGGCTGAGGTCTGATTAATTGACTTTAGGCGTCTTACAGTCCTATGGGGCATTCACCTTTGTAGTTTAAGGATGTATATGAACAGATAATATGTAGCCCTTTTTTATGATGCCATGGTAAAAATCCCTTTATTAATCTGGGTAATGCTTATAATTCCAGTTATATTAAAGTGACTCTCTCAACTGACTGTAATGTTCGTGGGATATTTCCTTATCAACCCAATCCTGGCCAGTAGTCTTCTTATCCCATCATCAAGTGGAACAATAAGGAAAAATCCCAGCACTAAATTAAACAGATTAAAGGAACGAGGTAGTACTGAAATAGCACACACCATAAGCAGCAGGGGTTACTGAGTAGCAGGTTACAGGGCTGAATAGGAATCAGGGGTTTCCAAACAGTTCTATGACCCAGAGAAACACAAAAATGAAATGAATGCTCACCAGTTTATGCATTGAACAATGAGAGCAGACAGTCTAATCCTTCTCAGAATCAAAATGGTTAAGCAGGAGAATGGTCAATAGGCAATGCAGGGTTCAGTAACAAACAGGCAGTCCAATTCTTTGCAGTATCAAAAGGGTTAAGAAGGAGAATGGTCAATAGGCAATGCAGGGTTCAGTAACAGGCAGACAGTCCAAACCTTCGCAGTATCAAAAGGGTTAAGAAGAAGAGTGGTCAGTAGGCAAAGCATGGTTCAGTAACAGGCAGGCATTCCAATCCTTCACAGTAGAACAGTAGAACACAAAGGCAAAAGTATACTTGGGCAGCGAAAGTAGTTTGCACCAAGGAGGACACACAGGTGCACACAGATCGGCATCAGTGGCAAACCTGATGGCACTGACAACAACCCCCTGCAGCCATTGCAACAACCAAAGGAGCGGAGGTGGCGTGACACTGATAGTTCATAATGAATGTTTAATAAAATGAACACTTTCCATATGAGGATTATTTTATTGAGATAATAAGCTTTATACCTAAAAATGGATGATGTATACTTATGTAATCTCATTATATGTCTGCTGGTTGGCGTGATTTGTATAATTATCTGTGTGATTTTTCTTAATGGATTATTCTATATGCAATCATACTGGTTACTGATGTGGCATTTGGATACTGCTAAGGATATAATTATGGCTGATGCCCTGCCTCTTTGATACTATTCGTTTCAAGGTAATTTGATCTATATAATATTACAGACAGTGAGCCAGATTTGGAACTTTTGTACACATTGTGATCTGTTCAATAAGGATATTCCAGTGGCCAGGGCTTGTTGCGGACCAGCTGTTGGTTGTTCTGTCCAACATTACTCTATACACTCCCATTATGAATGTGTAATGTATAACAAATGACGTCCTAAGAGCCTTTTTTTCTCTGATTGGCTGAGGCTTGAGTGACCGATCAAATTTTTTTTGGGGGGTGTGATGATGAGCTGTTGTGATTGGATGATAAGGTAATAAATGTACGTATGAGTTGGGGTTGTCTGCAACTTTGATAAAGCTCTGGTGAAACGCATATCAGGCATTTCACCAGTTTCACCATCGCCTGCCAGTATGCACTTTGGGCAATTGTTTTATTTTTCCTTGTGTGATACATATGTTATTAGGTTTATATGAGTGTTATCTCCAGAGCTTGACTTTGACCTGAACTTTTTGTACAACAATTGTAGGTATTCACCTAGTGATAGATATCTGTTAAGCCCATTTAATACCCACTTTGGTGGGGCTCACAAAATCATAGTCATAATTTACTAGGGATCTTTTTGACTCTCTGGGTGTGCTACATTGTGCCTCTAATTCCGCTTTTGCTCTGTTGATGGTCATAGATTTAATTTTGGATTGTGTTTCTACATATCAATATTTGTACCATGAAATGCCCAAAGTACTCTGACAGTGCATACTGTGAGTATTTTAAATGTATTAAGCGCTTTGGTATCCACAATACCATTTATTTTTATTTTTACAATAAAAGTTAAGTTTTAATATTTTGCCCTCACTCATATGTAGGTCTCTTCTATTTGACCCTAAGTGTGAGCCATTAGGTGTTCTTTTTTCTCTTCTTTTTTTCACTAATTATTATAGTTACACCACTGATATCATACAAGATACGCACTTCCAACAAGGATTATTTCACTGGTGAGACAGTAATCACGCAATGTTTCTAAGCAAAATTTAAATGCACTTATGCACATTTCAGTTTTTCTGTTATGTCCCTTAAAACTGATTGATGAATTTGACAAGCAACCATTGTCCTTGGTTGGCCAAATTAGCCCTAAATGGTTTTTTTTTTGGTTTTTTTTTGTTACTTCCAAAGATGCCCTGATCAGTGATCCCATCCATACCACAATAGGCTACAACTTCTTTCTCATCTTCAACACTTACAGAAAGGGGTGGTCAGCCAGGCATATAGGACCTGGACCAAGGGCCCCTGCATGTAGGGAGGCCCACAAATGGCATCTCCATGGCTCCTGGTGTGCTGCTTAAGCTGCAGTTGATAGCTGCCCTATCAGTAACTAAGCAGTTAAGTGTGGGTTTAGTTGGGGGCCTTGTGTCTGGATGTGGGTTTTGTTGCTCAGCGGGCCCTAGAGTGTGGGGGGTCTTGTTGGGGTTCTGTCACTGTAAGGGCCATGGAGTGTGGGGTCTGGCTCTGGAAATTGGTGTCCCTGTCTCAGGCCCTTGATGTTGGGGGTCCTAGGCAGGGAGGTTACCATGTTCATTTGCATAAATTAAATACATTTGGATCAGTGTTAGACAGTGGGGTCCCTTCCCTAATTTTTGCCGGAGTCCTGATGCGTCTCAGTTAGCTCCCGCTTACAGATCGTTTTAAAGGCTTGATAACATAACTGCAGCTATAAATCTTGATTACAATATCCTGTGCCACCTATGAAATACAGATAAACTAACTTGACAAACAGGTGAGTGAGCTGAGCCAGCTTTGTTATTGAATTCCAACAAAATAATCCTCAGAGTCAAAATCAATGCAAGGACTGTTTATACAGTTTTAGTTAGTCTCTAATTATGATCTAAATAGGAATTAAAGGGACATTTAACACCAGAATTTTTGTTGTTTAAAAAAAAAAGATAATCCTTTTATTACCCAATCCCCAGTTTTGCATAACCAACAAAGTTTTAAAAATACACGTTTTACCTCTGTAATTAACTTGTATCTAAGCTTCAGCTTACTGACCCCTTATTCCAGTTATTTTGACAGACTTGCATTTTAATCAGTCAGTGCTCACTCCTAGGTCAATTTATGTGCATGAGCTTGATGTTATCTATATGAAACACAAGAACTAATGCCCTCTAGTGGGAAAAATGCATTCAGATTAGAGGCAGTCTTCAAGGTCTAAGAAATTAGCATATGAACCTTCTAGGTTTAGCGTTCAACTGAGAATACCAAGAGAACAAAGCAAAATTGGTTATACATGTAAATTTGAAAGTTGTTTAAAATGACATGCCCTATTTAAATCATACATTTTTTTTTGGACTTGACTGTCCCTTTAATGTAAATTGAAAAAACAAATATATTGGCACTAGGACCTAGTGAGCATAAGAAAAAATTAACTGATCAGAATATCAATCCGGTGCTACCGCCAATAAAATTTACATTAAACAACAACAAAAGAGACAGAATCCCTCATTTAACTTCAGTTAGGCTGGCATGATCTATTTTGTCTTAAACAATCAGGGCTCCAGTTGCTTGACAATGAGATCTTGAGGTTCATGTTTCTCCTTATATTGCCTGGCTAAGCTCTGGGCAGCTGATTGGTTCTGTCCTATAATGTTATGATTTCTAATTGTTTATTGGTTAAAGGCTATGTAGGAATTTTCACTGTTCTACTGCCAATAAGACATAATAGACCATACTTCAAGTGGCATGCAATTTTTTTTATAAGTTGAAAGTAAAAAGTTAGAGAACAAATGAAAGACTCAGGAGCACTAACTTTAGGATTTTGGATATCATGACAGCAAATTCCTAGTCCCCACAGACTGCTATGGGGCGCGTTACAAAAAGCCTTATTAGTTATCACTTGTGCGCTAACCTGACACTGCCTTAGATCAACAGTGTTAAAGTCGAAGGTGCGTTAGGAATACTTTACATTCCTATGGATAAACGGATATACAGTATTCCACAAAAGTGAGTACACCCCTCACATTTTTGTAAATATTTTATTATATCTTTAAACGTGACATCACTGAAGAAATGACACTTTGCTACAATGTAAAGTAGTTAATGTACAGCCTGTATAACAGTGTCAATTTACTGTAATCTCAAAATAACTCAGCACACAGCCATTAATGTCTAAACCATTGGCAACAAAAGTCAGTACACCCCTAATTGGAAATGTCCAAATTGGGCCCAATTAGACATTTTCCCTCCCCGGTTTCATGTGATTTGTTAGTGTTACAAGGTCTCAGTTGTGAATGGGGAGCAGGTGTGTTAAATTTGGTGTTATTGCTCTCACACTCTCTCATACTGGTCACTGGAAGTTCAACATGGCACCTCATGGCAAAGAACTCTCTGAGTATCTGAAAAAAAAGAATTGTTGCTCTACATAAAGATGGCCTAGGCTATAAGAAGATTGCCAAGACCCAAAAAAGAGCTGCAGCATGGTGGGCAGGGCAAGACCATACAGCGGTTTCACAGGACAGGTTCCACTCAGAACAGGCCTCCCCATGATCGACCAAAGAGGTTGAGTACACATGCTCAGCGTCATATCCAGAGATTGTATTTGGGAAATATACGTATAAGTGCTGCCAGCATTGCTGCAAAAGTTGAAGGGGTGGGGGTCAGCCTGTCAGTGCTCAGACCATACGCTGCACACCGCATCAAATTGGTCTGCATGGCTGTCATCCTAGAAGGAAGCCTCTTCTAAAGATGATGCGCAAGAAAGCCCGCAAACAGTTTGCTGAAGACAAGCAGACTAAGGATATGAATTACTGGAACCATGTCCTGTGGTCCGATGAGACTAAGATAAACTTATTTGGTTCAGATGGTGTCAAGCGTGTGTGGCGGCAACCAGGTGAGGAGTACAAAGAAAAGTGTGTCTTGCCTACAGCCAAGCATGGTGATGGATGTGTCGTAGTCTGGGCCAGCATGAGTGCTGCCAGCACTAGGGAGCTACAGTTCCTTGAGGGAACCATGAATGCCAACATGTACTGTGACATACTGAAGCAGAACATGATCCCCAGGGCAATATTCCAACATGATAACAACCCCAAACACACCTCCAAGACAACCACTGCCTTGCTAAAGAAGCTGAGGGTAAAGGTAATGGACTGGCCAACCATGTCTCCAGACCTAAACCCTATTGAGCATATGTGGGGCATACTCAAATGGAATGTGGGGGAGCGCAAGGTCTCTAACATCCACCAGCTCTGTGATGTCATCATGGAGGAGTGGAAGAGGACTCCAGTGGCAACCTGTGAAGCACTGATGAACTCCATGCCCAAGAGGGTTAAGGCAGTGCTGGAAAATAATGGTGGCCACACAAAATATTGACACTTTGGGCCCAATTTAGACATTACCACTTAGGAGTGTACTCACTTTTGTTGCCAATGGTTTAAACAATAATGGCTTGGTATTGAGTTATTTTGAGGGGACAGCAAATTTACACTGTTATACAGGCTGTGCACTCACTACTTTACAATGTAGCAAAGTGTCATTTCTTCAGTGTTGTCACATGAAAAGATAAAATACAATATTTACAGAAATGTGAGGGGTGTACTCACTTTTGTGAGATAATATATATATATATATATATATATATATATTTATTTATATATATATATATATATATATATATGATTATTTTTTTATAAAAATATATATCTATACTTATATATCTATATAACTATCTATTTAAAAATATAAAAGACATTTTTTTCAAAATAAAGAACATAGACATTTCAAGTATTTATATTCAAAACACATTAAAACAATGTTATTGCATCTTTAAAGGTATTTGACTGGAAAGGGCTCAAAAGTGTATTTATATATATATATATATATATATATATATATATATATATATATATATATACAACACATAGAAACACCCAGCACTCACCAGCTAGCTCACAGCTAAGATAAAATCACAACTGGAAAGGTTAGTCACCGCATCTGGCCAAATGGGAAAGCTCAGGCACCACGTCAAGGTCCTTTCCTTTTGCCTGAGTAACACCCAGCACTCACCAGCTAGCTCACAGCTAAGATAAAATCACAACTGGAAAGGTTAGTCACCGCATCTGGCCAAATGGGAAAGCTCAGGCACCACGTCAAGGTCCTTTCCTTTGCCTGAGTCCCTAACACAGGCACACCATCATGCGAGCTCACAAAGCTAAACAAACTGAGAACAAAGAAGGGGTGCACAGGTGGCTGTAATCACCCATAGAAAATACAAAACATGGAAGGGAACTGCACTCCAAGACCGGATCAGGTACACATCCTGTGACTCAGTAACATCCAGCCCTGGGTGCTAAATAGCACTCCAAAAAAGCTGTGATGTCCCCAGAGCCACAGGCAGTTAACCCCAGTCCGGAATGGGTGCAAGAAACAAGGGAGATTACAAATAAAAAGTAATACAACACATAGAAACACCCAGCACTCACCAGCTAGCTCACAGCTAAGATAAAATCACAACTGGAAAGGTTAGTCACCGCATCTGGCCAAATGGGAAAGCTCAGGCACCACGTCAAGGTCCTTTCCTTTTGCCTGAGTCCCTAACACAGGCACACCATCATGCGAGCTCACAAAGCTAAACAAACTGAGAACAAATAAGGGGTGCACAGGTGGCTGTAATCACCCATAGAAAATACAAAACATGGAAGGGAACTGCACTGGTGCCTGAGCTTTCCCATTTGGCCAGATGCGGTGACTAACCTTTCCAGTTGTGATTTTATCTTAGCTGTGAGCTAGCTGGTGAGTGCTGGGTGTTTCTATGTGTTGTATTACTTTTTATTTGTAATCTCCCTTGTTTCTTGCACCCATTCCGGACTGGGGTTAACTGCCTGTGGCTCTGGGGACATCACAGCTTTTTTGGAGTGCTATTTAGCACCCAGGGCTGGATGTTACTGAGTCACAGGATGTGTACCTGATCCGGTCTTGGAGTGCAGTTCCCTTCCATGTTTTGTATTTTCTATGGGTGATTACAGCCACCTGTGCACCCCTTCTTTGTTCTCAGTTTGTTTAGCTTTGTGAGCTCGCATGATGGTGTGCCTGTGTTAGGGACTCAGGCAAAGGAAAGGACCTTGACGTGGTGCCTGAGCTTTCCCATTTGGCCAGATGCGGTGACTAACCTTTCCAGTTGTGATTTTATCTTAGCTGTGAGCTAGCTTGTGAGTGCTGGGTGTTTCTATGTGTTGTATTACTTTTTATTTGTAATCTCCCTTGTTTCTTGCACCTATTCCGGACTGGGGTTAACTGCCTGTGGCTCTGGTGACATCACAGCTTTTTTGGAGTGCTATTTAGCACCCAGGGCTGGATGTTACTGAGTCACAGGATGTGTACCTGATCCGGTCTTGGAGTGCAGTTCCCTTCCATGTTTTATATATATATATATATATATATATATATATATATATATATATATATATATAAATATATGTGTATACAAGTGCATATATGTGTTTATATATGTGTGTATCTGTTCACATACAGTACATATTTACACATATAAACACATAAATACACATGTATACACATATCTCTGTTTGTATTTGTATTATGACCCTGGGGAAAGTCTCCCTAAGGGTGACGGAGGAAACCAAACGTGGACTCCTTGCCCAATGTGCTTAGAGGGATATGGCTGGACCTTACTGACAAGGCTGAAATAATAATGTGGTATTGCCAGTTCCCTTGTTCAGAGGAGAATTGCCTGGTATTTTGGGGCTGGACTGACCTTGTTAGTGGAGATCCGACTAATATATTTCAGGAAAGTTTTCCTCTGTGTAACGCACAATTGGTCAAAAATAAGATATTCCCAGGTGGTATCCAGGCCATAGAACAAGCCACTGAGCTGTTGTTCGTTCGTGGCAGACTGATTCTATTTCTGTTTTTATTTGCACATATATAGACATATACAGTATATACATGCACACATACGGCTAGATTACGAGTTTTGCGTTATGAGGGGTGCGGTACTAACTTGCAAGTTATTGTCACCGCTCACTTACCTACAGCGCTGGAATTACAGGTTTAAAAAAAAGCTCCATACTGCACTCCAATACCAGCGCTGCCGAAAGCTGCAGTGAGCTGGTTTTAAGTGCTCGTGCACGATTTCCCCATAGACATCAATGGGGAGAGCCGGCTGAAAAAAAGTCTAACACCTGCAATAAAGCAGCGTAAAGCTCTGTAACGCAGCCCCATTGATTCCTATGGGGAAACTAAATTTATGTTTACACCTAACACCCTAACATGAACCCCGAGTCTAAACACCCCTAATCTTACACTTATTAACTCCTAATCTGCCGCCCCAACATCGCCGACACCTACATTATATTTGATAACCCCTAATCTGCCGCCCCCGACATCGCTGACACCTATATTATATTTATTAACCCCTAATCTCCAGCCCCCAATGTCACCGCAACCTACCTACACTTATTAACCCCTAATCTGCCGCCCCCACTATAATAAACATATTAACCCCTAAACCACCGTACTCCCGCATCGCAAACGCTAGTTAAATATTATTAACCCCTAATCTGCCGCCTCTAACATCTCCGCCACATACCTACATTTATTTACCCCTAATCTTCCGACCCCAACGTAGCCGCTACTATACTAAATTTATTAAGTCTAACTCTAACACCACCTAACTTAAATATAATTAAAATTACTATCATTACCTAAATAATTCCTATTTAAAGCTAAATACTTACCTGTAAAATAAAACCTAAGCTAGCTACAATATAACTAATAGTTACATTGTAGCTAGCTTAGGGTTTATTTTTATTTTACAGGCAAGTTTGTATTTATTTTAACTAGGTAGAATAGTTACTAAACAGTTATTAACTATTTACTAACTACCTAGCTAAAATAAATACAAATTTACCTGTAAAATAAAACCTAACCTGCCTTACACTAACACCTAACCTTACACTACAATTAAATCAATTACCTAAATTAAATACAATTACCTAAATTACAACAAAAAACCCCCACTAAATTAAACAAAATAAAAAAAGAAATTATCAGATATTTAAACTAATTACACCTAATCTAATAGCCCTATCAAAATAAAAATCTCCCCCAAAATAAAAAAAAACCCTAGCCTAAACTAAACTACCAATAGCCCTTAAAAGGGCCTTTTGCGGGGCATTGCCCCAAAGAAATCAGCTCTTTTACCTTTTAAAAAAAAATACAAACAACCCCCCAACAGTAAAACCCACCACCCACACAACCAACCCCCCAAATAAAATCCTAACTAATAAAACCTAAGCTCCCCATTGGCCTGAAAATGGCATTTGGATAGGCATTGCCCTTAAAAGGGCATTTAGCTCTTTTTCAAGTGCCCAAACCCCTAATCTAAAAATAAAACCCACCCAATAAACCCTTAAAAAAAACTAACACTAACCCCCTAAGATCCACTTACAGTTTTTGAAGGCACAACATCCATCCTCAATGAAGCGGCAGAAGTCCTCATCGAAGCCGGCAGAAGTCTTCATCCAAACGGCCGAAGTCTTCTTCCAAGCCCGCAGTAGTCTTCATCCAGACAGCATCTTCTATCTTCATCCATCTGGCGCGGAGCGGCTCCATCTTCAAGACATCCGGCGCGGAGCATCCTCTTCAATTGAAGTCTTCTTGCAGAATGAAGGTCCATTTAAATTATGTCATCCAAGATGGCGTCCCATGAATTCTGATTGGCTGATAGAATCAGCCAATCGGAATCAAAGGTGAAAAAATCCTATTGGCTGATGGAATCAGCCAATAGGATTGAGCTTGCATTCTATTGGCTGTTCCAATCAGCCAATAGAATGTGAGCTCAATTCTATCAGCCAATTGGAATTCAAGGGACGCCATCTTGGATGACGTCATTTAAAGGAACCTTCATTCTGTACAGTACAGATGTGTACTTTGGCCTAATGTGAGTACCCATTTGGCTTCTTCCTATATCAATTGTTTAGGATACTGAGACATGCATGAGGCGCCCCTCTTGTCTCTCATTATTCTTTAGATTAGGTGTAATTAGTTTAAATATCTGATAATTTCTTTTTTTATTTTGTGTAATTTAGTGTTTGTTTTTTTGTAATTTAGGTAATTGTATTTAATTTATGTAATTTATTTAATTGTAGTGTAAGGTTAGGTGTTAGTGTAAGACAGGTTAGATTTTATTTTACAGGTAAATTTGTATTTATTTTAGCTAGGTAGTTAGTAAATAGTTAATAACTATTTAGTTACTATTCTACCTAGTTAAAATAAATATAAACTTGCCTGTAAAATAAAAATAAACCCTAAGCTAGCTACAATGTAACTATTAGTTTTATTGTAGCTAGCTTAGAGTTTTTTTTACAGGTAAGTATTTAGTTTTAAATAGGAATTATTTAGGTAATGATAGTAGGTTTTATTTAGATTTATTTTAACTATATTTAAGTTAGGGGGTGTTAGGGTTAGGGTTAGACTTAAGTTTAGGGGTTAATAAATTTAGTATAGTGGCGGCTGCATTGGGGGTGGCAGATTAGGGCTTAATAAATGTAGGTAGGTTGCAGTGATGTTAGGGGCGGCGGATTAGGGGTTAATAATATTTAACTAGTGTTTGAGATGCGGTTTAGGGGTTAATATGTTTATTCTAGTGGCGGCGATGTCGGGAGCGGCAGATTGGGGGTTAATAATTTTAATTTATTATTTGCGATGCTGAGGGCCTCGGTTTAGGGGTTAATAGGTAGTTTATGGGTGTTAGTGTACTTTTTAGCACTTTAGTTATGAGTTTTATGTTACAGCTTTGTAGCGTAAAACCCATAACTACTGACTTTCAGTTTGCGGTATGGATATTGACGGTATAGGCTGTACCACTCACTTTTTGGCCTCCCAGGCAGACTCGTAATACCGGCGCTATGGAAGTCCCATTGAAAAATGACTTTTTGAAAGCTGTAGTAATTACGCTGCACTTCGGCCAAAAAAGTGTGCGGTGCAGCTAAACCTGCAAGACTTGTTATACCAGCGGTAGTGAAAAAGAGTCTTAATTAACACTGCTTTTTCACTCATACAGCAAAACTCGTAATCTAGCCGATATTTATCAATATTAAAAAAATTGTTTTATCAATATTAAAATTTTATTTTTTATCAATAAAGAGTTTATATGAGTGTAATAGTTTATTTTAATGTTTTTTATGTGTTTTGTGATTTTTTTTAACCCTCACACTTTACTTCAGGTTTCAAGTCCCACTTAATATTCTAGCGCAGTTTTGCTTTCGATCAAGCACAATCTATAACTTTCAACTTCTGTGCTATGAGTGCTATTAAGCATGTTTGCGATATCTATCGAATGTGTAAGTCATGCTACAGCAATGTTGGCCGCGCTTAGCCTTCTTTGGTAAATGGGTAGCACACCACTTGTAATCTGGCCATATATACAGTATTTATTTATATATATATATATATATATATATATATATATATATATATATATATATAGCCAGATTACAAGTGGTGTGCTACCCATTTACCAAAGAAGGCTATATACAGTACATATACACACAAATACAACCTGCATTACCCTAAATAAAGTACAGCTGCAATCCTGATTTCAGTGAGCTATTTTCACTCAGTGACCCCATTCTAATCCATCAAAAGCTCTACATTAAAAGTGAGAACATTAAATGAAAGCTTACTATTTATCATTGAGCCTATTCACATATGCTCTCATGGAAAGGAACTAAGTTTCAGTAAGGTATACCAAGTGGAAGAGTCACATTTAATAATTGAAGTCAATTGCATCACTTTTTGTTCAAAGTCTATCTAAACAATGAAAATGTAATTAATTGTCCCTTTTCAAAAGGACATTGTATCATGTATCAAAACAGACCAAACTTTGCTATGCCAGAAAAAATTGCAAAGCTGAAAGAGGTATCTGCTAAGCTAACTGTAAGAATTTAGGGGACTATTCAATAATATTTGCCAGTCTAGACAGGGTTTTCCATGCCGACACTTGCAGGGGTAGTCTTCATGGAATTATATATAAAAAAGGGGCTGTCCCTGTGAGTAGCGAGATGTCTCCCATAGAAATAATGAGAGGTCTCTGTTAGGTAAAAGTTCCCAATAGAGGAAGCATACACTTAAACTTCAATTTTACGCCTAATAGAAATCAAATTATGCTATTTCAGTGCACTGTACCTTAAATTCACTGTTATTTTCATATGCATAGATTTTCTATTTTTTTGAGTATTTTGATAAAAGCTCGCCACTTTTTGCTGTAAGAAAAAAACCCAGTGATGTGCATATTTAATACATTTTAGTTATGTGTAATTTACATACAAATTTTATGTTTTTGATATAATTCTGATTTTGGTAGACAATTTTGTTCTTAACAGTATTTTGTGTGAATGGTTCAATTATTTGTTTTGTATGAAATTGAAATTACAATTTTCATTGTGTATGTATCTCCCATAGAAAAATGCAATTCATGCTCCTTAGTGAGGCACCCTGTTTTCAGGGTAAAATGTTGCTCTATATAATTCCACCAAGTTAATAGGACTGGCGAGCATTCTTATAAAATCTCACTAGCCCAGAGAACTTTTAAGAATTGTTCCCTTTCTTTGGACATTTTGTTTAGGAAGACATTCACACAAAAAAATGCGTCCTTTAACATTAAAGTGACATCATGATTAAGATAGAGCATACATTTTTTAAACAACTTTCCAATTGACTTCTTTTATCTAATTTGCCTCATTCTCTTGGTATCCTTTTTTTAAAAGCATATCTAGATAGCTGGGAGCTAGCTGCTGATAGGTGGCTGCACATATATCCCCCTTTTGTGATTGGCTTATCGATTTGTTCAGCTAGTTCCCAGTAGTGCATTACTGCTCCTTCAAGGAAGGATACCAAGAGAGTAAAGCAAAATTGATAATAGAAGTAAATTAGTAGTTTTTTTTATTTTTTACAATTATATGCTGTATCTAAATCTGGAAAGAAAAAATGAACATTGCTTAGCTATGTGCTGCACTGCTGCACAGCTTTCTGGCAAGCTACATGTTAAAGCACAATAAAAAATTACGATTTATAATTAGGATGGTACTTAAATTTGGACCACGTTTATCCCTGACCTTTTAAAACCCATCTTATTTACGTAAAACTGCTATTATTTATTATTGAGTTGCAGGTGTATTAGATTTACAAAAAAAAAAAAAAACCTCTTTGGAGAATATTTTGCTGACCACGACATGCTCTTTATTTGTTACCAAGCTTTTCCTAAATCTCAGTAATGAATGTGTGCTAATTGCAATTAGACTAGTAAATACACTCATGAATTAACACAATGATATTTAAAGCACTTAAATGTTTAAATCAAAAGAATATTTTACAAACAGTTACATTTATATTTATTTGATGTTTTGCACGTGTATAGCTTTATTATACAATTCAAAGATAAGCTGTTTCATTTGATGGTAGTAGCAAAAGACTATCACCTAGATTACGAGTTTTGCGTTAACAGGGGTGCGGTGCTAACGAGCAGTTTATGCTCACCGCTCACTTGCAGACAATGCTGGTATTACGGGTTTTTACAAACCCGACGTTAGCCGCAGAAAAGTGAGCGGAGAGCAAAATGTAGCTCCACATCTCACCTCAATACCAGCGCTGCTTACGGTTGCAGTGAGCTGGCTAAACGTGCTTGTGCATGATTTCCCCATAGGAATCAATGGGGGAGAGCCGGCTGAAAAAAAACCTAACACCTGCAAAAAAGCAGCGTAAAGCTCCTAACGCAGCCCCGTTGATTCCTATGGGGAAATACTTTTTATGTCTACACCTAACACCCTAACATGAACCCCGAGTCTAAACACCCCTAATCTTACACTCATTAACCCCTAATTTGCCGCCCCCGACATCGCAGACACCTGCATTATATTATTAACCCCTAATCTGCCACTCCGGACACCGCCGCCACCTACATTATACTTATGAACCCCTGATATGCTGCCCCCGACATTGCCGACACCTACATTATATTAGTAACCCCTAATCTGCCGCTCCGGACACCGCCGCCACCTACATTATATGTATTAACCCCTAATCTGCTGCCCCCAACATCGCCGAACCATACATTTTATTTATTAACCCCTAATCTGCCGTCCCCAATGTCGCCGCCACCTACCTACACTTATTAACCCCTAATCTGCCGCCCCCAACATCACCGCCACTATATTAAAGTTCTTAACCCCTAAACCTAAGTCTAACCCTAACCCCCCCTAACTTAAATTTAATTTAAATAAATCTAAATAAAATTAATACAATTAACTAAATGATTCCTATTTAAAACTAAATACTTACCTAAAAAATAAACCCTAAGATAGCTACAATATAACTAATAGTTACATTGTAGCTAGCTTAGGGTTTATTTTTATTTTACAGGCAAGTTTGTATTTATTTTAACTAGGTAGAATAGTTAATAAATAGTTATTAACTATTTAATAACTACCTAGCTAAAATAGATACAAAAGTACCTGTAAAATAAAACCTAACCTAAGTTACAATAACACCTAACACTACACTATAATTAAATAAATTAACTAAATTAACTCTACAATTAAATACAATTAAATAAAATTATCTAAAGTACGAAAAAACAAAAACAATAAATTACAGAAAATAATAAAATAATTACAAGTTTTTTAAACTAATTACACCTAATCCAATCCATCTAATAAAATAAAAAAAGCCCCCCAAAATAATAAAGAGCCCTACCCTACACTAAATTACAAATAGCCCTTAAAAGGGCCTTTTGCGGGGCATTGCCCCAAAGTAATCAGCTGTTTTACCTGTAAAAAATAAGTACAATACCCCACCAACATTAAAACCTACCACCCACAAACCCAACCCTACTCTAAAACCCACCCAATCCCCCCTTAATAAAACCTAACACTAACACCTTGAAGATCATCCTACCTTGAGAAGTCTTCACCCAACCGGGCCGAAGTCCTCAACGAAGCCGGGCTAAGTGGTCCTCCAGACGGGCCGAAGTCTTCATCCAAGCCAAGAAGAAGAGGTCCTCCAGATGGGCAGAAGTCTTCATCCAGACGGCATCTTCTATCTTCATCCATCCGGCGCGGAGCGGGTCCATCTTCAAGACATCTGACACAGAGCATCCTTCCAGGCCGACGACTACCCGTCGAATGAAGGTTCCTTTAAGTGACGTCATCCAAGATGGCGTCCCTTCAATTTCGATTTGCTGATAGAATTCTATCAGCCAATCGGAATTAAGGTAGGAAAATCCTATTGGCTGATGCAATCAGCCAATAGGATTGAACTTCAATCCTATTGGCTGATTGGAACAGGCAATAGAATGCGAGCTCAATCCTATTGGCTGTTCTAATCAGCCAATAGGATTGAAGTTCAATCCTATTGGCTGATTGCATCAGCCAATAGGATTTTTTCTACCTTAATTCCGATTGGCTGATAGAATTCTATCAGCCAATTGGAATTGAAAGGACACCATCTCGGATGACGTCACTTAAAGGAACCTTCATTCGTCGGGTAGTCATTGGCCAGGAAGGATGCTCTGCGTCAGATGTCTTGAAGATGGACCCACTCCGCGCTGAATGGTTGAAGATAGAAGATGCCATCTGGATGAAGACTTCTGCCCATCTGGAGGACCTCTTCTTCCTGGCTTGGATAAAGACTTCTGCCCGTCTGGAGGACCACTTCGCCCGGCTTCGTTGAGGACTTTGGATACAAAAGTACCTGTAAAATAAGACTTCTCAAGGTAGGGTGATCTTCAAGGGGTTAGTGTTAGGTTTTATTAAGGGGGGATTGGGTGGGTTTTAGAGTAGGGTTGAGTGTGTGGGTGGTGGGTTTTAATGTTGGGGGGTATTTTACTTTTTTTTACAGGTAAAAGAGCTGATTACTTTGGGGCAATGCCCCGCAAAAGGCCCTTTTAAGGGCTATTTGTAATTTAGTATAGGGTAGGGCTTTTTATTATTTTGGGGGGCTTTTTTTATTTTATTAGGGGGATTAGATTAGGTGTAATTAGTTTAAAAAACTTGTAATTATTTTATTATTTTCTGTAATTTAGTGTTTGTTTTTTTACGTACTTTAGATAATTTTATTTAATTGTATTTAATTGTAGTTAATTTAGGGAATTAATTTAATTGTAGTGTAGTGTTAGGTGTTATTGTAACTTAGGTTAGGTTTTATTTTACAGGTATATTTGTATTTATTTTAACTAGGTAGTTATTAAATAGTTAATAACTATTTAATAACTATTGTACCTAGTTAAAACAAATACAAAGTTTCCTGTAAAATAAAAATAAATCCTAAGCTAGCTACAATGTAACTATTAGTTATATTGTAGCTATCTTAGGGTTTATTTTAATGGTAAGTATTTAGTTTTAAATATGAATAATTTAGTTAATTGTATTAATTTTATTTAGATTTATTTAAAATATATTTAAGTTAGGGGGGTTAGGGTTAGACTTAGGTTTAGGGGTTAATACATTTAATATAGTGGTGGCGACATTGGGGGCAGCAGATTAGGGGTTAATAAATGTAGGTAGGTGGCGGCAATGTTAGGGATGGCAGATTAGGGGTTAATAAAATTTAACTAATGTTTGCGAGGCGGTTTAGGGGTTAATATATTTATTATAGTGGCGGCGATGTCTGGTTCGGGTAGATTAGGGGTTAAAATATTTATTATAGTGTTTGCGATGTGGTGGGGCCTCGGTTTAGGGGTTAATAGGTAGTTTATGGGTGTTAGTGTACTTTTTAGCACTTGAGTTAAGAGTTTTATACTACGGCGTTAGACTATAAAACTCTTAACTACTGACTTTTAAATGCGGTACCAGGCTTGACAGGAGAGGGTCTACCGCTCACTTTTTGGAAGACTCGTAATACCGGCACTCTGCAAGTCCCATTGAAAAAATAGGATACGCAATTGACGTAAGTGGATTTGCGGGATTTTCGAGTCTGGCCAAAAAAGTGAGCGGTACACCTGTACCTGCAAGACTCGTAATACCAGTGGGCGTTAAAAAGCAGCGTTGGGACCTCTCAACGCTGCTTTTTAAGGCTAACGCAAGACTTGTAATCTAGCCGTAATTTAATAGAAACTGCATTGAAAGTATCTATTTGTGTTATTTATATATGTGTATGTGTGTGTGTGTATATATATTTATATATTTGAGTGTTTGTGTGTATATATATATATATATATATATATATACATAAATATATAATCCAGGTAAACCCCAGGCACAAACACAGGAATTTTCAAAGAACCTTTATCATATTAAAAAGGAAAACAAGGGCCTTGACCCAAACGTTTTGGCTCTCACAGGAGCCTTTTTCAGTGGAGGCCGTAAAGACATACTGCACACCCCAAAACCCCACACCTAAATACCATGTCACCAATTACCTGAATGCAATCAGTTGGTACTGAGCGGGACCGTACAAATACTCCCCCACACTATCAGCTCACCATGCGCCATTGTGTCAGGCGCCGAATGATGACATCATCAGCCCGCACTGACCGAGAGCAATAGCAGCGTGAAGGGTTGTCAAGGCGATATCATAACTAAACCAGCAGGCACACGCCTGTATATTGAGTGTTAAAAAGTACGATCATGAGCAGAACCATCCTGATGGGAAAATACATACCCCAGTGTTATTCACACATTATGTGTAGTTGCACATACAAAGCAAGTGCTAATAAAAATCCTAATATCTATAAACATAAACAATGCAGTGAACAGACTAACAGCACAACTAAAGCACTGATGTGACCTATACCCAGTGGTGCAATCTATACCCCACAGTAACAAAGAAACCACTGGAATAAAGAAACATCAAACTGACTTGGTTCTGCTCGTGATCATACAAATGTACATGAAGAGTTAAAAAAAATTAATTTATATGCACTTTTACTGATTTAAAGAAAAACTCTCTCCATTACAGATTTACACATTAATTAGAAAAAGGTTCAAGAGAACTTGTTGAAAAGAGAGATTGAAGAGGATGAAGGATGGTGTGTAGAGATTACAGATAGGGACAGAGAGATGGTGAATAGAAAGGGTGAGAAGGGAGGGGGAAAAGAGAAAAAAAAATGAAAAGGGGCAGAAAAAGAGTGCGAAGTGAAGAGAAAAGAGAGAGATTGAAGGGGGTAGTGCAGAAAGAGAATGGAGCTACTAAAGGAAACGCATAGCAGACCTGGCAGATGTTTATTTTATTATATTTTTTTAGTCATTATCAGCATTACACACAGGATTATACTCTGAAGCTCCCTCAACAGGCAATCTCATGCTCTCTCTGTTTCTCTTCAATTGATAAAACTAATCACTACTCTCCTCCTTTCAGTGACTCCTGCGTATATCTACTCACTGTGTGCAATTCCCATGTTGCGTCATAACTGCTCCGCATGGTAACACCATATTTATAACGCCATATTTATGAAAGCAATCTGCGCCTATACTTGCGCAAATCTGAAAGAAACTTCTTCGCACTATGCTTGCATTCGCCTAGGCGCACAGGCGCGCTCCCGAGTGCACCAATATACATTAATAATAGGTGTAATTTCACAGCCCGACCTACAAATACATCCAGTTTCTTATTTATCATTGCTTTGCGCCAATAGGGAAGTGAAATTTCTCCTTAAATTGCGTGTTCTATATTTCGCCATACAGACTGAGGTGAACACCATTATCATACATGCTTTTACATCTTGTGATGCAGTATTTTCTTCTTTTAACTCATTTTTCAAAGGCTCGGCGCCAAGAAGAGACTGTTATTGCCAGAAATTTGCACTTCCACAGGCGCATACGGGTACCAAGAGTTTTGTATATCTATATCGATATATTTATATATTGATTTTGTGATCTTAAATTACCAACATATATGGCAAAAACAGCACGGAAACATTATATAATATAAATATACGCAAAATATATACCTAAAAAGCGCTTGTTTAATTATCAAGACATGGCGGCGTAAATATTTATAAGGATGTACTGTGATAAATTGGGAGTAAATGCTTTTTCCGACAGGCAAAATTTATCATTATTACACCCCAGCTCGCCTGCGCGAAGTTACGTCTCTTATTTTGATAAATTCAGATGCACATGTGCGCTTCTCCGGGGGCGAGCTGGGGCACAGTTAAAGGCGAGGCACATATGGAGTTCGCCTAGCCTTTGATAAATCGACCCATAAACAGACAACAGGGGTGGCATTTAGACATGCAGGATAGGAGAGTGCACAATATAACCCCTCAGCCACAACTCACCTTTTGCAGCACTGTATTTTGGAACATGTAGTCCCCGGGTTAACAGTAGTAGCCATCAGAGACAGACACTTCCTATGTTTCTATGTCAACTATCCAACAGGGGCGTGTACAAGCTGCACATAAAAATATGAAGATAAAGACACACCTATATGAAGATAAAGACACACTGGCCTAGATTACAAATTGTGCGGTATGACTATACCGTGGAAAAATTGGCCTTTGTGAGCGGAATATTCAGCTCACCCATATTACCGCTAGCGTTTTAGCCTATACTGCAACTCTACATTCTGCACTCAAAATATTTCTTCAGGGCAAGGACCTTTTAAAGGGACAGTCTAGGCCAAAATAAACTTTCATGATTCAGATAGAGCATGTAATTTTAAACAATTTTCTAATTTACTTTTATCACCAATTTTGCTTTGTTCTCTTGGTATTCTTAGTTGAAAGCTTAACCTAGGAGGTTCATATGCTAATTTCTTAGATCTTGAAGCCCACCTCTTTCAGATTGCATTTTAACAGTTTTTCACCACTAGAGGGTGTTAGTTCACGTATTTCATATAGATAACACTGTGCTCGTGCACGAGAAGTTATCTGGAAGCAGACACTGATTGGCTAGACTGCAAGTCTACTAGACTGCAAGAACTGAAAAAAGGGTCAGTTTGCAGAGTCTTAGATACAAGATAATCACAGAGGTTAAAAGTATATTAATATAACTGTGTTGGTTATGCAAAACTGGGAAATGGGTAATAAAGGGATTATCAATCTTTTAAAACAATAAAAATTCTGGTGTAGACTGTCCCTTTAAGGACTATTGGTAGTTTATTGTTAGATTAGGGGTTTTTCTTATTTTGGGGTAGCTTTTTTGTTTTTATAGGGGTATTAGATTAGGTTTCATTTTTATTATTTTAGATAATTTCGTTTATTATTTTTTGAAAACTTTGATTTTTTTTCCGTAATTTTAGACTTTGTTTTAGACTTTTTTTTTGTAATTTTAATTTAGTTTTATTTTTCCATAGTGTTAGGAATTTTTAATTTTGTAATTTAGATTTTTTTTTTTTTTTTTTATTTTATTAAAATAGTAATGTTAGGCTTATTTATAGTTGAAGCTTAGTTTTTTTTTAAATTAATTTTAAGGTAGTTATATTGTAACTTTGATTTAAAGTTAGGGGGTGTTAGGTTTAGGGGTTAATAGTTTAATTTAGTGTGCCGTGATTTGGGTGTTTAGGGTTAATAGGTTTAGTTTAGTATTTGCAATGCAGGTGGACAGCAGATTCAGGGTTAATAGGCTTATTGTAGTGTTGGCGATGTGGGGGGTCGGCGGTTTAGGGGTTAATAGGTTTATTTAGTGTCTGCGATGTCGGGGTCGGCGGATTAGGGGTATTTAGACTAGGGGTTTATGTTAGGGTGTTAGATTTAAACAAAACCTTCTTGTCTCCATAGACATCAATGGGGATTGCGTTATAGCGATCGCCATTCTGCAATAACAGGTGTTAGTTTTTTTCTATCATTTTGTCTCCATTGATGTTGATGGGGGAAAACGTGCACGAGCACGTCAAGTCAGGACTTGGCTTTTGTGCGTTATGGAGCTTAACGCACCATAACGCACAACACAACAAGGTTTTTAGTAACTTGTAATGGTAGCGCTATAGAAAGTGTGATACTGCTAAATGTTTAGTGTTATTTTTGCACCGGGTTTAGCGCATAACTTGTAATTTAGGTGACTGTGAGGCCACTGTTTAAGTGAGGCCTTGGACTAAAATAATATAATTGTAGATAGACAAACAAACCCAGTATACATTTAAAGTTGTATAACTCTCAAAAAACTTAAAGGCACAGTATACTATAAAATTGTCTCCCCTTAATGTATTTGCAATGACTTGTTATACCAGCTGCAGAGTATAAAATGTATGAGAAATTGCATTTTCAGATTTATTTCTATATATGAATTAGCTGGCTTTGTGCTTAGAAACCACAACCTATTAAAATGAGTTGAGCTTGCAGGTAAAATCATATCTTGTTATTTTATCAATTTGTGTACATACACATACTTCCTTATCTTATATCTGTCTGTAAACCAAAGCTCAATGCATAGGGAGAACAATTAGTATAAAACATTGTATTACTTATATCTTTCTACACCCCACTGGGGGTGTAATCTATTCTGCTGGCAATGTTTACATAGCTTGTCAATAGCCTATTGTATAGAAACTTTCAGTATAGGTAGGGATACCACAGGCTAAATCAGCTATTTCAAATGCTGAAATAAGGGTAAAGAAGCTACTTGTAAACAATTGAATACACTCCAGCAGTTAAAATGGATATTTGGGAACAAATTAAAGGGGAGAAACATTTTGGATTACCTGTCCCTTTAAATATTTGACATTTATCATTAACCACATGACATGTCAGAGAAAGTGACACATATCCAGCAGCAACCTGTTATTGTGTCACTCTAAACCAGGTATAATAGTTTCTGATGCTGCACTATTTATATTAACCATGTTTTATTTACAGAGAGATGACACCCTTACATTTAAAAAAAAGTTGTTTTTTCTATTTTCATTGAGAGGTTTCATGAATTTATTTTAGCCTGACTCTAGGCTTGGTATCTATCTATCTATCTATCTATCTATCTATCTATCTATCTATCTATCATCTATCTATCTGTCTAATCATCTATCTATCTATCTATCTATCTATCATCTATCTATCTATCTATCTATCTATCATCATCTATCTATCTTTTATCCATCTATCTATCTATCTATCTATCTATCTATCTATTATCTATCTATTTATTGTCTATCTATTGTCTAAATATTGTCTATCTATCTATCTATCTATCTATCTATTATCTATATATTTACCTATCTGTCTATTATCTGTTTATCTGTCTATTGTTTATCTATCTATGTTCTGTCTGTCTGTCTATATATCTATCTATCTATCATCTATCTATTATCTATGTATCTTTTTATTTATATCAAGTTGAAATACTCGGTTGTACAGCAAATGTAATTGTTTTTGTATATCCAAATTACACATTATAGTACAATACAAAATTACAAAAATAAGAGACCAAACGAATAAGATATTTCTTAATTTGTTTTCTCAAATTGTAGAGAAGAAGTGGACCCCTAGAGAGGATTTCTAGTTTACTTGACAATATTTTTTTTTGTATTCAAACCCAAACAAAATTACATCAAAAAATCCCCAATCATGGACCTTAACACTTCTAAAATGTAAACGCTTCACATGATTACCCATCTTATCCTGCAAAATCAAAGGAGTTATTGAATACTCCCTAAATCCAATCCCTCTTTAAATACTTTTCCATTGCAATCTCTTACACCTAAACACTGTCATTAATAATAAAACTAACAGTATGAAACAAAACACTAATTTAACCCTTAAAGCTTTATTTGAATCCTAATTTTACAGGTCATTTTCTTTTTTTTTTTTTTTTTATCATTGCACCAGTCTGATCCTAGTTCACCCAAATGTACTGAAAATGTATTAATTTGATTACCCAATCACAATTGATTTGAGTGGGTTTGCTATAAATTTGAGCCCACCCACTCTTCTAACTGGTTTCCATGCAAAAAAAAAGAATGATTTGCAGTTTATTATGTGGTTACAATTTGGGTTATAAAATGTTGCTGTAAGTGAAAAGTTGCTGGAAATGTTTTGATAAAGATATCATAGATGTTTCCATTTTTAATTTTAAAACATATTAGTTTCACAGAGCAGATGCTGGATTAACTGCATAGTTTTTCCTTAAAATGTAAAAGGAAACTGCTGAAGAGAAAAAGAAGAACCCCTGAGTATTAAGCATTATGTTTCATATTTATGCCTTTATTTCATCTTGTGAAAAGGAACGGCTTGTTTATTGAGTTTATACCTACCAGCAGGTAAATGGGATCTGTCTGATTGAATAACATTGTATCAAAGTCTACAGCAAGGATGCCTTCTAGATGTTAAAAGAAAATATAATTTCAATTAATGGAATGACTGGAGAATCAAATCAGGATGCTACTGAATCAATACTGTCCTCCTGGGTTCTATTGATTTAGTTTGCTCTGTACAGTAAAGGAAGATTTATGTTAATAAATCAATGATAGCTTTCTGTGTTGAATGAAATGATACATCTGGGCAAGGTGGTAATAGTTTGCTTCTTATGACTAGGTACACCTGTCTGCAGGCTCATGACAATTCCTAGTTCTTGGTTACAGAAGTATAAAATAATGGATAGGAACACAGAAAACAAATATCTATCTGTAGTCTTCAGCTCCTAACAACAGCAATGCTTTAAGGGATATAAAAACCCAAACATTTTCTTTTGTGATTCAGACAGAGCATGCAGTTTAAAAAAAAGTTTCCAATTTTCTTCTTTAACCAACTTTGCTTAGTCCCCATGATATTCTTTGTTGAAGAGTTTTACCTAGGTAGGAGTTTGGTAAACTACATGGCACAAAATAGTGCTGCCATCTAGTGCTCTTGAAAATGGATACCATTGCTGAAAAATTGCTGCTATATAGTGCCCCAGACATGTGCACGCTTAGAATGTTGTTTAAAACTACATGCTCTATCTGAATCTTAAAAAAATGCCCCTTTAAAATATAATGATAATGAAAGCAAAAATCCAAACTAGACTGTTTACTTTATAAGTGCAGATGTAGAACACCAAATAAAGTCCATCAAAGATGGTCCCTCAGATGTAGAACAGTATGGTCACATGGCAGTAAAGGGGCATTGTGCAAAAAAATTGTCTATCATGTGTACATTCTTACTTTTTTAAATAAAGATAGCAGGCGAACAAAGAAAAAATTATAATAGGAATAAATTAGAAAGTTGCTTAAAATTGCATGCTCTATCATAAATAAAACAAATGTGGGTTTAGTATCCCTTTAAGTAGATGAAAACATTAAAAAATATATATTTATGTAATATTCATTTTTAATAAAGTGTTATATTGTGTATTTACTGTAAATATTTCACATTCCAATGTTCTGCACATAACAATATATGTTCTATATATGTTCTATGTATTTATCAATAGATATTCCTAAATATATATCAAATATAAAGAGAAGATACACCATGAGGAGCACTCGCTTAAATACTATTATTGGAGTAAAGGAAACAACGACATACAGTATGTTAGAATAAAATATAACCTTTATTGAGTAAATAAATAAAAGAGGGGGGAGGAAATTCCCCTTAATGATTGGATAAAAATAAAAGATAAAAACATAACATATATACAGTGTATAACGTTAAGTCTAATAAAGGTACTAGTATAAGAGGTGAGGAGCACCCCAAAGCTATATATATGAGAGGAGACTGGATCAAAATTATAACTGTATAGAAAACAGCAGGTAAATAAAACAGCACTTATTACGAAATATCAAGCTAATATTTAGTCACTGTGGAACATGTCTCACACAGCTGATAATGACCAATAACATCTAGTGAGTAGCCATAAGCCTATAGCAAGTGACCTGAATAAAGTAATAGTATGCAGTAAAATCTAAGGGATATGATCCCCAATACGGTACTAATAACCTGTATATTAGTCAGTCCCTAAATTTTTATTCCAACATTGAAGTAGTGAAACAAACACACCAACACGGAGGAGCAAAAAAGGGGCGTGTCCTTATGCATTTCGTGCCGTGCGGCACTTAGATTCTATGACTATGTGCCGCATGGCACAAAACGCGTAAGTACACGCCCCTTTTTTGCTCCTCCGTGTTGGTGTGTTTGTTTCACTGCTTCAATGTTGGAATAAAGATTAATTTTATTAGAGTTCCAAGTGTGCTGCCACTTTGTTTCTCTTTTGCATCTTTGGATTGATTCGTCCCGCTATGTGGCGTGCACCTCATAATCTCAGCTGACTTCAGTGGATATATTTTCTTTCATTTGTTTCCTTCACCGATTGAGTTTGTGGGTGTCCTAGAGGTGTGTTTCCTTGGAGCTGTGCTGCACCTTCCTCTCTGCATCAGTCCCCAAATTACCTAAGAACTTATGAGAACATATATACTAAATATATGTGGAACATATTTCACACATATATTATTAATTAACGTTATGCACAGAGTAATGTCGCCTTGATGCGCATTTCACCTCAGCTTCTTCAAAAGGCGAACCCGGTAGTTGCTGGACCTACCCTTAAAAACCCTTAGTTGACCAATCAGTGGGCCGTGTGAATCACACGCCCACTAAAGAGTCTATCAGAGCATGGTAAATTATAGTTAGACAGGACAGGACATGTGACGATGTTTCGTCAACATACTATTTGGATTGGTTAGGAATAAACACACCTCCATGCAGCGAGTGACTAAATATTAACTTGATATTTCGTAATAAGTGCTGTTTTATTTACCTGGTGCTTTCTATACAGTTAAAATTTTGATCCAGTCTCCTCTCATATATATAGCTTTGGGGTGCTCCTCACCTCTTATACTAGTACCTTTATTAGACTTAACATTATACACTGTATATATGTTTTGTTTTTATCTTTTATTTTTATCCAATCATTGAGGGGTATTCCCCCCCCCTCTTTTATTTATTTATTTACTCAATAAAGGTTATATTTTATTCTAACATACTTTATGTCGTTGTTTCCTTTACTCCAATAATAGTATTTAAGCGAGTGCTCCTCATGGTGTATCTTCTCTTTACATTTAATAATTATCCTTAACTTTTTACACTGAGCACCCTCCCCATTTTTCTACTTTGATGATTAGACTTGATAGTTTTTTCACACACCACCCCTATCTTATTCCTAAATATATATCGGTATATATCTATACCTATATATAATCATGTTTATATGTATGTATATATATATATATATATATATATATATATATATATATATATATATATAGGCAGTATATACAGTGTCATATTTAGGTTTTGTTCTGTCCTAGGCACTCAAAAAAATTATGTTGCCCTTCTGCCCCCCCCCCCCAAAAAAAAAAAAAAGTTGTAGGCCTTTTTTGGACATACTATTTTTTGCTTGTGGAGTAAGGTGATTTTTTTTATGGCCAATATAAAGTAAATATTCACAAGGACTTGCAAAACACTTGCATACACACATACACAGGCACACACACACATACACACACACACACAGTCACAGACATACACAGACACACACACATATCTATCTATTGCTGCAAAAAAAAAAAATAACAGTATAACAATATAACAAACAGTGCTGAAAGCCAACAGAACTAAGGGTTAGATAGCTAAATAAATGAAAGGTCCAGAGTTACCTTTAAACTGTAAGCTTCATGGGAAAAATCTCATTTTACTCCCCTTTAATATAAGCTCCTCAGGGAAAATCTCCCATTATATAACTGTATAATACTTCTAAAATATGGTCACAAAATTGTGCTGCCCCCCTCCAATCTGCTGCCCTAGACAAGTGCCGTGTTTGATACAAAACATGGAAGGGGACTGCACTCTCAGACTAGACTGGGTATACATCCCATGACCGTGCAACATGCTCAGCTCTGGGTGCTCAATGACACTCACAGGAAGCTGTGCTGTCCCCAGAGTCACAGGCAGTTAACCCCAGACAGGTCTGGGTGCAAGGCCCATATGGAAAATTACAAAACAAATTAATACAACACACAGAGAAAGTCCAGCACTCACTTACAAGCTCTCAGCTAAGATTAAAAGCAAACATTGAAAGCTTAGTTACCGCATGTGGCCAAATTGGACAAGCCCAGGTACCACGTAAAGGTTCCTTCCAAAACCTTGTTTGCCTAGGCCAAAATACACCCCTATATAGGTATTAATATATGTTTGTGCAAAAAACCATCAGATATATGCAGAAATATTCTGCTATTTGAAGAACATTGGAATGTGTGGGTTAGCACACTTGAGAATATGCGATTTTGTTTGCACGCGAGTAGGGTGTTTGTTTCCCCCCCACACACACTTTTTTTTTGTTCCATTGACTTCTATGGGGGAATAATTTATCGCACACAAGATATTCTAAGTATGTTTTTTGCGCTTGTTGGGTTAGCGCGCAATTGAAAACATTTACTTTCAACTCATAATATGAGCGCTACCTGATGAGCGCAAAAAGCTTACTTCTAGAGCAGTTAACACTCAAGCTGGAGCCTTAGATAGCGCTCCACTTGTAATCTGTCCCTGAGTGTTAACACTGTAGTCTTAATTTCTTCCAGATAGGCAAGTAGACTAATTTATTTCAAAGGGTATAGGTTCTCTCTTAACATATTGGAACTGAGAGGTGGATGTCAGAAGGCAACTTTGTCAGCTCATAAGGTAGAGAGTAGAGCCGTACCAGACAGGGGCACTGAGGATAAAAAAATGTCCAATAGATTACATTTTACTAGAAAACCCCTCATATCTCTGACATGAGCAGCAGGTGGAGAAAGTGCTGTTATGTATACAAAGCAGATGGTAGTTACAGTGATGTTAAACATGGTTCTGTTAGTGGTTAAGTGTGCTGGTGTATATATTACTAACTTATGCCACTCACCTGAATACCTCTCCAAAAATAGTGCTGTCTGCTACTAATGAACTGCATCTTCCCAAGCATGGTTTAAGGCTCTTCCCCACAGCAGCGATTTTCCCTAGTAGCAATCAGAGAACCACTGTCTGCAGGACCGTCTTTAACACAGGGCAAAATGGGCAGCTGCCCTGGGCCCAGTTTCTGTTGAGGGGCCCAAGAGTCCTAAAAAAAAAAAAAAAAAAAAAAAAATTTTTTTTTTTTTTTTTATGGTTCATACCAGACTGCTGATGTGACATGGGGAGCACACACATTCAATCCTAATACTGTCACAGTCAAAAGTACTCTGTTTATATATATATATATATATATATATATATTTTTTTTTTTAAACTGTGCCAGACCGTGCCGGTGTCATGTGACATGCCAAGCTATTCCCATGTGCTGTTTTAGATGTGCACTGTGCAGCACTGAATGCAAAGCCTTAACTTGGTATCCAGCCATTCCCACTGCATCAGAAAAGGTCCTACTGGTGTTACCACTGTTACAAGGTCACTGCTCTGGTGGTGGGGATTGTTTCTGGGTAGAGCTGACTGTAGGCGCATGCAGCAGAAAGCTGGAGCAGCAAGGACGTGAGGATTTGAGCATCTGTGCAGTTGCATACACTGCTCTCTTCAGTCTTGAGGCTGTGTGACTCATCCCACACTGTATCCATGCAGCCTTGGACAGACAGCATCCTGTCTGCTGGTCCCCTTAGCCATGCTCTTTCTGCTGTGGCCCTAAGATCAACTAACTGAAGTTTGTTAGGGGAACAGTGCTTTGTAGAAAGGTGTCAGTGGGAAGAATAAGTGAGTGCACACACGCCACTCCCCATGCAGCATTGTCTAGTGCAGGGTGAGAGGGAACTTGTTCCTAGCAAAGAAGTGACATGTGCTGCTGTGGCTGATGTATAGTGTCATGCTGATACTTCACAGATTAATGTAAGTTTTATTTTTATAGTTTTTGTTTTCTCTCTGTCTCAGATTTTACAGATTCCCATAGTAGTTCTGCTGTTCCAGTCAGTAAACTTATTTTTGTCTACACCTCCATGCTTCCGCCTCAGTCTTTACCTTGCTTTGCTCCTGTTGGCTGCCCTAAATCTCTTTAACCAGCTAACCTCACACTAGAATCACATTCAAAAGAATATTAAATGAATCCACAGTGGAGGAATTTATATATTTATTTACTTATTAGTTCTGCTTAGGTCCAGTTTCACATATTGCAATGTATTTAAAAAAATGTAAAATGATTAGCCCAGCAGTGGATGATCCACTGCTGGGCTAATAATTAAAAAAAAAAAATTGATTTAGTTGTTTTTTGGGATGTTGGGGTGGAGAGCGAATTTGCATGGGGGGGCCCAATAATTTTTTTGCCCAGGGTCCAGTCAATATTAAAGACGGCCCTGACTGTCTGCCTTCAGAAATGTGTCTATAAAGTGAAGGGAGCAGAGTCCATGAACAAGATAAAGGGTCACCCTTCTGCTCTGAGGCTGGGTCACCAGAAGCTTGCATTTCCATATGTGTATGTATATATATATATATATATATATATATATATATATATATATATATATATATATATATATAGATAGATAGATATATCCTAAGCATGCTGCAAAACACGAAAAAAATTCCTGAGGTACTGTGCACACCTTATCTGCCTTTATTGTGTTCAATTAGAACTAATGATAAATATTTTTGGACTGCTCTAAGCAATTACTGTGTATTATATGAAAGCTGGCTTATGGTACAAAACCTGGTCCCCATCCTCTCCAGGTACTGAGTGAGGAGCACAATTTTTAAAGCAAAAACAATGCGTTTCACCACATAAGTAGGCAAAATAAATAGTCAATGCAAAATAAATTTATGGGAAATTCAGTTTTTAGTTTAATGTCCCTTAAACCTTTAAATCTTATAGGTTAATATTGTCTGTGAGTGTGGTGAGGGGCAATGCCTGAGTATATGATGTTTATAGGGACAAAAAAAGTGCAAAAATCTTCTAATATGCAAGAATATGTTTCTTGCATATAAGTATTAGTTTAACCACTGCAAATGGATTAAACACATTTACAGTCAGCTCCAGCATAGCAATGCACTACTGGGATTTAGCATAAGCCACCAATCACCCTTTACCTACCAGGGGCGCGATCCGATATAGATCGCAGTTTGCGGCGCAAGCGAGGGAACCCACGTCGCCCGCAGTTTCAGCTCGCAACTCGAGCTATCCAATATGCGGCGCCGTCACTTGCTAAAGTGGCGCAAGTCTCACAAACCAGCGATGTCCAGAAATCTGCGTAAGTACAGATTTTTGGAGTCGCCAGTGAATTGCGCCACGTTAGAAACTGCCGGCGCCTATAAAACCTGACTAAAGTCTAAATCACCCGCACTGTCTAACACGCCTCCTAAACATAGCCCGACACGTCTAACCCTCTATCCGCTATCCCCCTCACTATCCTAACAATAAAAAAGCTTTTAACCCCTAAACCGCCGCTCCCGGACCACGCCGCAACCTAATAAAGTTATTAACCCCTAAACCGTCGCTCCCGTACCCCGCCGCCAGCTATATTATATCTATAACCCCCTAAAGTGAGCCCCTAACACCGCCGCCATCTATATTAAAATTATTAACCCCTAATGTAAGCCCCTAACACCGCCGCCATCTCTATTAAAATGATTAACCCCTAATTTAATCTACCTACCCCGCCGCCAGCTATATTATCTATATTAACCCTAAGTATATTATAGTTAATATAGGTATTACATTATATATATTAACTATATTAACCCTAATTATATTAGGGTTAATATAGTTAATATAGTTAATATAGTTACTATAGTATTTATATAAACTATATATTAACTCTATCTAACCCTAACACCCCTAACTAAATTTATATTAAATTAATCTAATTCATTTATAAACTAAAATATTCCTATTTAAATCTAAATACTTACCTATAAAATAAACCCTAAGATAGCTACAATATAATTAATAATTACATTGTAGCTATGTTAGGGTTAATATTTATTTTACAGGTAAATTGTTAATTATTTTAACTAGGTATAATAGCTATTAAATAGTTATTAACTATTTAATATCTACCTAGTTAAAATAATTACCCAATTACCTGTAAAATAAATCCTAACCTAAGTTACAAATACACCTACACTATCAATAAATTAAATAAACTACAAACATCTATCTAAAAATACAATTAAATTAACTAAACTAAATTACAAAAAAAAAAAAACCACTAAATTACAAAAAATAAAAAAAAGATTACAAGATTTTTAAGCTAATTACACCTATTCTAAACCCCCAAAATAAAAAAAATTCCCTGCCCTATTCTAAATTAAAAAAAATTCAAAGCTCTTTACCTTACCAGCCCTTAAAAGGGCCTTTTGTGGGGCATGCCCCAAAGAATTCAGCTCTTTTGCATACAAATACAATACCCCCCCCATTACAACCCACCACCCACATACCCCTATTCTAAAACCACCCAAACCCCCCTTAAAAAAGCCTAACACTACCCCCCTGAAGATCTCCCTACCTTGTCTTCACCACACCGGGCCGAACTCCTGATCCGATCCGGGCGATGTCTTCCTCCAAGCGGCAAAGAAGAATTCTTCCTCCGGCGACGTCTTCCTCCAAGCGGCAGCAAAGTCTTCATTCTTCCGGCGGCATCTTCAATCTTCTTTCTTCGCTCCGCCGCCGCTGAGCATCCATCCCGGCCGACGACTGAACGACGAATGAGGTACCTTTAAATGACGTCATCCAAGATGGCGTCCACCGAATTCCGATTGGCTGATAGGATTCTATCAGCCAATCGGAATTAAGTTAGAAATATCAGATTCAAGTTCAATCCAATTGGCTGATCCAATCCGATCAGCCAATAGAATGCGAGCTCAATCTGATTGGCTGATTGGATCAGCCAATCGGATTGAACTTGAATCTGATTGGCTGATTCAATCAGCCAATCAGATTTTTCTAACTTAATTCCGATTGGCTGATAGAATCCTATCAGCCAATCGGAATTCGGCAGACGCCATCTTGGATGACATCATTTAAAGGTACCTCATCGTTCAGTCGTCGGCCGGGATGGATGCTCCGCGGCGGCGGAGCGAAGAAAGAAGATTGAAGATGCCGCCGGAAGAATGAAGACTTTGCTGCCGCTTGGAGGAAGATGTCGCCGGAGGAAGAATTCTTCTTTGCCGCTTGGAGGAAGACATCGCCGGAGGAAGAATTCTTCTTTGCCGCTTGGAGGAAGACATCGGCGGAGGAAGAATTCTTCTTTGCCGCTTGGAGGAAGACATCGCCCGGATCGGATCAGGAGTTCGGCCCGGTGTGGTGAAGACAAGGTAGGGAGATCTTCAGGGGGGTAGTGTTAGGCTTTTTTAAGGGGGGTTTGGGTGGTTTTAGAATAGGGGTATGTGGGTGGTGGGTTGTAATGGGGGGGTATTGTATTTGTATGCAAAAGAGCTGAATTCTTTGGGGCATGCCCCACAAAAGGCCCTTTTAAGGGCTGGTAAGGTAAAGAGCTTTGAATTTTTTTTAATTTAGAATAGGGCAGGGAATTTTTTTTATTTTGGGGGTTTATTATTTTATTAGGGGGCTAAGAATAGGTGTAATTAGCTTAAAAATCTTGTAATCTTTTTTTATTTTTTGTAATTTAGTGTTTGTTTTTTTTTGTAATTTAGTTTAGTTAATTTAATTGTATTTTTAGATAGATGTTTAGTGTAGGTGTATTTGTAACTTAGGTTAGGATTTATTTTACAGGTAATTGGGTAATTATTTTAACTAGGTAGATATTAAATAGTTAATAACTATTTAATAGCTATTATACCTAGTTAAAATAATTAACAATTTACCTGTAAAATAAATATTAACCCTAACATAGCTACAATGTAATTATTAATTATATTGTAGCTATCTTAGGGTTTATTTTATAGGTAAGTATTTAGATTTAAATAGGAATATTTTAGTTTATAAATGAATTAGATTAATTTAATATAAATTTAGTTAGGGGTGTTAGGGTTAGATAGAGTTAATATAGTTAATATAAATACTATAGTAACTATATTAACTATATTAACCCTAATATAATTAGGGTTAATATAGTTAATATATATAATGTAATACCTATATTAACTATAATATACTTAGGGTTAATATAGATAATATAGCTGGCGGCGGGGTAGGTAGATTAAATTAGGGGTTAATCATTTTAATAGAGATGGCGGCGGTGTAAGGGGCTTACATTAGGGGTTAATAATATTAATATAGCTGGCGGCGGTATAGGGGGATTAGATTAGGGGTTAATAATTTTTATATAGGTGGCGGCGGTGTAAGGGGTCAGATTAGGGGATAGATAAGGTAGATGACAGCGGTGTAAGGGGTTCTAATTAGGGGATAGATAAGGTAGATGGCGGCGGTTTTAGGGGCTCACAGTAGGGGGTTAGTTTATGTAGATGGCGGCGGGGTCCGGGAGTGGCGGTTTAGGGGTTAATAACTTTATTAGGGATTTTGGGGGGGGGGGATCGCGGTTGACAGGTAGATAGACATTGCGCATGCGTTAGGTGTTAGGTTTATTTTAGAAGATCGCGGTTGACAGGGAGATAGACTGCGCATGCGTTAGGTGTTAGGTTTATTTTAGAAGATCGCGGTTGACAGGGAGATAGACATTGCGCATGCGTTAGGTGTTAGGTTTATTTTAGCAGCCAGTTTAGGGAGTTACGGGGTTCCAATAGTCAGCGTAAGGCTTCTTACGGCTGCTTTTTGTGGCGAGGTGAAAATGGAGTAAGTTTTCTCCATTTTCGCCACGTAAGTCCTTACGCTGCATATTGGATACCAAACTGCGCTGGTTTGGTATACCTGCCTATAGCCCAAAAAACTATGGGCGACGGCAGAAATATACGCGCGTAACTTCTAGGTTACGCCGTATATGTGATACCAAACCAGCGTAAATATTGGCGTCGCCGGCTTTTGGGGCAACGATTTTTATCGGATGGACCCCTAGGTGTGCATTGCTGCTCATGAAGATAAGTACATATGCTTTTCAACAAAGGATACCAAGTGAATAAAGTAATTTGATAACAGAAGTACATTTTGGAAGTGTCTTAAAATGACATGCTCTATCTGAATCATGAAAGTTTAAGTTTCATGTCTCTTTAAGTAAATTTTGTTTGCAAAAACATTTCTAGCCTACATATGAACAACATTTAAATGTGTAAAATATATTTTGAATAAAAAAGGGTTAAGTAAAAGCTGTTTATATTTCAATTCAAATGTACAGGAAGTAAAAAAACGATTCTGTAAATTAATACTCACTGCTTATGTGGACAACTCCCATGTCTGTATTGGTGAATAGGGATAAGCCTAATAAGAAAAAAGTTTGTAAATTTATAAAAAAAAAAAACATCACTTTTTATAAACTATAATAGAATTTGAAATAGAACAAAGAAAAATGTAATAGAATGTGTGCCAAGGTAGAAATGAAGAGTGGTAAAAATGTGTACCTGCTTAAAACTGTAACACAGCTTGAGAATATGATATTTTTTTTTATTTTTTTTTAACAGTAATTTTGGTATTGATCAGCAAGGTGGGGGTTAACTCTGCAAGTAAAACACATTAATAAAGATTAAAAAATAAAGTATAGTGATATTGCCAGAGATGCACTTTCAATATTGCATTAGTAGGAGCTTGATAGATAGAGAAAAAGAATGAAATGCATGCTTTCTGCCTCCTCCAATTCTGTGTAATCTTATTATTTACTCTGAGCTGTAAAAAGCACTGTAATGCAGCAGAAGTGGATGGGGTTCATTTTTTTTTTTAGAAGAAAAACTTTCAAGAAAGCTTTTAACACAATTTGGGCACAGAAAACTCTGACATCTTGAATAGTGGCTAAAAACACACACCACTGCCGTACTACAAATGGTAACCACATTGATAGTCAAAATCAAAATGATTTAGAAATAGGGGAACAAAGTAAATATCAGATGTGCAAAAATGTGTTACTAGTTATTTGACAAACTTATAACGAAGTTGAAGAATAAGATATCATAATCACAGTGCCATCATTAACCCCACTAGGAGCATGAAGGTCACTGAACTATCATGTCCATGAAAGCTCATAACAAACCTGCTTATAACAAATTCAGCTCCCATCCAAGGTGATAATGTGTTAGTAACCATTTTCCAGACCTCATTATGCAGCAAGATAGTGCCTTTATGCCGTAACACAGCACAGAAGGTCAGTAGTCCACTTATGAGTGTCCATTTATCATTGTGCGGATGGACATGATCCGCTATAGCAAACCATGTCCGCTGCACATCGCTGTCGGCATTTATCATTGCACCAGAAGTTCTTGATAAATGCTGGTGCAATGCCGCCCCCTGCAGATTCGCAGCCAATCAGCCGCTAGCAGGGGGTGTCAATCAGCCCAATCGTACATGATCTGGCGGATTGCTATACGCCACCTCAGAGGCGGCGTATGAGTTAAGGAGCAGCGGTCTTAAGACCGCTGCTTCTTAACTCCGGTTTCCGGCGAGCGTGAAGGCTCGCACAGAAACAAGGGAACAGGGGCCATTTGGCCCTTGTTAAATAGACCCCATGATCCCAATGAGACCTCCTTTGCTGCTCCACTTCAGTGGAGCCACAAAAACATGTTCTCTCACCAGCCAGATATGTCTATATATGTTTACATATGTATTTATGAATTTATATGTGTAAATATGTATTTACAGACAAATATATATATATATATACATATAAACACGTAAATACATATGCATATATATAGAGACAAATATAGAAGTGCATTGGAGCCCTTTGCCGTTAAGTAGATAAAAACATGTAAAAGCATATTTATGCAATATTCATTTTTATAAAGGATTTAACTATGTGTTCATTGTAAACATTTCACATTCCAATGTTTTACACATAGCAGAATATGTTCTATGTATTTATAAATAGAAATTCCTATATATCTGTATACATCCATACCTATATATAATCATATATATATATATATATATATATATATATATATATATATGTGTAAATATATATTGTACCAGAATACCACCATTTTTTTATAAGGAAATATGTATTTATGAATAAATAGAATATATTCTGCTATGAAAAAAACATTGGAATATCGTGTTTGTGCGAGAGTGGGGTGTTTCCCCCCACTTTTTTTTCTTTATTGACTTCTAAGGGGGAGTACGTGAACGCACATGCGATATTCTAGGTTTGGCACATGGGATATTCTAAGTTTAGATTTACTTTCAAGCGCAACCCGATAAGTGCAAAAATCTTACTTCTAGTGCATTTAACACTTAAGTGGGAGCGTTAATTTGCGCTCCACTCTTAATCTGGCCCTTTATGGAAGCTTTTATGATCCAAAATCAGTTCCTGAAAATCCAATAAAGGGACAATAAACACATTGAAATGTTAATAGAAAACAGGTTAATTATAGTAGTAAACAAAACTATGCAATATAATTGTTTTATTTATTTTGTCGTGTTTTCCTGTCATTTAAATCTGTAAATTAAGATTTTTCTAATTCTGAGGATTGGAAGGGCACATGGCAGCCTTCTTTATCCTAATCCTGCTACATAACTGTTCCTAACTGGCTTAAGCAGAGATGAAAAGATAATAAAATACCAAACAATGGAGACTTCTGGCGGGTGGGCAACCTAGCAAGTTGCCCAAAGGAGCTGCTCCACTTGGAGAAGCCGTTTTAAAAGCTAAATTTGGATTTTACTCGCTTCTGCCTGCTATTCTATACCTTAGCAGAAATACTGACTGGACCTAGTCATCCTCCTTGCAAGCGGTAATCTTAGAAGAGATGTGTAATGTTGCAAGCCCCCATTTCTCTATCCTGTGGTAATCATGGTGGGTAATAAAAAAGCCCCCTGTACTCACTGCCTTTGTCTGACTCTGCAATACTGCATTATACTCTCTTTGTATACTCTAAGAACTTTGTGGCTAGAAAAGAGATATTTTTTCACTTGCCTGACAAATAATTTCTTACAGTAGTGGAGACAAAGATAGTGCATGCATTAAAGTTCTGCTTCAGTGGACACCTTTAAAGGGACATTAAACTGCTGTGCACAACTACAAAAGAATAGTAACTACTCACAATGTTTTTCCATTTCATCCTGTTCCTGCAGCTCTTTTCAAATTAGTTCTCCTGTTTTAATTGCTTAAAAGTGCAAGATACTGAAGCTCCGCCTCTTCATACTGGTCACCACCATCTTGGTGCTTAGGTATTCTCACAATCTGTAACAGAACCTGTAAGCACTCACAGATCAGTAATATTGGCTACTTTTTTACAGCTGTACAATTTGCTTGGAGTTAAAGGGACACTGAACCCAAATGTTTTATTTCGTGATTCAGATAGAGCATGCAATTCTAAACAACTTTCTAATTTACTCCCATTATCAATTTTTCTTCATTCTCTTGCTTTCTTTATTTGAAAAAGAAGGCATCTAAGCTATTTTTTTGGGTTCAGAAACATGGAAAGCACTTGTTTATTGGTAGGTGAATTTACCCACCAATCAGCAAGAACAACACTATGGGGCCTATCTATCAAGCTCCGAAAGGAGCTTGACGGCCCGTGTTTCTGGCGAGTCTTCAGACTTCCGCATTCAGCAAGGTCTTGCGGACCTGATCCGCACTGTCGGATCAGGTCCACAAGACCTTTGTTAAATAGGGGCCAGTGTTTCACCAAAAATGGGCCGGCATCTAAACTTACATTCTTGCATTTCAAATAAAGATACCAAGAGAATGAAAAGAATTTGATAATAGGAGTAAATTAAAAAGTTGCTTAACATTGCATGCTCTATCTGAATCACGATAGAAACATTTTTGGGTTCAGTGTCCCTTTAATGTGTATGACACATCATGTGAGCTTTACATTTTTGCATTTGTTTTTCACAGTTTTACAGTTACACAAAATATATTTTAAAAAGCACTTAACAATAATATACAGCATTGCAGCATCTGCAAAATGTACAGCTCCTGCTTTGTATCATGCACCATAATCTGAAGCACTTTATACAGTTGTCAAAAAGTGGACAACTTCATTTATATGTAAATGCAAACACACTACTTTGGCCATCGTGTGTGAGAATACCTGTGCTCCAAGATGGCAGCCCCCAGTACAAAGGTGTGGAAACTCACCATTTAACAACATTTCAGGGGTTAAAATAGCAACACAGCTTTAATGGGAGCAGCTGCAACAGCAGAAGTGAAAGCAATAACATAGTGAGTACTAACCGTTCTAAGGTATTTGTGCCCCGCCATTTAATGTCCCTTTAACCAGGCAGCCATTATTGTATACCTACATGCAAAACCTATTCGCACCTTCATTTCACATGTGAACTCTGCTGAATCTTTGACTGCAAGTAAGGCTCCTATTTATAGTTCCTGGCTCTCTATACTTTGTGTTGTAAAATTAAGTGACTTCCTCTACATAGTATGAAATTCAGACTTGTGGTGCATGGACTGATGTTAATAACTCACTGCCCCTGTTTGCACGTGTTATAACTATCTGTTAATCAAAGAAAGAAGACGGAAAAGGCATAAGCATCGGTTACCTTTTATGTTAATTTAGGTTTATTTCCTAACTGTGACTTGTGTAGTACTGTGAACATTACAAACAAAAATTTTGTAACGGATTTTTGAGGACATTCATTTCCCCAAATATTTGCTCCCTCCTCTATTCGTTTTTCTTTTTGTTTAAAAGAAGACAAAAATCGAATATTCGTTAAACATTTACATTCGTCTTCATTAAAACAAATGTAAATGTTTTGAAGCTACAGGTGAAATGTTCACCTTTAACTACATACTTACTTTTAAAGTGTATAATACCTTAACACGCTGTGGGGAGCACGCTAACCTGATTCTCTTTTTGCGTTTCCTTGGCCTATCCGAAAATATAAAGCAATCTGATCTGCATCATTATGAGTGCCACACTATTTAGTGCTTTCTCTCTCACGAACACCGCCAGAAGTAAACTTTTAACATGTGCAGGTAAGTGCACATATTCGAAATTGAAAGTAATTGGTTTGCGTGCGAGCAAAAGCTGAAGCACGCTAACTTCAGGACTTAGGATATCGCAACCACGCTAACGTCTTCTTCCTATAGACTTCAATGGAGCTGCGAAGTTGAGAAAAGCCCTAGCACCTATCGCTTGCGTGCTAACCGCGTTGAACCAAGTGTGCTATAGTCGACGGGAGTTCTGAATACTTTACATTCCAATGTTCTTCATATAGAAGAATTATATATATATATATATATATATATATTATTTTTTTATACATCTGACAAAGCCCATCGATCTGGGAGCACGGTTTCATTGCCGTCTTGAAGTATGTGATCGTCTCGATCTACGATATTATTTGTCTTGAAGAAGGCCCAAATAGGGGCCGAAACGTTAACTATGACTATCAAATTGAAAACTTGATGTATTGAAAATAAAAAGTACTTGTTGGATTGATAAAAAAAATGCCTTTGAGTGCCCTTCTGAGCAAAAATGATATATACAAGTAGCCCTCAGTTTACACCAGGGTTAGGTTCCAGAAGGAATGGTTGTAAATTGAAACCATTGTAATTTGAAACCCAGTTTATAATGTAAATCAATGGGAAGTGAGGGTGATAGGTTCCAGGCCCCTCTCAAAATTGTCATAAGTAACACCTAATACATTATTTTTAAAGCTTTGAAATGAAGACTTTAAATGCTAAACAGCATTATAAACCTAATAAAATAATCACACAACACAGAAAATATAATTAAACTAACTTAAATGAAAAAAAAAACATTTGCTAAACAGCATTATAAACCTAATAAAATAATCACACAACACAGACTTCACTTGCATTTTTCTGCAAACAGTTCTTTCTATGCATTCCAATCTGGACTGATTTATAGACAGGAAGATCTTGTTCCTTTGAAATCTGCTCGATAGCTCAGGTCTGGTTCAACTGATTAATTTCAGCTTGCTTGGCTTTGTTGCAACACAAGCGGACAGCTCCATCTACTGGCTATTTTAATAAATGCACTGCTTCTCAATGCTTTTCAATAGCAGTTACATGACTGGAAAAAAAGGTTGTTATTCTGAAACGGTGTAAATTGGACCGTTGTAAAACGAGGGCTACCTGTATACACATTATTGAGGATAGCAACCAGGTTTTGAACACACCGGATTGGATGGAGTGCTGGATATATATATATATATATATATATATATATATATATATATATATTTATATACATATATATATATATATTTATATATATATATATATATATATATATTTATATATATATATATATTTATATATATATATATATAATATATATATGAAATTCATTAAAATTATTACAATTATGGTGGAGATAAAAATCTGAGATTGAAATCCTCCATGTCTCAAAAGTAAATCAATATAATTTTTTTGCATCGGAAATTAGCACATCCAGGCAAGTTCCCTCTTGCTTTCGCTCGGTAAAACTCCATTTACATTGTTAACAATGCACAAGAGTGTTCTGGGTAAAATATGCGAATTAGATATGCATAATCTTAGATTTTTTGCTTCAAATACTGTTTTAACACATTGATCTTTTAATTAGGGTGATTGCAGCAATACAGAAACCACTGCTAGACAGCCTGTTTCGTTCTTTTTAGAACTCGTCAGTAGCAGATAGATTTCTGGTTGCTGCTTCGGTAAAGCTCATTTCAGGGATAAATCAAAATTCATTAAAATTATGGTGGAGATAAAAATCTGAGATTAAAATCCTCCATGTCTCAGTTTTACTGGGGTAAAGATATACTGTATATAGGAATATCTATTTAAAAATACTTAGAACATTTACCCCTATGTGAAGAACATTGGAATGTAAAATATTTACAGTATATACACACTTAGGCCTAGATTTAGAGTTCGGCGGTAAAAGGGCTGTTAACGCTCCGCGGGCTTTTTTCTGGCCGCACCATAAATTTAACTCTGGTATCGAGAGTTAAAACAAATGCTGCGTTAGGCTCCAAAAAAGGAGCGTAGGGCATTTTTACCGCAAATGCAACTCTCGATACCAGAGTTGCTTACGGACGCGGCCAGCCTCAAAAACGTGCTCGTGCACGATTCTCCCATAGGAAACAATGGGACTGTTTGAGCTGAAAAAAAACCTAACACCTGCAAAAAAGCAGCGTTCAGCTCCTAACGCAGCCCCATTGTTTCCTATGGGGAAACACTTCCTACGTCTGCACCTAACACCCTAACATGAACCCCAAGTCTAAACACCCCTAACCTTACACTTATTAACCCCTAATCTTCCGCCCCCGCTATCGCTGACCCCTGCATTACAGTTTTAACCCCTAATCTTCCGCTCCGTAAACCGCCGCAACCTACGTTATCCCTATGTACCCCTAATCTGCTGCCCTAACATCGCCGACCCCTATGTTATATTTATTAACCCCTAATCTGCCCCCCACAACGTCGCCGACACCTGCCTACACTTATTAACCCCTAATCTGCCGAGCGGACCTGAGCGCTACTATAATAAAGTTATTAACCCCTAATCCGTCTCACTAACCCTATCATAAATAGTATTAACCCCTAATCTGCCCTCCCTAACATCGCCGACACCTACCTTCAATTATTAACCCCTAATCTTCCGATCGGAGCTCACCGCTATTCTAATAAATGTATTAACCCCTAAAGCTAAGTCTAACCCTAACACTAACACCCCCCTAACTTAAATATAATTTACATATAACGAAATAAATTAACTCTTATTAAATAAATGATTCCTATTTAAAGCTAAATACTTACCTATAAAATAAACCCTAATATAGCTACAATATAAATTATAATTATATTATAGCTATTTTAGGATTAATATTTATTTTACAGGCAACTTGGTATTTATTTTAACTAGGTACAATAGCTATTAAATAGTTAAGAACTATTTAATAGTTACCTAGTTAAAATAATAACAAAATTACCTGTAAAATAAATCCTAACCTAAGATATAATTAAACCTAACACTACCCTATCAATAAAATAATTAAATAAACTACCTACAATTACCTACAATTAACCTAACACTACACTATCAATAAATTAAATAAACACAATTGCTACAAATAAATACAATTAAATAAACTAGCTAAAGTACAAAAAATAAAAAAGAACTAAGTTACAGAAAATAAAAAAATATTTACAAACATAAGAAAAATATTACAACAATTTTAAACTAATTACACCTACTCTAAGCCCCCTAATAAAATAACAAAGCCCCCCAAAATAATAAATTCCCTACCCTATTCTAAATTTAAAAAGTTACAAGCTCTTTTACCTTACCAGCCCTGAACAGGGCCCTTTGCGGGGCATGCCCCAAGAAGTTCAGCTCTTTTGCCTGTAAAAGAAAACATACAATACCCCCCCCCCCAACATTACAACCCACCACCCACATACCCCTAATCTAACCCAAACCCCCCTTAAATAAACCTAACACTAAGCCCCTGATGATCTTCCTACCTTGTCTTCACCATGCCAGGTTCACCGATCCGTCCTGGCTCCAAGATCTTCATCCAACCCAAGCGGGGGCTAGACATCCACTGAAGAAGTCCAGAAGAGGGTCCAAAGTCTTCCTCCTATCCGGCAAGAAGAGGACATCCGGACCGGCAAACATCTTCTCCAAGCGGCATCTTCGATTTTCTTCCATCCGGTGCGGAGCGGGTCCATCTTGAAGCAGGCGACGCGGATCCATCCTCTTCTTCCGATGTCTCCCGACGAATGACGGTTCCTTTAAGGGACGTCATCCAAGATGGCGTCCCTCGAATTCCGATTGGCTGATAGGATTCTATCAGCCAATCGGAATTAAGGTAGGAATTTTCTGATTGGCTGATGGAATCAGCCAATCAGAATCAAGTTCAATCCGATTGGCTGATCCAATCAGCCAATCAGATTGAGCTCGCATTCTATTGGCTGTTCCGATCAGCCAATAGAATGCGAGCTCAATCTGATTGGCTGATTGGATCGGCCAATCGGATTGAACTAGATTCTGATTGGCTGATTCCATCAGCCAATCAGAAAATTCCTACCTTAATTCCGATTGGCTGATAGAATCCTATCAGCCAATCGGAATTCGAGGGACGCCATCTTGGATGACGTCCCTTAAAGGAACTGTCATTCGTCGGGAGACATCGGAAGAAGAGGATGGATCCGCGTCGCCTGCTTCAAGATGGACCCGCTCCGCACCGGATGGAAGAAGATCGAAGATGCCGCTTGGAGAAGATGTTTGCCGGTCCGGATGTCCTCTTCTTGCCGGATAGGAGGAAGACTTTGGACCCTCTTCTGGACTTCTTCAGTGGATGTCTAGCCCCCGCTTGGGTTGGATGAAGATCTTGGAGCCAGGACGGATCGGTGAACCTGGCATGGTGAAGACAAGGTAGGAAGATCATCAGGGGCTTAGTGTTAGGTTTATTTAAGGGGGGTTTGGGTTAGATTAGGGGTATGTGGGTGGTGGGTTGTAATGTTGGGGGGGGGGTATTGTATGTTTTCTTTTACAGGCAAAAGAGCTGAACTTCTTGGGGCATGCCCCGCAAAGGGCCCTGTTCAGGGCTGGTAAGGTAAAAGAGCTTGTAACTTTTTAAATTTAGAATAGGGTAGGGAATTTATTATTTTGGGGGGCTTTGTTATTTTATTAGGGGGCTTAGAGTAGGTGTAATTAGTTTAAAATTGTTGTAATATTTTTCTTATGTTTGTAAATATTTTTTTATTTTCTGTAACTTAGTTCTTTTTTATTTTTTGTACTTTAGCTAGTTTATTTAATTGTATTTATTTGTAGCAATTGTGTTTATTTAATTTATTGATAGTGTAGTGTTAGGTTAATTGTAGGTAATTGTAGGTAGTTTATTTAATTATTTTATTGATAGGGTAGTGTTAGGTTTAATTATATCTTAGGTTAGGATTTATTTTACAGGTAATTTTGTTATTATTTTAACTAGGTAACTATTAAATAGTTCTTAACTATTTAATAGCTATTGTACCTAGTTAAAATAAATACCAAGTTGCCTGTAAAATAAATATTAATCCTAAAATAGCTATAATATAATTATAATTTATATTGTAGCTATATTAGGATTTATTTTACAGGTAAGTATTTAGCTTTAAATAGGAATCATTTATTTAATGAGTTAATTTATTTCGTTATATGTAAATTATATTTAAGTTAGGGGGGTGTTAGTGTTAGGGTTAGACTTAGCTTTAGGGGTTAATACATTTATTAGAATAGCGGTGAGCTCCGATCGGAAGATTAGGGGTTAATAATTGAAGTTAGGTGTCGGCGATGTTAGGGAGGGCAGATTAGGGGTTAATACTATTTATGATAGGGTTAGTGAGGCGGGTTAGGGGTTAATAACTTTATTATAGTAGCGGTGCTGTCCGCTCGGCAGATTAGGGGTTAATAAGTGTAGGCAGGTGTCGGCGACGTTGAGGGGGGCAGATTAGGGGATAATAAATATAATATAGGGGTCGGCGGTGTTAGGGGTAGCAGATTAGGGGTACATAGGGATAACGTAGGTGGCGGCGCTTTGCGGTCGGAAGATTAGGGGTTAATTATTTTAAGTAGCTGGCGGCGATGTTGTGGGGGGCAGATTAGGGGTTAATAAATGTAATATAGGGGTCGGCGGGGTTAGGGGCAGCAGATTAGGGGTACATAAGTATAACGTAGGTGGCGGTCGGAAGATTAGGGGTTAAAAATTTTAATCGAGTTGCGGCGATGTGGGGGGGCCTCGGTTTAGGGGTACATAGGTAGTTTATGGGTGTTAGTGTACTTTAGGGTACAGTAGTTAAGAGCTTTATAAACCGGCGTTAGCCAGAAAGCTCTTAACTCCTGCTATTTTCAGGCGGCTGGAATCTTGTCGTTAGAGCTCTAACGCTCACTGCAGAAACGACTCTAAATACCAGCGTTAGAAAGATCCCATTGAAAAGATAGGCTACGCAAATGGCGTAGGGGGATCTGCGGTATAGAAAAGTCGCGGCTGTAAAGTGAGCGTTAGACCCTTTAATCACTGACTCCAAATACCAGCGGGCGGCCAAAACCAGCGTTAGGAGCCTCTAACGCTGGTTTTGACGGCTACCGCCGAACTCTAAATCTAGGCCTTAATACTTTATTAAATTTTTATACTGAATAAAAAGGATATTTCATGTTTTCAGGTATTTGAGTGGAAAAAGCTGCAAAGTGTATAAAGCATATGTTGCATGTTTATATGAAAAATAAATGAATAAAGGGTGAATTTTTCTATTGTTAAAAAAAAAAAAGTTTTGAGTTGCCTCTTCTTTATCTCCATTATTTATTTATTTTATTAACAAATTGAAAAGTTTCTATTCATTTTAGATGTCAATAAATATACTTGAGCTTCGAATATGATATAATTTATCTAGATTATATATATTCCACAGCCAAAAGCAATTTATCATAAAAACGATTAAATATGTTATTTGGTTTGTTCACTACGTGCAATGTAATGAATAGAAACATAATTCTTTGCAGCTATATTCTTACAAAATACATGTAATTTCCCTGTATGCCTGTTACAGACAGTACTAAATAAAGTGCACTGGTGTATTGCATATTATGGAAACACCTGTGGGAGTACTGTCTCTGGACTATGACAAATGATGTTAGAAAAACTCATCCTCAAGAGAATGAAAAGACAAATAATCCAATATTTTATTTATTGATTTGCTTAGACAGCCATTCAAAGCCCCTCAAAATACATATTACTATCTTACTAGTATCATTTTTTTTAATTAAGATTTTACTTTTTTAATGTCTGCTAAATATATATCAAACAACTCAACTACCAGCAAAATGCTTCTCATAATTTCTTTATAACTTTTATATTACCGGAATTCTGATTGTATGTAATCCACATTTGATAGAAACAAGGTCGCTATCAATTTGTGGCTCTAGTAAGGTCCACAACTGGTGAGCGTATCATATAATCTTTATCAAATAAAAAATAAACATCATCATCACTTCAACAGGCAACAGCTTCATATTGTGTCTTTAGATCAACTTAACAACCTGAGTTGGAATTCTCATATGTTTTCATAATAAAAGTTAAAACTAATTTGATTTAGTCTACAACAAGACAGACACTTCTGCATTCATATTTCTCTGCTGTATTCCAGTCAGATCAAGTATAATTTAAATGGAAACATTTGTAATTTATGTTTCTGTCTGCTCTGTATTTTGGTTATTCATGTCAAGGAGGACGTTAAAATACATCAGACTTTTTTTTATAATTAATTTCCTCATTAATTGATAGTTACAGAAAGTATGTAGATTATAAATGGGATATTTGCACTTCTTGATATGTGTATTTCTATTGGTCTGTACCTGTTGAAGAGCTTTTTAATAAAGCTTTCTAAAAGGGATATTAAACCCCCAAAAATCCTTTTTTGACTCAGACAGAGCATACCACTTTAAAAAAAAGTTTAAAATATTCTTCTATTATTAAATTTGCTTCATTCCCATGATATTCTTTGTTGATGAGATACCTAGCTAGGCATCTGGCGCACTACATGGTAGGAAATAGTGCTGCCATGAAATGGATAACATTCTTACAAAACTGCTGCCATATAGTGCTCAAGAAGTGAAGACTTCTAAGCATACTTAGGGCCAGATAATGAGTGGAGCCCTAATACTGGCACGCGATCAATAGGGGTTTATCACAGTTGTTTACGAGCATTGTTAAACATATATAAACAGTTAAATACATATGTACACATATATAGATATATATATATAGATATACACACACACATATAAACACATAAATACATATGTACACATATATAGATATATATATATATATATACACACACACATATAAACACATAAATACATATGTACACACACACACACATATATACACACACATATAAACACTTAAATACATATGTAAACATATATAGATATATATACACACACATATAAACACATATGTACACATACATATATATATATATATACACAGACACATATAAACACTTAAATACATATGTACACATATATAGATATATATATATATATACACACACACATATAAACACATAAATACATATGTACACACACACATATATATATATATATACACACACACACACAAACACATAAATACATATGTACACACACATATATATATATATATATATATATATATATATATATATACAGACATATAAACACTTAAATACATATGTACACATATATATATATATACACACACATATAAACACTTAAATACATATGTACACATATATATATATATATATATATATATACACACACACATATAAACACATAAATACATATGTACACATATATAGATATATATATATATATATATATATATATATATATATATATATATATATATGTGCATTCATTGGAGCCCTTTGCAGTTAAGTAGATGAAAACATGAAAAAAATATTTTTGTAATACTCATTTTTAATAAAGCTTTTTAACTACGTATTTGCAGCAAAATAGAGTGCAATGGGCTACATGAGCCTCCAATGGGTCATCCCTGAGATATAACAATGCATGAGGTAGGGACCCATGAAAGTAACAATGAGTTTAGATGACAACTATACAGCAACAAAAAGGCAGAATGCTCAGAATTTCAGAGGCACTAAAGACTATGGCCTCTAGTTATCAACGTGTCTACTTACCTGCCATCGCCGGCCCCAATACACCCGCCTAAGCTCACCTACTATCGCCGCCGCGGATAGCTGTCAAAAAGCCGCGCACCAAGTACGGGGTGATGAGCAGCGGACTCTGATAGTTATCACTCATCCGATCTCGCTGCTCTTCGGCTTTTTCCCAGCTTTATTGCTAGCCTGTCACTAAGCACCCACACTAAACTACACTGATCTACCCCTATACCGGCGCCCCGGAGCCCCCCGCAACTAAATAAAGTTATTAACCCCTAAACCACCATCCATCCGATTGAAGTCTTCATCCAGGCGGCGTCTTCAATCTTCATCCATCCGGAGCGGAGCGGAGCCATCTTCAGACGAGCCGACGCGGAGCCATCTTCTTCCACCGACGATTTCCCGACGAATGATGGTTCCTTTAAGTGACGTCATCCAAGATGGCGTCCCTCGAATTCCAATTGGCTGATAGGATTCTATCAGCCAATCAGAATTAAGGTAGGAAAAATCTGATTGGCTGATTGAATTCGCATTCGTCGGGAAGTCGTCGGTGGAAGAGGATGGCTCTGCGTCGGCTCGTCTGAAGATGGCTCCGCTCTGCTCCGGATAGATGAAGATTGAAGACGCCGCCTGGATGAAGACTTCAATCGGATGGAAGACCTCTTCAGCGCCCCTTGAATGATGACTTCAATCGGATGGAAGACTTCTTCAGCGCCCCTTGGATGATGACTTCGGCCGCTGCGGATGTCCTCTTCTGTTCCATCGGTGGTCGGCTGGCTGAAGACGGCTAAAGGTAGGATGATCTTCAGGGGGGTAGTGTTAGATTTATTTAAAGGGATAGTCAACCATAGAATTGTTATTGTTTTAAAAGATAGATAATCCCTTTATTACTCATTCCCCAGTTTTGCATAACCAACACAGTTATATTAATGTACTTTTTACCTTTGTGATTACCTTGTATCTAGGAACCTTCTTCCAGCCCCCTGATCACATGACTGTGACTGTTTATTATCTATTATCTTAAATTTAGCATTGTATTGTTCTAGATCTTAAAGAACCCCTTGTGCCTGAACAGAGTGTTATCTATATGGCCCACGTGTACTTTCTGTCTCTTTGTGTTGAAAAGAGATTTAAAAAGCATGTGATAAGAGGCAGCCCTCAAAGGCTTAGAAATTAGCATATGAGCCTACCTATGTTTAGTTTAAACTAAGAATACCAAGAGAAAAAAGCAAATTTGATGATAAAAGTAAATTGGAAAGTTGATGAAAATTAAAAGTCCTATCTGAATAATGAAAGTTTAATTTATACTTGACTGTCCCTTTAAGGGGGGTTTGGGTTAGAGTAGGGGTGTGTGGGTGGTGGGCTTTAATGTTGGGGGGGTTGTATTTTTTTTTTTACAGGCAAAATAGCTGAATACTTTGGGGCATGCCCCGCAAAAGGCCCTTTTAAGGGCTGGTAAGGTAATAGAGCTGTTAACGTTTGTAATTTAGAATAGGGTAGGGCATTTTTTTATTTTGGGGGGCTTTGCTATTTTATTAGGGGGCTTAGATTAGGTGTAAGTAGCTTAAAATTGTTGTAATATTTTTTAAATGTTTGTAACTTTTTATTTTTTGTAACTTAGTTTTTTTTATTTTTTGTACTTTAGTTAGTTTATTTAATTGTATTTAATTGTAGTTATTTGTAGCTAATTTATTTAATTAATTTAATGATAGTGTAGTGTTAGGTTTAATTGTAACTTAGGTTAAGATTTACTTTACAGGTAATTTTGTATTTCTTTTAGCTAGGTAGTTATTAAATAGTTAATAACTATTTAATAACTATTCTAACTAGCTAAAATAAATACAAAGTTACCTGTAAAATAAATATAAATCCTAAAATAGCTACAATGTAATTATTAATTACATTGTAGCTATCTTAGGGTTTATTTTACAGGTAAGTATTTAGTTTTAAATAGGAATAATTTAGTTAATGATAGTGTAGTGTTAGGTGTAATTGTAACTTAGGTTAGGATTTATTTTACAGGTAAATTTGTCTTTATTTTAACTAGGTAGCTATTAAATAGTTAACAACTATTTAATAGCTATTGTACCTAGTTAAAATAAATTGAAATTTGCCTGTAAAATAAAAATAAATCCTAAAATAGCTACAATATAATTATTAGTTATATTGTAGCTATATTAGGGTTTATTTTATAGGTAAATATTTAGTTTTAAATAGGATTAATTTAGTTAATAAGAATAATATTTATTTAGATGTATTTAATTAATATTTAAGTTAGGGGGGTGTTAGTGTCAGGGTTAGACTTAGGTTTAGGGGTTAATAATTTTATTATAGTTGCGGCGGGGTCCGGGAGCGGCGGTTTAGGGGTTAACATATTTATTATAGTGGCGGCGGGGTCCGGGAGCGGCGGTTTAGGGGTTAATCAGTTTATTAGAGTGGCGGTGGGCTCGGGGTACATGTTAGGGTGTTAGGTGCAGACATCTCCCATAGGAATCAATGGGATATTGGGCAGCAGCGAACATGAACTTTCGCTATGGTCAGACTCCCATTGATTCCTATGGGATCCGCCGCCTCCAGGGCGGCGGATTGAAAACCAGGTACGCTGGGCCGGAAAAGTGCAGAGTGTACCTACTAGTCATTTGATAACTAGCAAAAGTAGTCATATTGTGCCGAACTTGCGTTCAGAACATCTGGAGTGACGTAAGAATCGATCTGTGTCGGACTGTGTCCGGCGGATAGAAGCTTACGTCACTATATTCTACTTTTGCCGGGCAGCAGGGCTTGATAACTAAGGCGAATCAGCCTCGCCACAAATACGCTGCGGAATTCCAGCGTATTTGAAATTGACGGCTTGATAACTAGGGGCCTATATCTTCCCAGAGCAGACAAATGTGAAAGATTATAACGTATATATGCCCTCTGATAAGTAAGAATTTGTCTTTGGAAGCATAACATACAGGGAGCATGCATGGATTGTCCCTAAAGCTATTTAAGAAAGGTTTATTGACAAATTAAATAAATGCTGCAAGAAAGATTTACTGTTGAAAGTTTATAAAAATATAACATTTGAAACAGCACGTTATTATCAATCATGGCGCAAAGTATTATTAATTGCCCATAGGTTTAGTATTAGATTAGGGTTAAGATGAACCCTTTTGATATCATCTATTGACCTAATAAAGGGAAATGAAGTCAGTTGTTTCATCTAGAGAATGTATCAGCTCATTGTGAGACTTAGGGGCCAGTAGTACAAATCTTCATGACTTGTACACACGTTTTTCTATTGGTTTCAGTCTGAATAACCTCTTTATCTCATCTAGTGCACATTACATCTAGTTCACACCTTTCTTCTTTGACTTCCAGCATCCGAGAAACTAAACTACTTATCTTTTTGGGCTTTTTTTTTAATAATTCAGCTTAGACATTGAACGGAGCAGAGTCTCTAAATTGTACTGTCTGGAATTGAAACAGTTCAGCATAAGCTATTTTAAATTTTGAAATGTTAGTATTTTTTATTTAAAATAGCATGTTTAATTAATCAATAATTAACAATATTTAATCAAATACTATTTCACTATTGTAAATTGTTCTAATCAGGATGTTTTTTTTCTTCATTAAACGGACATGAATCTCAAACTTTTTCTCTCATGATTTAAATAGAGAACGCAATACAACTTTCTAATTTAAAGGGAAACTGTACCCAAAATTTTTCTTTCGTGATTCAGATTGAGCATGAAATTTTAAGCAACTTTCTAATTTACTCCTATTATCAAATTTTCTTCATTCTCTTGGTATCTTTATTTGAAATGCAAGAATGTAAGTTTAGATGCCGGCCCATTTTTGGTGAACAACCTGGGTTGTCCTTGCTGATTGGTGGATAAATTCATCCACCAATAAAAAAGTGCTGTCCAGAGTACTGAAACCAAAAAAAAGCTTAGATGCCTTCTTTTTCAAATAATGATAGCAAGAGAACGAAGAAAAATTGATAATAGGAGTAAATTAGAAAGTTGCTTAAAATTGCATGCTCTTTCTGAATTACAAAAGAAAAAATTTGGGTTCAGTGTCCCTTTAATTCTATTATCTAAGTTGCTTCATTTTGTTAGTATCCTTTGTTGAAAAAAGCAGCAATGCCCTATTGGGAGCTAGTTAACGCACTGGGTGAGCCAATAACATGAAGCATACAGTATATGTTCAGCAACCAATCATTAGCTTCTGATCCTACCCAGGTATGCTTTTCAACAAAAGATATCAAGAGAATAAAACAAATGAGATAATAGAAGTACATTGGAAAGTTGTTTAAAATCCCAAGTTTTATCTGAATCATGAAAGAAAACATTTGGGTTTCATGTCCCTTTAAAATCTCATTTTTAATGAAAACAATTTTCCCAACACAAACAGCACCACATATATAGATGCCTCAATGCACAAACAAAAACTGCATCAGTCTTATTTAGATTTAAACCAATGCTGTTTATAGCTTCTGAATTCGAGGGCACCACACATCTGCTTAAGCCGCTGGGTTTATTGTAGCTAATTCTAAATGGAGCATGAAGGGGAAACACCAGCATCTATTTCCCTCTCAATGTCTCTGCACATCAGCAGTAGGTAAAGTCATTAGAGTCTCTGTGGCACCACTAATAGCTTCTGCTTTTCAGCTAAGAGCAAGTAATTGCCAGAGTCAGTGTTCTGCCATTTAATAAACTAATGTGTTGATGAGTTAATTCTTATAAACTGAGAGGCAATGACTGTAAATTCCGAGACTGCTTGTTAGGATACAATTTCCAAATTACTGTTGTGCCTGTGAATATCTAGGTCAAAGGATTGTGCTACGTCTTTGTTCTCTCAGAAGAAGGTTGCATGGAATTGTGAACTACAAAAGGGATTTTTTACTCAGCATAAATTCTGCATTATCCTTGATGCAACTGTGAGAAACAAAACGTTTAATGAATTTTACTTGAGATTTTTTTTTCTCAATTTAAATGTAAGATTAATTCAGCAGAACAATTGTTTTGTGAGTAGTTACCATTCATCTACTCTTCGTAGTTTCAATTGAAAAAAACAAACAGCCAAATAATTGTAATCAGTTATGAGTTTACACTTTGCTGTGGTCTTTCACCATCATTTTGCAGGATTTCACTGTAAACTAACATGGTTTCAGAGTCTACTTTCTTGAACTGAAGAGGAAATGAAAGTGACTGGGCCTAGACATTACAGCTGCACACTCCTTTGCTGGTAGTAGGACAAGACAAGCATCCGGATTAGATGTTTAAAGTCTCTCTGGGTACTGGAGACATTTTCAGATAAACTATCTTCCTTTTTTACACAGAAATGTTCACATTATATGTTATATTATCTAGTCAACCTTGTACATATCTCCTATATCACTTTCAGAAAATGGGTAACATGCCCTTTAACTGTAGTGATATCAAAGAACTGTGTGATTTTTGTGCACTTGAGTGGCAAAAGGTAATATGTATGGCAAAGGTGATATCATTTGATACTTAAAGGGACAGTAAATGTAACAAATAATGTTACATAATTCTGCACATAGTGACAGCTTTAAAAATCAAAAGATTTTAGAGATTTTAGCCCCCAATGTTACCTTGTTTCCTCTCCAGGCTCTTCTGATCAGGTCTTCCTTTAAAAAGTGGTTCGTGGGCGCGCTATCTAATCACAGAGCGCCCGATCACGCTATTGAACTAAATGTAGCTCGCTCCCATTACCAGACTAGAGCGGAAGCGAGCTACATTTAGTTCAATAACGCAAACTGGTTTTGAAAGAAAGACCTGATCAGAAGAGCCTGGAGAGGTAACGAGGTAAGTTTTACATTGGGGCCTTAAATCTTTAAAATCTTTTGATTTTTAAAGCTGTCGTGCAGAATTATGTAACATTATTTTTTAAGTTTATTGTCCCTTTAATAAGCCTCATTCCTGCAATGGAATACAGGCGCATAACCTTAATATGCCTTTAAAACGGCTAAGATTTCACTTTTCCATTGTTTAATTAGTGCATTAAATAAATAAATACATACATTTTAGAAGCATTTAGCAGCATTTTTTATTAGTAAATGTTTTCTTTCTGGATGTGGCTATATCTGCCTGTAGAAGATAGGGGTATGCCCACAGTAAGATTGATACTTTTCTCATGAACTATTAAGCTTCAAAATTGTCCCCTTTGTCTATAAACATGTTTTGTTTTTTTAAGGTGAATTATCAATGTTAAAGGGACATGAAAAACAAACTGTTCATTCATGATTCATATAGAGCATGCAATTTTATACAACTTTCTAATTTACTTCTATTATTAAACTTTCTTTGTTCTGTTTGTATTTTTTGTTGAAAAGCAGGGATGTAGGCTCAGGAGAATGCACGTGCCTGGAGCACTAAATGGCGGCATTATTGCTAGAATGTTATCCATTTCCAAGACCACTAGATAGCAGCGCTATTTCCTGCCATTTAGTGATCCAGACACCATCTTAGGTATCTTTTCAACAAAGAATACCCTGGAAATGAAGCAAATTTGATAATAGAAGCAAATTGGAAACTTTATTTAAAATTGTTCTGTCTGAATCACAAAAGAACATTTTTAGTTTTCTTATTTAATGTTCAACAGCAGTGAGGATACTAACTAGTTTAGGTAAAAATTAATATTGTTAGTTTTTTTTAAATAACAGAAATCAGTGAGTGTGTTCCCAGCCTTTATGAAAAGCATGTCTACAAGATGCAAATATCATAGATTATATATAAAATGGTGCTATTCATGAGTAAAACATGTTCCGCCCTGCTTACCCTGAAGCATGTGTAACTCATAAGTGTCTGGGAAAACATGGTGGCAACCCTAACTTCATAGCAGCTTATTCTGCTTCGTACATGGAGCCTTCAGTCTATACTAACATTTTTGTGGGTGTGTATATAGCACCCCCTTGCCAATAAGCCTGATAGTATAGGATCTGGCAGATTGCAGACCGCAGACTCAGAGGCAGCGGACTAGTTAAGGAGCAGCCGTCTTAAGACCGCTGTTTCCGTTGAACCTGAAGGCTCGCATGGGAACAGGGGCTTGATAATTTGGCACCCATCTGTTCAAATGTTAAAGGGACACTGAACCCAAATTTTTTCTTGCGTGATTCAGATAGATAATGCAATTTTAAGCAACTTTCTAATTTACTCCTATTATCAAATTTTCTTCATTCTCTTGGTATCTTTATTTGAAATGCAAGAATGTAAGTTGTCTGGCTTCTTAGCTTAGATGCCTTCTTTTTCAAATAAAGATAGCAAGAGAATGAAGAAAAATTGATAATAGGAGTAAATTAGAAAGTTGCTTAAAATTGCATGCTCTATCTGAGTCATGAAAGAAAAAAAATTGGGTTCAGTGTCCCTTTAAGGATAAAATTATCCAAAATGTTATTAAATTGATCACTAATATTAGGATATCACAATACTTTAGAAAACGTGTTAGATTATTTATCTGCAAAAATCTCTGTAGACTTTAATGCTAAATTCTTTTGAAATTGTTAGACAAACATTTCTTAAAGGGACATGAAACCCAAACTTTTTTCTTTCATGATTCGGACAGAGCATGCAATTTTAAACAACTTTTCAATGTACTTCTATTATCTAATTTGTTTTGTGCTCTTGTTATCTTTTGTTGAAAAGCATACATTAGTAGGCTCAGAAGCTGCTGATTGGTGGCTGCACATATATGCCTCATGTTATTGCCTCACCCATGTGCAATGTTATTTCTTCAACAAAGGATACCAAGAGAATGAAGCAAATAAGATAATAGAAGTAAAATGGAAAATGGTTTGAAACTGTATTCTCTATCTGAATCATGAAAGATAACAAAATTGGGTTGTGATTAATCCCTGGATTTAAACACGGTCGACTGCCATCATTGTTTGATCAATTAGCCTAGGCATAGTGAGCTAACAGAGACTGTACCGTGAGTGGCACTGACCTCTTAACAAGCACTGAAGATTTTAGCTTTTGTTTTTTATCAGTGCAATTTAATCTGGAGTAAGATAGGGAAACCAGACATGGACTCCTTGCTCACATGCTCTAGAGGGAACTAACTTCACCTCAATTGTGACATCTGGGATTTGTTGCCTTCACTTGTTCAGAGAAGAAGAGGCTGGGGTTTTGGGCTAGACAACCATTTTGCAGTATCCAACTGATATGCTGCAGGATATTTCCCCTCTGTGAAAGGCATAATGAGTTAAAAGGGACAGCACCATGAGTGGCACTGGCTTCCCAGGCAAGCACAGAAGTCTTTAGATGTTGGTCTTCTCATATGAGTGCATCTTTCTCTTTTTTTTTGTTTTTTGTACTTTCGCATGGATCATGTATCTTTTACTTCTTTCTGCAAAAACTCCAACAAAAAATGTCAGAGAGAGGCTTCTGTTCTCATATTTTTAAGTTGTGCTAAAAAATCTCTGCTTCTACTCATATATGTAATTTAGACTACTTAAAGGGACACTGAACCCAAATTTTTTTGTTTCGTGATTCAGAGAGCATGAAATTTTAAGCAACTTTCTAATTTTCTCCTATTGTCAAATTTTCTTCATTCTCTTGGTATCTTTATTTGAAATGCAAGAATGTAAGTTTAGATGCCAGACCATTTTTGGTGAACAACCTGGGTTGTCCTTGGTGATTGGTGGATAAGTTCATCCACCAATAAAAAAATGCTATCCAGAGTCTGAACCAAAAAAACAAGCTTAGATGCCTTCTTTTTCAAATAAAGATAGCAAGAGAACGAAGAAAAATTGATAATAGGAGTAAATTAGAAAGTTGCTTAAAATTGCATTCTTGCAGTCTTGTATAATGGGGCACTTGCACTATCCTTTATTTATATATATATATATATATATATATATATATATATATATATATTTGTATATATGGTCAATGGAATGGAACTGAATGAAATAATGTAAATTATTATTTTCATTAACATAGTGGCTGAGTAGAAATATTGTCAGGCATCTTGTCATATGATATGTATGTGTATCTTTACTGTTCTTTAGTCATATGATATGTATGTGTATCTTTACTGTTCTTTAGTCATATGATATGTATGTGTATCTTTACTGTTCTTTAGTCATATGATATGTATGTGTATCTTTACTGTTCTTTAGTCATATGATATGTATGTGTATCTTTACTGTTCTTTAGTCATATGATATGTATGTGTATCTTTACTGTTCTTTAGTCATATGATATGTATGGGTATCTTTGCTTTTCTTTAGTCATATGATATGTATGTGTATCTTTACTGTTCTTTAGTCATATGATATGTATGTGTATCTTTACTTTTATTTAGTCATATGATATGTATGTGTATCTTTACTTTTATTTAGTCATATGATATGTATGTGTATCTTTACTTTTATTTAGTCATATGATATGTATGTGTATCTTTACTTTTATTTAGTCATATGATATGTATGTGTATCTTTACTGTTCTTTAGTCATATGATATGTATGTGTATCTTTACTTTTATTTAGTAATATGATATGTATGTGTATCTTTACTGTTCTTTAGTCATATGATATGTATGTGTATCTTTACTTTTATTTAGTCATATGATATGTATGTGTATCTTTACTTTTATTTAGTCATATGATATGTATGTGTATCTTTACTTTTATTTAGTAATATGATATGTATGTGTATCTTTACTTTTATTTAGTCATATGATATGTATGTGTATCTTTACTTTTATTTAGTAATATGATATGTATGTGTATCTTTACTGTTCTTTAGTCATATGATATGTATGTGTATCTTTACTTTTATTTAGTCATATGATATGTATGTGTATCTTTACTTTTCTTTAGTCATATGATATGTATGTGTATCTTTACTGTTCTTTAGTCATATGATATGTATGTGTATCTTTACTGTTCTTTAGTCATATGATATGTATGTGTATCTTTACTGTTCTTTAGTCATATGATATGTATGGGTATCTTTGCTTTTCTTTAGTCATATGATATGTATGTGTATCTTTACTGTTCTTTAGTCATATGATATGTATGTGTATCTTTACTTTTATTTAGTCATATGATATGTATGTGTATCTTTACTTTTATTTAGTCATATGATATGTATGTGTATCTTTACTTTTATTTAGTCATATGATATGTATGTGTATCTTTACTTTTATTTAGTCATATGATATGTATGTGTATCTTTACTGTTCTTTAGTCATATGATATGTATGTGTATCTTTACTGTTCTTTAGTCATATGATTTGTATGTGTATCTTTACTTTTATTTAGTCATATGATATGTATGTGTATCTTTACTGTTCTTTAGTCATATGATATGTATGTGTATCTTTACTTTTATTTAGTCATATGATATGTATGTGTATCTTTACTTTTATTTAGTCATATGATATGTATGGGTATCTTTACTTTTATTTAGTCATATGATATGTATGTGTATCTTTACTTTTATTTAGTCATATGATATGTATGTGTATCTTTACTTTTATTTAGTAATATGATATGTATGTGTATCTTTACTGTTCTTTATTCATATGATATGTATGTGTATCTTTACTTTTATTTAGTAATATGATATGTATGTGTATCTTTACTGTTCTTTAGTCATATGATATGTATGTGTATCTTTAATTTTCTTTAGTCATATGATTTGTATGTGTATCTTTGCTTTTCTTTACTCATATGATATGTATGTGTATCTTTACTTTTATTTAGTAATATGATATGTATGTGTATCTTTACTTTTATTTAGTCATATAATATGTATGTGTATCTTTACTTTTATTTAGTAATATGATATGTATGTGTATCTTTACTTTTATTTAGTCATATAATATGTATGTGTATCTTTACTTTTATTTAGTAATATGATATGTATGTGTATCTTTACTGTTCTTTATTCATATGATATGTATGTGTATCTTTACTTTTATTTAGTAATATGATATGTATGTGTATATTTACTGTTCTTTATTCATATGATATGTATGTGTATCTTTACTGTTCTTTAGTCATATGACATGCATGGGTATCTTTGCTTTTATTTAGTCATATGATATGTATGGGTATCTTTACTTTTATTTAGTCATATGATATGTATGGGTATCTTTACTTTTATTTAGTAATATGATATGTATGTGTATATTTACTGTTCTTTATTCATATGATATGTATGTGTATCTTTACTGTTCTTTATTCATATGATATGTATGTGTATCTTTACTTTTATTTAGTAATATGATATGTATGTGTATATTTACTGTTCTTTATTCATATGATATGTATGTGTATCTTTACTGTTCTTTAGTCATATGATATGTATGGGTATCTTTAATTTTCTTTAGTCATATGATATGTATGTGTATCTTTACTGTTCTTTAGTCATATGATATGTATGGGTATCTTTGCTTTTCTTTAGTCATATGACATGCATGGGTATCTTTGCTTTTATTTAGTCATATGATATGTATGGGTATCTTTACTTTTATTTAGTCATATGATATGTATGGGTATCTTTACTTTTATTTAGTCATATGATATGTATGTGTATCTTTACTTTTATTTAGTCATATGATATGTATGTGTATCTTTACTGTTCTTTAGTCATATGATATGTATGGGTATCTTTGCTTTTCTTTAGTCATATGATAGGTATGTGTATCTTTACTTTTATTTAGTCATATGATATGTATGTGTATCTTTACTTTTCTTTAGTCATATGATATGTATGTGTATCTTTACTGTTCTTTAGTCATATGATATGTATGTGTATCTTTACTTTTATTTAGTCATATGATATGTATGTGTATCTTTACTGTTCTTTAGTCATATGATATGTATGTGTATCTTTACTGTTCTTTAGTAATATGATATGTATGTGTATCTTTACTGTTCTTTAGTCATATGATATGTATGTGTATCTTTAATTTTCTTTAGTCATATGATTTGTATGTGTATCTTTGCTTTTCTTTACTCATATGATATGTATGTGTATCTTTACTTTTATTTAGTAATATGATATGTATGTGTATCTTTACTTTTATTTAGTCATATAATATGTATGTGTATCTTTACTTTTATTTAGTCATATGATATGTATGTGTATCTTTACTTTTATTTAGTCATATGATATGTATGTGTATCTTTACTTTTATTTAGTCATATGATATGTATGTGTATCTTTACTGTTCTTTAGTCATATGATATGTATGTGTATCTTTACTGTTCTTTAGTCATATGATTTGTATGTGTATCTTTACTTTTATTTAGTCATATGATATGTATGTGTATCTTTACTGTTCTTTAGTCATATGATATGTATGTGTATCTTTACTTTTATTTAGTCATATGATATGTATGTGTATCTTTACTTTTATTTAGTCATATGATATGTATGGGTATCTTTACTTTTATTTAGTCATATGATATGTATGTGTATCTTTACTTTTATTTAGTCATATGATATGTATGTGTATCTTTACTTTTATTTAGTAATATGATATGTATGTGTATCTTTACTGTTCTTTATTCATATGATATGTATGTGTATCTTTACTTTTATTTAGTAATATGATATGTATGTGTATCTTTACTGTTCTTTAGTCATATGATATGTATGTGTATCTTTAATTTTCTTTAGTCATATGATTTGTATGTGTATCTTTGCTTTTCTTTACTCATATGATATGTATGTGTATCTTTACTTTTATTTAGTAATATGATATGTATGTGTATCTTTACTTTTATTTAGTCATATAATATGTATGTGTATCTTTACTTTTATTTAGTAATATGATATGTATGTGTATCTTTACTTTTATTTAGTCATATAATATGTATGTGTATCTTTACTTTTATTTAGTAATATGATATGTATGTGTATCTTTACTGTTCTTTATTCATATGATATGTATGTGTATCTTTACTTTTATTTAGTAATATGATATGTATGTGTATATTTACTGTTCTTTATTCATATGATATGTATGTGTATCTTTACTGTTCTTTAGTCATATGATATGTATGGGTATCTTTAATTTTCTTTAGTCATATGATATGTATGTGTATCTTTACTGTTCTTTAGTCATATGATATGTATGGGTATCTTTGCTTTTCTTTAGTCATATGACATGCATGGGTATCTTTGCTTTTATTTAGTCATATGATATGTATGGGTATCTTTACTTTTATTTAGTCATATGATATGTATGGGTATCTTTACTTTTATTTAGTAATATGATATGTATGTGTATATTTACTGTTCTTTATTCATATGATATGTATGTGTATCTTTACTGTTCTTTATTCATATGATATGTATGTGTATCTTTACTTTTATTTAGTAATATGATATGTATGTGTATATTTACTGTTCTTTATTCATATGATATGTATGTGTATCTTTACTGTTCTTTAGTCATATGATATGTATGGGTATCTTTAATTTTCTTTAGGCATATGATATGTATGTGTATCTTTACTGTTCTTTAGTCATATGATATGTATGGGTATCTTTGCTTTTCTTTAGTCATATGACATGCATGGGTATCTTTGCTTTTATTTAGTCATATGATATGTATGGGTATCTTTACTTTTATTTAGTCATATGATATGTATGGGTATCTTTACTTTTATTTAGTCATATGATATGTATGTGTATCTTTACTTTTATTTAGTCATATGATATGTATGTGTATCTTTACTGTTCTTTAGTCATATGATATGTATGGGTATCTTTGCTTTTCTTTAGTCATATGATAGGTATGTGTATCTTTACTTTTATTTAGTCATATGATATGTATGTGTATCTTTACTTTTCTTTAGTCATATGATATGTATGTGTATCTTTACTGTTCTTTAGTCATATGATATGTATGTGTATCTTTACTTTTATTTAGTCATATGATATGTATGTGTATCTTTACTGTTCTTTAGTCATATGATATGTATGTGTATCTTTACTGTTCTTTAGTCATATGATATGTATGTGTATCTTTACTTTTATTTAGTCATATGATATGTATGTGTATCTTTACTGTTCTTTAGTCATATGATATGTATGTGTATCTTTACTGTTCTTTAGTCATATGATATGTATGTGTATCTTTACTTTTATTTAGTCATATGATATGTATGTGTATCTTTACTGTTCTTTAGTCATATGATATGTATGTGTATCTTTACTGTTCTTTAGTCATATGATATGTATGTGTATCTTTACTGTTCTTTAGTCATATGATATGTATGTGTATCTTTACTTTTCTTTAGTCATATGATTTGTATGTGTATCTTTGCTTTTCTTTAGTCATATGACATGCATGGGTATCTTTGCTTTTCTGTAGTCATATGATATGTATGGGTATCTTTGCTTTTCTTTAGTCATATGACATGCATGGGTATCTTTGCTTTTCTGTAGTCATATGATATGTATGGGTATCTTTGCTTTTGTTTAGTCACTATGAATGAAGAAGCATTGTAAACAATATTATAGGATATATATATTGAATGGAAACATATTCCCTAAATCAATTATGATCCCAAATTGAACAAAAAAAAAGGATTCAAGAAAACATATGATTACGAGTTGTGCGTTAGGCTTAAAAAGCAGCGTTGGCCGGTCCTAACGCTGCTTTTTAACGCCCGCTGGTATTACGAGTCTTGAAGGTACAGGTGTACCGCTCACTTTTTTGGCCAGACTTGTAAATACCGCAAATCCACTTACGTAAGTTGCGTATCCTCTTTTGGGACTTGCATAGCGCCGGTATTACGAGTCTGCCAAAAAGTGAACGGTAGACCCTCTCCTGTCAAGACTGGTACCGCATTTTAAAGTCAGTAGTTAAGAGTTTTACACTACAACGCCGTAGCATAAAACTATTAACTAAAGTGCCAAAATTACACTAACACCCATAAACTACCTATTAACCCCTAAATCGAGGCCCTCCCCACATCGCAAACACTAAAATAAAAATTTTAACCCCTAATCTGCCGAAACAGACATCACCGCCACTATAATAAATATATTAACCCCTAAACCACCGCACTCCCGCATCGCAAACACTAGTTAAATATTATTAACCCCTAATCTGCCGTCCCTAACATCGCCAACACCTACCTACATTTATTAACCGCTAATCTGCTACCCCCAACGTCGCCAACACTATATTAAAATTATTAACCCTAAGTCTAACCCTAACACCCCCTAACTTAAATATAATTTAAATAAATCTAGATAAAAATAACTATCATCAACTAAATTATTCCTATTTAAAACTAAATACTTACCTATAAAATAAACCCTAAGCTAGCTACAATATAACTAATAGTTACATTGTAGCTAGCTTAGGGTTTATTTTTATTTTACAGGCAAGTTTGCAATTATTTTAACTAGGTAGAATAGTTATTAAATAGTTATTAATTATTTAATATACTACCTAGCTAAAATAAAGACAAATTTACCTGTAAAATAAAACCTAACCTAAATTACACTAACACCTAACACTACACTATAATTAAATTAATTCCCTAAATTAAATACAATTAAATAAAAATAGCTCAAGTACAAAAAAACAAACAAACACTAAATTACAGAAAATAATAAACAAATTACAAGATTTTTAAACTAATTACACATAATGTAATCCCCCTAACAAAATAAAAAAGCCCCCCAAAATATAAAAGCCCTTCCCTACACTAAATTACAAATAGCCCTTAAAAGGGTCTTTTGCAGGGCATTGCCCCAAAGTAATCAGCTCTTTTACCTGTAAAAAAAATTACAAATCCCCCCAACATTAAAACCCACCACCCACACAACCAACCCTACTCTAAAACCCACCCAATACCCCCTTAAAAAAACCTAACTCTAACCTGTTGAAGATCACCTTACCGGGATAAGTCTTCATCCAACTGGGCTGAAGTCCTCAACAAAGCCGGGAGAAGTCTTCATCCAAGCCAGGTGAAGTGGTCCTCCAGACGGGCAGAAGTCTTCATCCAGACGGCATCTTCTATCTTCATCCATCTGGCGCGGAGTGGGTCCATCTTCAAGACATCCGGCGCAGAGCATCCTCTTCCAACGAAGTCTTCTTACTAAATGACGGTTCCTTTAAGTGACTTCATCCAAGATGGCGCCCTTCAATTCCGATTGGCTGATAGAATTCTATCAGCCAATCGGAATTAAGGTAGAAAAAATCCTATTGGCTGATGCAATAGGATTGGAACAGCCAATATAATGCCAGCTCAATTCTATTGGCTGATTAGACTTCTATCAGCCAATCGGAATTGAAGGGATGCCATCTTGAATGACGTCACTTAAAGGAACCGTCATTTAGTAAGAAGACTTCGTTGGAAGAGGATGCTCCGCGCCAGATGTCTTGAAGATGGACCTGCTCCGCGCCGGATGGATGAAGATAGAAGATGCCGTCTGGATGAAGACTTCTGGCCATCTGGAGGACCACTTCGCCCGGCTTGGATGAAGACTTCTCCTGGCTTCGTTGAGGACTTTGGCCCAGTTGGATGAAGACTTCTCCCGGTAAGGTGATCTTGAAGGGTTTTTTTAAGGGGGTATTGGGTGGGTTTTAGAGTAGGGTTGGTTGTGTGGGTGGTGGGTTTTAATGTTGGGGGGGGGATTTGTAATTTTTTTTACAGGTAAAAGAGCTGATTACTTTGGGGCAATGCCCCGCAAAAGGCTCTTTTAAGGGCTATTTGTAATTTAGTGTAGAGAAGGGCTTTTTTATTTTGGGGGGATTTTTTTATTTTGTTAGGGGGATTAGATTAGGTGTAATTAGATTAAAAATCTTGTAATTTGTTTATTATTTTCTGTAATTTAGTGTGTTTTCTTTTGTACTTTAGCTAATTTTATTTAATTGTATTTAATTTAGGGAATTAATTTAATTATAGTGTAGTGTTAGGTGTTAGTGTAATTTAGGTTAGGTTTATTTTATAGATAAGTATTTAGTTTTAAATAGCAATAGTTTAGTTAATTATAGTAATTTTATTTAGATTTATTTAAATTATATTTAAGTTAGTGGGGGTTAGGGTTAGACTTAGGTTTAGGGGTTAATAAATTTAGAATAGTGGCGGCGATGTTGGGGGCGGCAGATTAGGGGTTAATAAATGTAGGTAGGTGGCGGCGATGTTAGGGACGGCAGATTAGGAGTTAATAATATTCAACTAGTGTTTGTGATGCGGGAGTGCGGCGGTTTAGGGGTTAATATATTTATTATAGTGGCGGCGATGTCCAGTTCGGCAGATTAGGGGTTAAAAAATTTATTTAAGTGTTTGCGATGGGGGAGGGCCTCAGTTTAGGGGTTAATAGGTAGTTTATGGGTGTTAGTGTACTTTTTAGCACTTTAGTTAAGAGTTTTATGCTACGGCGTTGTAGTGTAAAACTCTTAACTACTGACTTTAAAATGCGGTACCAGTCTTGACAGGAGAGGGTCTACCGCTCACTTTTTGGCAGACTCGTAATACCGGCGCTATGCAAGTCCCATTGAAAAAAGAGGATACTCAATTTGCAATTAATAATATTTAACTAATGTTTGCGATGCAGGAGTGCGGCGGTTTAGGGGTTAATATGTTTTTTATAATGGCGGCGATGTTGGGGGCGGCAGATTAGGGGTTAATAAGTTTAAGTAGTTTGTGGCGACATTGGGGGCGGCAGATTAGGGGCTAATAAATATAATGTAGGTGTCGGCGATGTTGGGGGCAGAAGATTAGGGGTTCATAAGTATAATGTAGGTGGCGGCGGGGTCCAGAGCGGCAAATTAGGGGTTAATAATTATAATGTAGGTGTCAGCGATGTCGGGGGCGGCAGATTAGGGGTTAATAAGTGTAAGATTAGGGGTGTTTAGACTCGGGGTTCATATTAGGGTGTTAGGTGTAAACATAAATTTTATTTCCCCATAGGAAAATTGGGCTGCGTTAAGGAACTTTACGCTGCTTTTTTGCAGGTGTTAGACTTTTTTTCAGCCGGCTCTCCCCGTTGATTCCTATGGGGAAATTGTGCACGAGCACGTTACACCAGTTTACCGCTGACTTAAGCAGCGATGGTATTGGAGTGCGGTAATGAGCAAAATTTTGCTCAACGCTCACTTCTTGTCTGTTTTGTAAAAACCCGTAATACCAGCGCTGTCTGTAAGTGAGCGGTGAGCATAAACTGCTCGTTAGCACCGCATAGCCTCTAACGCAAAACTCGTAATCTAGGTGATAGATTGATAGTAAAATAAAATTATATACGTTGAGGAAAACGTCTTTCAGGGAAAATAAATGTGATGCACCGAATAACCTCCTGTCTTCCTTGATATAACTGCAATTAAATAAATCCAGAAGCTATAGTTCCCATGTGCTGATCTCATATAGGGTGAAGTGACCCCTTCATTCTATATTGAACTCCAGGCTACATGATATAAATCTTACCCTCTCATTGTGGGTTGTGTATAAGACACAGAAAGAGTGTGTAAAAACATTCTCGCTTTATCTTACTATGGCTCATGACTCATTGTGACCTACAAGTAGATTGCATTGCAATTTTCTAGTCAAAATGTTTTGTGAAAATGCCAGAACAAGGACTTGAGATGGAAACTCAAAGAAAGACATACTCAAGGGAAATATTGTGAAATCCTTCATTGAGTACTTTGTGGACAAAGGAATTTAAAAATTAATAAGTTTAGGGAATACACATGTAGAATGGAACAGGTCAACAAATCTTGGGTTTTCATGCATGATACTGGATTTAATAAGATTAAAGGAACATTCTAGTAGGAATAGGAAAATAAAATTTTATTTTATGTTAGAAAATGTTATTGTTAAAAAATATCCTTATTTTACTATGTGTGTAACATCTTCAAAAAGCTTTAACACCTAGTCAATATTACACTCAGACAACCCCAATTTGCTCCAGATCAGTGTTTCTCAAATCCACTCCAGATATTCATCATATCTTAACTAGAGTACAGGTGAAATAATCAGCTGTTCAGTAACCATGGTTACTAACCTGCTCTCACCCTTCAGATGATTATTTTACTTGTGCTCTAGTTAAAGGGACAGTAAAGTAAAAAAAAATCTTCATGATTTAAATAGGGCATGTAATTTTAAACAACTTTCCAATTTACTTTTATTACCAATTTGCTTTGTTCTCTTGGTATTCTTATTTGAAAGCTAAATCTAGGAGGTTCATGTGCTAATTTCTAAGACCTTGAAGACTGCCTCTAATCGGAAAGCATTTTGACAGTTTTTACCACTAGAGGGCGTTAGTTCATGTGTTTCATATAGATAACATTGAGCTCAGGCACGTGAAGCTCCTAGGAGTCAGCACTGATTGGCTAAAAATGCATGTCTGTCAAAAGATCTGAATTAATGGGGCCGTTTGCAGAGGCATAGATACAAGGTAATCACAGAGGTAAAAAGTATATTATTATAACTGTGTTGGTTATGCAAAATTGGGGAATGGGTAATAAATCGATTATCTACCTTTTTAAACAACAAACATTCTGGTGTTTACTGTCCCTTTAAGATATAATGAATATCTGGTCTTTTAAGGGTCCTGAGGACTGGAGTTGAAAAACACTGCTCCAGATAACATAATGGTCAGTAAAAGGAGCATATGCATGGTAGCAGAGGAGCACAACATTGATTACGTAAATTTGTTGAAAAATAATGTGTTCTAACGAAATAGTGTATTTTATTTTTACTCTAGACTGTCCCTTTAAGATAAAAATAAAAAATAAATGTATAAAGTATTACATTTTATTTCATATTATTCTTCGAACTATGGGTGATTTACACTTACAGAATGTATTATGTTATCAGGACTAGAAGGAAGAAGGCAATAAACTAAAAAAGATATTGTCCTAAATACATGGCATTTGACTGTTGCTTTAACAGGAAGGAGAAGTCTTAGGATACTAGAAAGTAGTAGAATTTACTAGAATTAGAATTTTAAGGACACATTCTCCATTTAATCAATTTTCTTTGTTATGTCAATATATTTAGCTTTGTTTTCTTTAATTTTCTTTTTGCTTGTTGGAGTCATAACACTGCATGAATTTAAGGTTTTGCGGAGTTCATTTGCTTTGCCTTGTTATCCTGATTTTTTTTGGATTTTTTATTTAGGCAGTGAAATTTGTCCTTAGGCCATAGATCAAATAGCAGATCAGAAACACATACCAAAAATGATTTCGTCACAGCTTTAATATGGAACAAAATGTAGAAAAATATGTTGGGGAGCTTAACCTTTTCATTGCCTGTAACACATGCTGAATTATGTTGAAAATTGAAAGGCAACAAATTCTTTGAGTGCACTGAATTAGCATAGGCCATAATTTATGTTTCTAATAAAACCCATCCCTGATTTCTATTTTGTCTTGTCATTTCCAATAAAACTATTTGCTCAGTTACTAGAAAAGTATAATTAAAAGGCAATTTTGAATGCGTGCAAGTCACACCTAATAAATCAACCAAATAGCATTACTTTATCCTTACCAATTTCTGTGCTATTCTATTCATACTTTAATTTAAAAAAAAATATATATAAAAACATCGTATTTTATATGATCACATTTTCCAATATTAAATACAGAACAGTTCAATAGTAATATCAACGCAAATATAGATGCTATGTTTCCAAAGAATAAAAACATTATTAATATGAACACAATGGACTAGATTTACCAAGGCAAAAACATTATTATTATTATTATTATTATCGGTTATTTGTAGAGCGCCAACAGATTCTGCAGAGCTATAAACATAGGCGGTATTTAAAGTAGCAATTATAGGGATCAAATGGGTAGAGGGCCCTGCCTAGAGTCGCACAGTTGCAGTCAGCTCTTATGAAGGTGATCTGCAAGCAGTTGGGCTCTTAGGTTTACATTCTAAGGGGATTCATGGCAGATAGCAATGGAGGAGAAGAGCTTGTATTAGGAAAGGCTAGTGTAGGTTGTTTATTTAATAATTTTTGGTTTCCCTGTGACAATATTCCAATATATCAGACGTCATGTAATTATGTTTAAATATTACTTTAAAGGGACAGTCAAGTAAAAAAAAAACTTTCATGTTTCAAATAGGGCATGTCATTTTAAACAACTTTCCAATTTACTTTTATCACCAATTTTGCTTTGTTCTCTTGGTAGTCTTAGTTGAAAGCTAAACCTAGGAGGTTCATATGCTAATTTCTTAGACCTTGAAGGCCGCCTCTAATCTAAATGCATTTTCATAGTTTTTCACCACTAGAGGGCATTAGTTCCCATATTTCATAAAGATAACATTGAGCTCATGCACGTGAATTTACCATGGAGACAGCTCTGATTGGCTAAAATGCAAGTCTGTCAAAAGAAATAAAATAAGGGGGCAGTCTGCTGAGGATTAGATACAAGGTAATTACAGAGGTAAAATGTGTATAATTATAACTGTGTTGGTTATGCAAAACTGGGGAATTGGTAATTAAGGGATTATCTATCTTTTAAAACAACAAAAATTATGGTGTTGACTGTCCCTTTAAAGGAATATTCTGGTCAAAATTTAATGCACAGAGATTAAATAGATTTTTTGAGTAAAACACATTTGTAATATACATGTATTGGCAAAAATGCTTTTAGTAAAACTTATCACTGTTTTAGTGTTAACATTTTTCTCTGCACCTTGATGTGAGGCAAAACTAGATATTCTCAGTGCACCAGCATTTTAAATACTGCAACTGCTCTGAGCACCAATGGGGATTGTATTATGTCAGCAATTAGCAAATTGAGTCATTACTAAATGATACAAGCACCTTAGGCTCTCTGAGCAAGTAATGTGTTTAAAATGCTGGTGCACGGTGCATACTTAAATACACTATATAAGTTACAATTTTTAATAGAAGCATGTTTGCTAATAGATGTATATTACAAAAATGCTTCTATTAAAAACTGAAATGCACCCATGTGGATTCCAATTCTGGCTCACATGTCCCTTTAAAGGGACATTAAACCCCAAAAAATGATGTCATGATTCAGATAGAAAATACAATTTTAAACAACATTCCAATTTACTTCTATTATCTAATTTGCTTCATTATTTAGATATCTTTTGTTAAAGAAATAGCAATGCACATGGGTGAGCCAATCACATGAGGCATATATGTGCAACCACCAATCAGAAACTACTGAGCCTATCTAGATATGCTTTTCAGGAAAGAATATCAAAAGAATGAAGCAAATTAGATAATAGAAGTACATTAGAAAGTTGTTTAAAATGGTATTCTCCATCTGAATCATGAAAGAAAAATGTTGGGTTTAATGTCCCTTTAACTTCCAAATTTTCCTTGGATAAACATGCAAAAAAATAATAATATATATATATATATTTTTTTTTCTTCTTGGCTTTACTGTAAAAAAAATCTGTGTTACAAGAGGTTTCTGAGGCTTTTTACAATCATGGAAAAAATAAAGCAGCAGAGACTGGAAAATCAGAAAATTAAGTTAAAGGGAATGTCAATTTTGATTAATTAGTGCCTGGTTTTTAATAATCCTATTAAAACCAATGGAACTTTAATTAATAAAAATTGACATTTCACTTGTTTTCTTAAAAAACTTACCTTTTAATCCCGGCAGCTGCTCCAGCACTCCCCCCCCCCTGTTGCAAGCCGTCTCCGCGGGTCCAAAATGACAAATCCGGCTTCCTCCATTCACGTTGTTGCATCAGGCCAAGATTCCCCCGGGGGCAAGCCGTGAATTAGAGGAAGCCTGATTCATCATTTCTGATGTCGCAGAGGCTTCCGACGGCCGGGGGACTCGCTGGAGCGGCTGCCAGGATTAAAAGGTATGTTTTTGAAGAAAACAAGTGAAATGTCAATTTTGATGAATTAAAGTGCCCTTGTTTTGAATAGGATTATTAAAAACCTTGCACTAATTCATCAAAATTGACATTCACTTTATGTTGCTGAATTTTTTTGCTCATAATAATTTAAATAACATCACTTAAAAACGATAAAGCTTAGTAGATAGTTTATAAGAATAGTATTGATCAGCTAATATACTACTGTTTGCTTTTTGTACCTGATTTCTTTAATTTTGACATTTTAAAGGGACATGAAAGTCAAAATTAAATTTTTATGATTCCAATAGAGCATGCATTTTTATTCAACTTATTTTCTATTATCAAATGTATTTTGTTCTTTTATTTTATTTATTGAAAAGCATACCTAGATAGGATTAGAAGTGTGCATGTGTCCTGAGCACTATATAAATCCCTTTTCTTTTTAAAATTTTATAAATTGTTGAGCCCTAGAGGGCAGCAGTATCTGCAAATGTATTTTTACAAACAATACTGCGTAAAGTTCTCAATACATTTCTGAGCCTACCTAGGTATGCTCTTTAACAAAGGAAACCAACAGAATGAAATACATTTGATTAGAGAAGTAAATGTAAAAGTTGTTTAAATTAAATTCTCTATCTGTATCATGAAAATGTAATTTAAATTTGATTTTCACGTCCCTTTAAGAAAAGTAAGCAAATATGTGTATTTTGCCTTTAGTAAAAGGTCCTTTCACTGTACAGTAAAAAAGGTGAGTGACATCCAATCAAGTAATGTTTTCTTTAGCAGTCATACAGATGAAGAGACATGCAAGAACATAAATCTTTAACCTTGTTTGTCGTATTGATTGTTCTAATAAGTAATGTTATTCTTAGAAATTAACAGCCATAGTACGTAAAATATCATTGCTTCCTCTTTTTTTTTTTTTTGGTAGCAGAAGGTTTGTTTGCATAGTTCTTTCAAACATAGCATAGCAGCAATAGTTTAACACCCAAGCTGAAGCTGAGGTTGAAAAGTTCCATATGGCAAAAGTATGAGAGGTATTATAAAGACAACACTCGTAACACAGATCATTAGATGTGTTGAATTTCAATGGCCTGCTCACCCCTTTCATGATTGTCTTGAGTTCACAACAGAACCCCAGGCCTATAGGCTAAAGGCTAAAACTACCTTGAAACAACTCCATATCAATATCCACTCCATCTGGGCTTGTTTAACTGTAAAATTGTTCAAAAAGGCAAAGGAAATTGGTAAATTGTATTTGAGTTGCTGGACAGGCCTGGCCTTTGCGGTGCCTTACTGGATTGCTTAACAGTAAAGTTGAACACAAATGCCAAAGTATTTCAGGATTTCTTTCTTCAGTCACTCTGATCATGTGTAGGTTAAACAAATTCAGAAGTGATCTACAACAGAGGAGATTATGCCTTGACATTATACAAACTTGTATCTCTGCTGAATTTAAAAGCCCATTGGACCTTCTGTTCATCATAAAAACAAGTAGATTTAATTGCAAAACATATCAGTGTTAAAAACAAGACCAAAAGGTATTTCACATAAGTTAACACCAACTTCCCCCCCCCCTCAAAAGATCTTTATTTGTTTTTTACATACTTGAACAAAAACATTTCAATATGCAATACAATTACTTATTTAGAGGATTAACATAAAATAGGAAGTTACAAATCTTAGTATTATCATATCTGGAATGTAAAAGCCTTCAGATTGGGTAGGAAACAACTATTCCTGGAATAACTTAATAGAAAGTAGTATTATCAAAACATATGATTCAGACCAATCGTACCTGATCATGATTTTCTGAATTTCATGGGCTAATGTAGGTTGGAGGGAGGAGGGGGTCGACTGTGGGTATAGGAGAAAACCCCCCCACCAACTTGATAAATAGTTAACCCTCTTAAAAGGACTTTTATACATGATACTTGATTAAATTGTATTATTTATTTATTTGCTTTTGCTGTAAAATACCTAACTTTTGTTAAACATTCTTCCTCTCCTAAAAACCTTCAAAAACTGCCTAAACCAGCTACAAACTAGAAATTGATTTCTCAGCAAACTCAGATACAACTAACCCTTATACGCCACAATGAATTGAGACAAGATATGCATACCCAGAACAGGTTTAAAACATTTAGGGCTACATTACGAATGGCACGCTAACGTTATATAAATATCACGGGTGTGTAAATTTGCGCACATATTACAATTTGAAAGTAAACGCATTTGCTCAAGCAGAATCGCATTTAACGCATGTCTGGTTAGCACGACCTTGTGTAAAGGAATAATATAAATGTTGGAGCAAACACACCATAAATACATTAAAATAAATTTACACTCATATTATTATTTGATAAAAAATGAGTCATAAATATAATAATAAAAATATTTATAAGGATTCAAAGGTATATGGTAATATAATATAAAATGATAATTCTATAATAATATTTAATAATCTGTTTCACTGTGTATTTACTGTAAATATTTAAAGGGACAGTGTAAAATTGTTTTTATATGAATGTATTTCCAATGACTTACCAGCTGCAGAGTATTAAATTTAAAAGAAATTGCATTTCTTTCTAATGAGACAGTGAGTCCACGGATCATCATAATTACTATTGGGAATATCACTCCTGACCAGGAGGAGGCAAAGAGCACCACAGCAAAGCTGTTAAATACCACTCCCTTACCCACAACCCCTAGTCATTCTCTTTGCTTGTATCAGTTGAAAGGAGGGGTAAAGTTAGGTGTCTGACTCTTCGATCAAGAGTTTGTTGTTTTTTTAGGCAGAGCAAGTTTGCTCTGGTCTTTTGGGGTTTAGCCATAGTCCACTTCAGTCTCTTCAGTAGAGCAGTGGTGGCTTTTAAGCTTTTAGGAACTTGGTGGGTATAATCCCCTCTGCGCCTCCCAGGTTGTTAAGATGCCATTTTGGTAAAAGTCTATGTAGGTCTACTTGGTCTTTTTTTGTTTCCCACAGGTCCATGTAAGGAGTGATAACTTTCAAACTTTGTGAGCTGCCCTGCTGCCGGGCAGATTGAAGGTCAGGTAAGTGACTATTTTTATTTTCTTTAAGGAGATATGGCACTTTAACAGTTAAATCTGTTTTTGGGACTAGCAATCCTATTTGGGGTTAATAGGATTTTATTAGGCAGTATATTCAGGCACTGGGGACGCTATGTTTGTGGTTTTGAGAGACGGCTGAAGGTTGAACAGGAATATTGGGGCTCTGTTTTTATGTTTCATGGGGCAGTCTGTATTTTTGTTTTAGACTTCATGGTTAGGAGTTTTATCATGTTTTGTGCTTTACCCTGCAGGAGCGATTATGAGTCACAGTTTTTAATATGCAGCGTGTGCTTTGTATAGTTTGTTGGGACTTTTGAAATCGTAGCTGTATACTCAAGGCGATTTTTGCTTTGCCTTTATGCCTTCCGCTCCTAGAGTAAGAAGATTTTTGGAGCGGTATTGTTGGGGTTAGCTGGATGTTCCAATAGACCGTAGCGGTTTTAGTTGCGTACTTTCAACTAGTTGGCGCCTTTCAAGATGTCTCCGCCTTCTTCTTAGTTTTCTTGTGGAGCGGCGCCATTCTGCAGCTTTTTTTCTGTAGTTTGTCATGTGACCACGTATTATCCGCCTGAGAACGGAGCAGGGAGTTTGGGGCCATTGTCAGAGACGGTTCTCTGAGGATGTCCTGTTAATTTCCTTTTTTGTAGACTTCTGCTAAGGTAGATTTTTCATATCCTAGCTGCAGTATCTGTCCAAATGGCAGGCTTGTTATAGCAACATAGATTTTAAAGTCCCTAGATTTAATGAGTAACCGGTCCATAAGCTGTTATTTATCAGCTGTTTTTTGTCTAAGGGGAAAAACTACTTTTAAGTCCCCTTGGGGTTTAGGATTAATTGTTGCAGGGGTTATTCAATCTGTGCCATGTATGTTTGAGTACATATTTTTATCAATTACAGTGGCAGCACAGTTTTAAAATGCTTGGTGTGCTTCTTTGCGATTTTTTCCACGTAGGGAGTGATTCTCTTCTTATGGATTCACTTGTTTTGGTTTCTCCTACTATTATTAAGAGAATTATTATGTGAATTATTTATTTTTATTTTGAGCTCCATGTCTCTCAGGAGATGCTGTTTAGACAACATTGCAGTTTTCACTTAAAGGATTCCAAAAGTTTAATTTTTTTACTATAATTACATTATCAAAAACCAATCTACATAGCTTAACAATAAAAACGTACCTAATTTCAAGTCAAAACGAGCGTTATCAGCATAATAAAACTATATATTTTATTTGAGAAAAAACGTCATCCAAGCCAAACCTCCTTCTAGTGTGCCTTCATTACACAATCGTGTGTCCAATCACAAATGCGTTATCGTGCATATGATTAACGCATTGTTTCGTCACCCGGCGCATGCGCAATTCAATCTGGCGTTTTGCGCATGCACATATTAAAATCATTACATTTACTGCTCGTTATTGCAAGGGGAATTAGGACGGTGACGCAAATGATGACGCATTACATAGATCGCGCATGCGCAGTACGGACGAAAACGGCCATATTGATAACTCAGTATCGTGAACGATTTGTTATACAGAATACAGCTTCTAACGGTGGGTTTGGAAAACAATTAATTTTAGGAGATGAATATTCGGAGAACACTAATAATAAGATAAGTAAAGCCTATTAGAAAAATCATTATTAAAGATGGATATAGCGATTTAAAACAAGTCTTTGCAAACGTTTAGTGTCCCTTTAAGTGTCCCAAGCCTTCATGGCGTCATGTGCAGTGTCCTGTGGTTCCTCTCAGTTTCCTGGGAGAGGTTTTTGCGGCAGTTTATTTGGCCCAGGGATCTGTGTGGTATCTGTGGCATGATTTGTCTTTCCTATATTGAAGGAAGATTGCATGTGGGACATTAGAAGGTGGCTATAGGTGCTGTGGCTTAGCTGGTTAAAGTGCCTCTCTGGTAAACAGGTGATCCTGAGTTCAGATCTCGGTAAGGGACATTCACCAGTTGTTCTCTGAGGATGAATCTTCAGTTTTGAACAGTATAACTTTTTCTTACGATACCGAAGTGGTATTCTTCAGGGTTGTGCCTAATGCCTTGCGTTTGGTTACAGAGGTTTTAGCTACCTTAGAAGACTCCAATAGTTTGCTGTTGTCAATTCTCTGAGGAGGTTCCTTTTAGTCCAAGTTATTAGTGATTCTTACACGTGTTAGGTCTTTACAACAGCTAAAAAGAGAGGTAAAGAAGCCCACACTTGAGAACAAGGACTACATATATAGCACACACAGGGGTATAAAATATGTAGCTATCATAAGATGGGTCACTTCTATGTACCAGACAATTGTTGGATACAGGTTGAGGTCTTGAGTATGTTCATATGACTGTAAACAGTTAAAATATAACTTTATTGAAAACACGCAATAAAATAGGAAAATATTAAAAACACACTTAGAAGCCTATCATAGTAATACTAGTGGGTGTTAAAAAATCAAGGGGAGAATACTATGGTGTGTAGAGGAGGAGTGCCTGTAGTTAAAAGATATTAGCTCAAATGGTTTGTCAAAAACTTTCACCTAGATTACGAGTTTTGCGTTAGGCTTAAAAAGCAGCGTTGGCCGGTCCTAACGCTGCTTTTTAACGCCCGCTGGTATTACGAGTCTTGAAGGTACAGGTGTACCGCTCATTTTTTTGGCCAGACTTGGAAATACCGCAAATCCACTTACGTAAATTGAGTATCCTCTTTTTTCAATGGGACTTGCATAGCGCCAGTATTACGAGTCTGCCAAAAAATGAGCGGTAGACCCTCTCCTGTCAAGACTGGTACCGCATTTTAAAGTCAGTAGTTAAAAGTTTTACCCTACAAAGCCGTAGTATAAAACTCTTAACTAAATTGCTAAAAAGTACACTAACACCCATAAACTACCTATTAACCAATAAACTGAGGCCCTCCCGCATCACAAACACTAAAAGAACATTTTTAACCCATAATCTGCCGAACCGGACATCGCCGCCACTATAATAAATATATTAACCCCTAAACCGCCGCACTCCCGCCTTGCAAACATTAGTTAAATATTATTAACCACTAATCTGCCGTCCCTAACATCGCCGACACCTACCTACATTTATTAACCCCTAATCTGCTGCCCCAACATCGCCACCACTATACTAAAGTTATTAACCCCTAAATCTAAGTTTAACCCTAACCCCCCCCTAACTTAAATATCATTAAAAGAAATCTAAATAAAAATTACTATCATTAACTAAATTATTCCTATTTAAAACTAAATACTTACCTGTAAAATAAACCCTAAGATAGCTACAATATAACTAATAGGTACATTGTAGCTAGCTTAGGGCTTATTTTTATTTTACAGGCAAGTTTGTATTTATTTTAACTAGGTAGAATAGTTACTAAATAGTTATTAACTATTTACTTACTACCTAACTTTAATAAATGCAAAAGTACCTGTAAAATAAAACCTAGCCTAAGTTACACTAACACCTAACACTACACTATAATTAAATAATTTCCCTAAATTAAATACAATTAAATTAAATTATCTAAAGTACAAAATAACCCCCACTAAATTGCAGAAAAAAATAAACAAATTACAAGCACCTAGATTATGAGTTTTGCGTTAGAGGCTGTGCAGTGCTAACGAGCAGTTTATGCTCACCGCTCACTTACAGACAGCGCTGGTATTACAAGTTTTTACAAACCAGACAGGAAGTGAGCGTTGAGCAAAATTTTGCTCATTACCGCACTCCAATAATAGCGCTGCTTACGTTAGCGGTGAGCTGGTGTAACGTGCTCGTGCATGATTTCCCCATAGAAATCAACGGGGAGAGCCGGCTGAAAAAAAGTCTAACACCTGCAAAAAAGCAGCGTAAAACTCCTAAATGCAGCCCCATTCATTCCTGGGGAAATAAAATTTATGTTTACACCAAACACCCTAACATGAACCCTGAGTCTAAACACCCCTAATCTTACACTTATTAACCCCTAATCTGCCGCCCGACATCGCCGGCACCTACATTATAATTATTAACCCCTAATCGGCCGCTCCAGACACCGCCGCCACCTACATTATACTTATGAACCCCTAATCTGCTGCCCCCAACATCGCCGACACCTACATTATATTTATTAACCCCTAATCTGCCGCCCCCAATGTCACCGCCACCTAACTACACTTATTAACCCCTAATCTGCCGCCCCCAATGTCGCCACCACTATAATAAACATATTAACCCCTAAACCGCCGCACTCCCACCTCACAAACATTAGTTACATATTATTAACCCCTAATCTGCCAGCCCTAACATCGCCGCCACCTACCTACATTTATTAACCCCTAATCTGCTGTCCCAAACGTCGCTGACACTATATTAAAGTTATTAACCCCTAAACCTAAGTCTAACCCTAAACTTAACACCCCCTAACTTAAATATAATTAAAAGAAATCAAAATAAATATTCCTATCATTAACTAAATTATTCCTATTTAAAACTAAATACTTACCTATAAAATAAACCCTATGTTAGCTACAATATAACTAATAGTTACATTGTAGCTGGCTTAGGGTTTATTTTTATTTTACAGGCAAGTTTGTATTTATTTTAACTAGGTAGAATAGTTACTAAATAGTTATTAACTATTTAATAACTACCTAGCTAAAATAAATACAAAAGTACCTGTAAAATAAAACCTAACCTAAGTTACAATTACACCTAACACTACACTATAATTAAATTAATTCCCTAAATTAAATACAATTAAATACAATTAAATAAAAATAGCTAAAGTACAAAAAAATCCCAATAAATTACAGAAAATAATAAAAAAATTACAAGATTTTTAAACTAATTACACCTAATCTAATCCCCCTAACAAAATAAAAAAGCCCCCCCAAAATAAAAAAAGCCCTATCCTACACTAAATTACAAATAGCCCTTAAAAGGGCCTTTTGCGGGGCATTGCCCCAAAGTAATCAGCTCTTTTACCTGTAAAAAAAATTACAAATCCCCCCAAAAATAAAACCCACCACCCACACAACCATCCCTACTCTAAAACCCACCCAATACCCCCTTAAAAAAACCTAACATTAACCCCTTGAAGATCACCTTACCGGGAGAAGTCTTCATCCAACCGGGCCGAAGTCCTCAACGAAGCCGGGAGAAGTCTTCATCCAAGCCGGGCGAAGTGGTCCTCCAGACGGGCAGAAGTCTTCATCCAGACGGCATCTTCTATCTTTATCCAGACGGCATCTTCTATCTTCATCCAACCGGCGCAGAGCAGGTCCATCTTCAAGACATCCAACGCGGAGCATCCTCTTCATCCGACGGCTAACACTGAATGAAGGTTCCTTTAAATGACGTCATCCAAGATGGCATCCCTTCAATTCCGATTGGCTGATAGAATTCTATCAGCTAATCGGAATTCAGGTAGAAAGAATCCTATTGGCTGATCCAATCAGCCAATAGGATTGAGCTGGCATTCTATTGGCTGCTCAATCCTGAAGATCACCTTACCAGAAGAAGTCTGCATCCAACCGGGCCGAAGTCCTCAACGAAGCCGGGAGAAGTCTTCATCCAAGCCGGGCGAAGTGGTCCTCCAGACGGGCAGAAGTCTGCATCCAGATGGCATCTTCTATCTTCATCCAGACGGCATCTTCTATCTTCATCCATCCGGCGCGGAGCGGGTCCATCTTCAAGACATCCGACACGAAGCATCCTCTTCATCCGAAGGCTAACACTGAATGAAGGTTCCTTTAAATGACGTCATCCAAGATGGCGTCCCTTCAATTCCGATTGGCTGATAGAATTCTATCAGCCAATCGGCATTCAGGTAGAAAAATCCTATTGGCTGATCCAATCAGCCAATAGGATTGAGCTGGCATTCTATTGGCTGATTGGAACAGCCAATAGAATGCCAGCTCAATCCTATTGGCTGATTGGATCAGCCAATAGGATTGAACGTCAATCCTATTGGCTGATTGCATCAGCCAAAAGGATTTTTTCTACCTTAATTCCGATTGACTGATAGAATTCTATCAGCCAATTGGAATTGAAGGGATGCCATCTTGGATGACGTCATTTAAAGGAACCTTCATTCAGTGTTAGCCGTCGGATGAAGAGGATGCTCTGCGTCGGATGTCTTGAAGATGGACCCGCTCCGCACCAGATGGATGAAGATAGAAGATGCCGTTTAATTGAAGACTTCTGCCCATCTGGAGGACCACTTCGCCTGGCTTGGATGAAGACTTCTCCCGGCTTTATTGAAGACTTTGGCCCGGTTGAATGAAGACTTCTCCCGGTAAGCTGATCTTTTAGTGTTTAAGGGGGTATTGGGTGGTTTTAGAGTAGGGTTGGTTGTGTGGGTGGTGGGTTGTGTGGGTGGTGGGTTTAAATGTTGGGGGGGATTTGTAATTTTTTTTACAGGTAAAAGAGCTGATTACTTTGGGGCAATGCCCCGCAAAAGGCCCTTTTAAGGGCTATTTGTAATTTAGTGTAGGGTAGGGCTTTTTTTTACTTTGGGGGGCTTTTTTATTTTGTTAGGGGGATTAAATTAGGTGTAATTAGTTTAAAAATCATCGGCTAAATTACGAGTTGTGCATTAGGCTTAAAAAGCAGCGTTTACTGGTCCTAACGCTGCTTTTTAACGCCTGCTGATATTACGAATCTTGAACTTACAGGCTCACTGCTCACTTTTTTGGCCAGACTTGGAAATATCGCAAATCCACTTACGTAAATTGCGTATCCTCTTTTTTCAATGGGACTTGCATAGCGCCGGTATTACGAGTCTGCCAAAAACTGAGCGGTACACCCTCTCCTGTCAAGACTGGTACCGCATTTTAAAGTCAGTAGTTAAGAGTTTTACACTATAACGCTGAAGCATAAAACTCTTAACTAAAGTGCTAAAAAGTACACTAATACCCATAAACTACCTATTAACCCCTAAACCGAGGCCCTCCCGCATTGCAAACACTAAAGTTATTAACCCCTAACCATCTATCGATTCCACTATATCATTAAGGTAAGTTGTATCAAATGCATGCTTTGTCAGGTAGCAGCAATAAATGTACTAGCTGCTATTGCCACTTAGATTTTTTAACGTTATTTTTTTCCTGTATAAACCAGAAGAGGAAAAAATATGTATCTCTGCAAAGTAAGAAAATATTAAGTCTATAAGGGCTAGTTTGTGTGTATATATATATATATATATATATATATATATATATATATATATACCTGGTGTAGTTCTTCATTTACTTCTCTGCTATACAATTTTAATAAAAATGATGCATAAACAGTTCATATATACATATGAGCAAACACACAGAAACACACACATACAGTATATATATATATATATATATACACATACAGACACACACACACATATATATATATATATATATATACATATACACACATATATGTGTATATGCATGCATATATATATATATATATATATATATATATATATTTGTGTGTATACATATGAGCAAACGCACAGAAACACACATATATATATATATATATATATATATATATATATATATATATATATATATATATATATATATACAGGGAGTGCAGAATTATTAGGCAAGTTGTATTTTTGAGGATTAATTTTATTATTGAACAACAACCATGTTCTCAATGAACCCAAAAAACTCATTAATATCAAAGCTGAATAGTTTTGGAAGTAGTTTTTAGTTTGTTTTTAGTTATAGCTATTTTAGGGGGATATCTGTGTGTGCAGGTGACTATTACTGTGCATAATTATTAGGCAACTTAACAAAAAACAAATATATACCCATTTCAATTATTTATTTTTACCAGTGAAACCAATATAACATCTCAACATTCACAAATATACATTTCTGACATTCAAAAACAAAACAAAAACAAATCAGTGACCAATATAGCCACCTTTCTTTGCAAGGACACTCAAAAGCCTGCCATCCATGGATTCTGTCAGTGTTTTGATCTGTTCACCATCAACATTGCGTGCAGCAGCAACCACAGCCTCCCAGACACTGTTCAGAGAGGTGTACTGTTTTCCCTCCTTGTAAATCTCACATTTGATGATGGACCACAGGTTCTCAATGGGGTTCAGATCAGGTGAACAAGGAGGCCATGTCATTAGATTTTCTTCTTTTATACCCTTTCTTGCCAGCCACGCTGTGGAGTACTTGGACGCGTGTGATGGAGCATTGTCCTGCATGAAAATCATGTTTTTCTTGGAGGATGCAGACTTCTTCCTGTACCACTGCTTGAAGAAGGTGTCTTCCAGAAACTGGCAGTAGGACTGGGAGTTGAGCTTGACTCCATACTCAACCCGAAAAGGCCCCACAAGCTCATCTTTGATGATACCAGCCCAAACCAGTACTCCACCTCCACCTTGCTGGCGTCTGAGTCGGACTGGAGCTCTCTGCCCTTTACCAATCCAGCCACGGGCCCATCCATCTGGCCCATCAAGACTCACTCTCATTTCATCAGTCCATAAAACCTTCTTGAGATATTTCTTGGCCCAGTCTTGATGTTTCAGCTTGTGTGTCTTGTTCAGTGGTGGTCGTCTTTCAGCCTTTCTTACCTTGGCCATGTCTCTGAGTATTGCACACCTTGTGCTTTTGGGCACTCCAGTGATGTTGCAGCTCTGAAATATGGCCAAACTGGTGGAAAGTGGCATCTTGGCAGCTGCACACTTGACTTTTCTCAGTTCATGGGCAGTTATTTTGCGCCTTGGTTTTTCCACACGCTTCTTGCTACCCTGTTGACTATTTTGAATGAAACCCTTGATTGTTCGATGATCACGCTTCAGAAGCTTTGCAATTTTAAGAGTGCTGCATCCCTCTGCAAGATATCTCACTATTTTTTACTTTTCTGAGCCTGTCAAGTCCTTCTTTTGACCCATTTTGCCAAAGGAAAGGAAGTTGCCTAATAATTATGCACACCTGATATAGGGTGTTGATGTCATTAGACCACACCCCTTCTCATTACAGAGATGCACATCACCTAATATGCTTAATTGGTAGTAGGCTTTCGAGCCTATACAGCTTGGAGTAAGACAACATGCATAAAGAGGATGATGTGGTCAAAATACTAATTTGCCTAATAATTCTGCACTCCCTGTATATATATATACATATACACACATATATATACATGCGCACACACTCACACACATATATAAATATATTATGTATACATATACACACATATAAACACATACACTGATATATATATATGTATATATATATACACACACATAAATAAATATATATATATATATATATATATATATATATGTGACACATAAAATATATGTGCACAATTGTATGTTGTTTTATGCAATTTTTATGTTTCATATTGAAAGATGTTTGTTTAATTGTATTTGTTTTATATGGTTTAAAGGGAACCATAACACCTGCTTCAAATATTCTAAACTAACTTGTTCTAATAGTGCAAAATAAACTAACTAACAATTATGAATGCAGTCTTCATCTTTTATTCTGTTGTAGAAAACCAGCTTCATAATTTAAACATCTTAATCTGCAGCCTAGCACTTGCTATGTAAGCTGCCATGTTACAACGTGCGTTCTACATCAGTACTGTAGGTCACGTGACTCACACGCACTTTCTATTTCTAATGCTGAGGAAGCAGAGCATGACTGCAGTGTCTAAGACGAACGGTTTCAGGCACTGCTATGATTATAAATACCAAAAGCAGGGGAGGAAGGGGGAGGGAGACTCCTGAGACTGTGAGTAACTTAGATGAATGCAGATGTTTCTTTTTACATTTATATCTGCAGCAAGAGTTTGGGTTCTGTCTCTGGAGCCTTTCTTCCCCCTGTGCATTCCTCTCCCCCTCCCACTTCCTTCCCTGCTCTTGGTATTTATAATTATAGCAGTGCCTGATGCCGTTCTTCTCAGACACTGAACGTGATCACTCTGCTTTCTCAGTGTTAGTAATAGAGGAAGGTGACGTTTTTGTCACATGACCCACTGTAGTGGAAAGTAATTGCCAATATGGCAGCATACATTGTAGATTGTAGTCTGCAGATTAACGTTCAAATTATAAAGGTGTTTTCTGCAACAGAATGCAGTAAATTGATGACCACACACAGAATTGTAGTTAGTTTATTTTGCATAATCAGAAAAAGTTAGTTAAAAACATTTCAAAGCAGGTGTTATGGTTCCCTTTAATAATTTTCTATGAAAATGCAACTCTCTGTTGTGAGAGCATAGGACTACTATTTTGTAATAATTTACTATCGGCTAGATTTAGTGTTCTGCGGCCAAAGGGGTGCGTTAGCTACGCGTGCTTTTTTTCCCCCGCACCTTTTAAATACTGCTGGTATTTAGAGTTCACAGAAGGGCTGCGTTAGGCTCCAAAAAGGGAGCGTACAGGCATATTTACCGCCACTGCAACTCTAAATACCAGCGGTGCTTACGGACGCGGACAGCTTCAGAAACGTGCTCATGCACGATTCCCCCATAGGAAACAATGGGGCCGTTTGGGCTGAAAAAAAACCTAACACTTGCAAAAAAGCAGCGTTCAGCTCCTAACGCAGCCCCATTGTTTCCTATGGGGAAACACTTCCTAAGTCTGCACCTAACACCCTAACATGTACCCCGAGTCTAAACACCCCTAACCTTACACTTATTAACCCCTAATCTGCCTCCCCCGCTATCGCTGACCCCTGCATTATACTATGAACCCCTAATCTGCCGCTACGTACACTGCCGCATCCTACGTTATCCCTATGAACCCCTAATCTGCTGCCCCTAACACTTCCGACCCCTATATTATATTTATTACCCCCTAATCTGCCCCCCCCCCAATGTAGCCGCTACCTACCTACAATTATTAACCCCTAATCTGCCGACCGGACCTTACCGCTACTCTAATAAATGTATTAACTCCTAAAGCTAAGTCTAACCCTAACCCTAACACCCCCCTAAGTTAAATATAATTTTTATCTAACGAAATAAAATAAATCTTATTAAATAAATTAATCCTATTTAAAGCTAAATACTTACCTGTAAAATAAACCCTAATATAGCTACAATATAAATAATAATTATATTGTAGCTATTTTAGGATTAATATTTATTTTACAGGCAACTTTGTATTTATTTTAACCAGGTACAATAGCTATTAAATAGTTAATAACTATTTAATAGCTACCTAGTTAAAATAATTACAAAAGTACCTGTAAAATAAATCCTAACCTAAGTTACAATTAAACCTAACACTACACTATCAATAAATTAATTAAAAAAACTACCTACAATTATCTACAATTAAACCTAACACTACACTATCAATAAATAAATTAAATACAAATACCTACAAATAAATACACTAACTAAAGTACAAAAAATAAAAAAAAGAACTAAGTTACAAAAAATAAAAAAATTATTTACAAACATTATTAAAATATTACAACAATTTTAAGCTAATTACACCTACTCTAAGCCCCCTAATAAAATAACAAAGCCCCCCAAAATAAAAAAATGCCCTACCCTATTCTAAAATAAAAATTGAAAAGCTATTTTACCTTACCAGCCCTTAAAAGGGCTTTTTGCGGGGCATGCCCCAAAGAATTCTGCTCTTTTGCCTGTAAAAAAAAACATACAATACCCCCCCCAACATTACAACCCACCACCCACATACCCCTAATCTAACCCAAACCCCCCTTAAATAAACCTAACACTAAGCCCCTGAAGATCTTCCTACCTTGTCTTCACCACGCCGGGTATCACTGATCCGTCCAGAAGAGGGTCCGAAGTCTTCCTCCTATCCGGGACTGAAGAGGTCAATCATCCAGATGAAGTCTTTATCCAAGCGGGGGCTGAAGAGGTCCATCATCCGGCTGAAGTCTTCTATCAAGCGGCATCTTCAATCTTCTTTCTTCTGGATCCATCTTCATCCCGCCAAAGCGGAACATCCATCCGGGCCGACGACTTCCCGACGAATGACGGTTCCTTTAAGGGACGTCATCCAAGATGGCGTCCCTCGAATTCCGATTGGCTGATAGGATTCTATCAGCCAATCGGAATTAAGGTAGGAAAATTCTGATTGGCTGATGGAATCAGCCAATCAGATTCAAGTTCAATCCGATTGGCTGATCCAATCAGCCAATCAGATTGAGTTTGCATTCTATTGTCTGATCGTAACAGCCAATGGAATGCGAGCTCAATCTGATTGGCTGATTGGATCAGCCAATCGGATTGAACTTGAATATGATTGGCTGATTCCATCAGCCAATCAAAATTTTCCTACCTTAATTCCGATTGGCTGATAGAATCCTATCAGCCAATCGGAATTCGAGGGACGCCATCTTGGATGACGTCCCTTAAAGGAACCGTCATTTGTCGGGAAGTCGTTGGCCAGGATGGATGTTCCGCGTCGGCGGGATGAAGATGGATCCGGAAGAAAGAAGATTGAAGATGCCGCTTGATAGAAGACTTCAGCTGGATGATGGACCTCTTCAGCCCCCGCTTGGATGAAGACCTCAGCCGGATGATGGACCTCTTCAGCCCCCGCTTGGATAAAGACTTCAGCCGGATGATGGACCTCTTCAGCCCCGGATAGGAGGAAGACTTTGGACCCTCTTCTGGACGGATCGGTGATACCCGGCGTGGTGAAGACAAGGTAGGAAGATCTTCAGGGGCTTAGTGTTAGGTTTATTTAAGGGGGGTTTGGGTTAGATTAGGGGTATGTGGGTGGTGGGTTGTAATGTTGGGGGGGTATTGTATGGGTTTTTTTTACAGGCAAAAGAGCAGAATTCTTTGGGGCATGCCCCGCAAAAAGCCCTTTTAAGGGCTGGTAAGGTAAAAGAGCTTTTTAATTTTTATTTTAGAATAGGGTAGGGCATTTTTTATTTTGGGGGGCTTTGTTATTTTATTAGGGGGCTTAGAGTAGGTGTAATTAGCTTAAAATTGTTGTAATATTTTTATAATGTTTGTAAATTATTTTTTTATTTTTTGTAACTTAGTTCTTTTTTTATTTTTTGTAACTTAGTTCTTTTTTTATTTTTTGAACTTTAGTTAGTATATTTATTTGTATTTATTTGTAGGTAGTTTATTTAATTAATTTATTGATAGTGTAGTGTTAGGTTTAATTGTAACTTAGGTTAGGATTTATTTTACATGTACTTTTGTAATTATTTTAACTAGGTAGCTATTAAATAGTTATGAACTATTTAATAGCTATTGTACCTGGTTAAAATAAATACAAAGTTGCCTGTAAAATAAATATTAATCCTAAAATAGCTACAATATAATTATTATTTATATTGTAGCTATATTAGGGTCTATTTTACAGGTAAGTATTTAGCTTTAAATAGGATTAATTTATTTAATAAGATTTATTTTATTTTGTTAGATAAAAATTATATTTAACTTAGGGGGGTGTTAGGGTTAGACTTAGCTTTAGGGGTTAATACATTTTTTAGAGTAGCGGTGAGGTCCGGTCGGCAGATTAGGGGTTAATAATTGTAGGTAAGGTAGCGGCAACGTTGGGGGGGGCAGATTAGGGGTTAATTAATATTATGTAGGGGTCGGCGGTGTTAGGTGCAGCAGATTAGGGGTACATAGGGATAATGTAGGTTTGCGCGGTGTGCGGTCGGCAGATTAGGGGTTAAAAAAATTTATTAGAGTGGCGGCGATGTGGGGGGGGCCTCGGCTTAGGGGTGCATAGGTAGTTTAAGGGTATTAAAGAGCTTTATGAACCGGCATTAGCCCAGAAAGCTCTTAACTCCTGGCTTTTCTCTGCGGCTGGAGTTTTGTCATTAGATTTCTAACGCTCACTTCAGCCAAGACTCTAAATACCGGCGTTAGAAAGATCCCATTGAAAAGATAGGCTACGCAAATGGCGTAGGGGGATCTGCGGTATGGAAAAGTCGCGGCTGGAAAGTGAGAGTTAGACCCTTTCCTGATTGACTCTAAATACCAGCGGGCGGCCAAAACCAGCGTTAGGACCCCCTAACGCTGGTTTTGACGGCTAACGCAGAACTCTAGGCGTATGAGAATGCAACTCTCTGTTGTGAGAGCATGGGACTCTTATTTTGACATGTAGTTAATTTATTTAATTAATTTATTGATAGTGTAATGTTAGGTTTAATTGTTACTTAGGTTAGGATTTATTTTACAGGTAATTTTGTTATTATTTTAACTAGGTAGCTATTAAATAGTAAATAACTATTTAATAGCTATTGTACCTAGTTAAAATAAATACAAAGTTGCCTGTAAAATAAATATAAATCCTAAAATAGCTAAAATATAATTATTTGTTATATTGTAGCTATATTAGGGTTTATTTTACAGGTAAGTATTTAGTTTTAAATACTTTAGTTAATAATATTTAATTTATTTTGTTAGAATAAAATTATATTTAACTTAGGGGGGTGTTAGGGTTAGACTTAGCTTTAGGGGTTAATAACTTTATTAGCGTAGCGGCGAGGTCCGGTCGGCAGATTAGGGGTTAATACTTGAAGTTAGGTGGCGGCAACATTGGGGGGGGGCATTTTAGGGGTTAATACTATTTATTATAGGGTTTGCAGCGGTTTAGGGGTTAATACATTTATTATAGTGGCGGCGAGGTCCGGTCGGCAGATTAGGGTTTAATAAGTGTAGTTAGGTAGCGGCGACGTTGGGGGGGGGCAGATTAGGGGTTAATAAATATTATGTAGGTGTCAGCGATGTTAGGGGCTGCAGATTAGGGGTTCATAGGTATAATTAGGTGGTGGCGATGTGCGGTCAGCAAATTAGGGGTTCAAAAAATTTATTATAGTGGCGGTGATGTGGAGGGGCCTCGGTTTAGAGATACATAGGTAGTTTATGGGTGTTAGTGTACTTTAGAGCACAGTAGTTAAGAGCTTTATGAACCGGTGTTAGCCCAGAAAGCTCTTAACTACTGACTTTTTTCTGCGGATGGAGTCTTGTCGGTAGAGGGTCTAATGCTCACTTCAGCCAAGACTCTAAATACCGGCGTTAGGCAGATCCCATTGAAAAGATAGGATACGCAATTGGCGTAAAGGGATCTGCGGTATGGAAAAGTCGCGGCTTGGAAGTGAGCATTAGACCCTTTCCTGGCTGACTCTAAATACCAGCGGGCGGTAAAAAGCAGCGTTAGGACCCCTTAACGCTGCTTTTGACGGCTACCGCAGAACTCTAAATCTAGGCGTAAGATTGTAAGGCTCCAGTTACTCCTAAATTCTTTTATTAATGTATTATTCATTCCAGTTACTTCTAAATTATTTTATTAATGTAGTATTCATTGCAAACACTTTTTAAATTATTTTATTAATGCAGTATTCATTGGTGTTAAATGCTATATAATGTTAATGTTAATATTAAATGTGTATTGGTAACAGCACTGTCTGACACAGAGACAGTTATTTACAGTTAAATGTACTTTATATGCAGATAATTTCAGATACATTATTGTCTTCTATTAGAAAAGATTTATTATATGTCCTGTTATGTATGACAGTCGCTTGTATAGATAAGAATGTAAAGTTTGTGAGATTGATTTACATGAAAAGTGATAGAGGAATACTGTAGGGAAAAATGAATATGTGCATGTTTAATATTTATGATAAATAAGCACAAATTACATGTTACTTGGTTATTAAGATTGCAAAACTTAATTGTTTAAATACAATTGCAAAACTTTTATTGTTTGAATACAATTGCAAAACTTTATTGTTTGAATACGATTGCAAAACTTATTATTTGAATACAACTGCAAAACTTTATTGTTTGAATACAATTGCAAACAAATATATGTTTAATAAAGATAACCATTGAGGATTATGTGAAGTACACACCCATTCTCCTTATTTCCTTTTCTTTCATGTAATTAGCAAGAGTCCATGAGCTAGTGACGTATGGGATATACATTCCTACCAGGAGGGGCAAAGTTTCCCAAACCTCAAAATGCCTATAAATACACCCCTCACCACACCCACAATTCAGTTTTACAAACTTTGCCTCCGATGGAGGTGGTGAAGTAAGTTTGTGCTAGATTCTACGTTGATATGCGCTCCGCAGCAAGTTGGAGCCCGGTTTTCCTCTCAGCGTGCAGTGAATGTCAGAGGGATGTGAGGAGAGTATTGCCTATTTGAATGCAGTGATCTCCTTCTACGGGGTCTATTTCATAGGTTCTCTGTTATCGGTCGTAGAGATTCATCTCTTACCTCCCTTTTCAGATCGACGATATACTCTTATATATACCATTACCTCTGCTGATTCTCGTTTCAGTACTGGTTTGGCTTTCTACAAACATGTAGATGAGTGTCCTGGGGTAAGTAAATCTTATTTTCTGTGACACTCTAAGCTATGGTTGGGCACTTTGTTTATAAAGTTCTAAATATATATATATTCAAACATTTATTTGCCTTGACTCAGAATGTTCAACATTCCTTATTTTCAGACAGTCAGTTTCATATTTGGGATAATGCATTTGAATTAATCATTTTTTCTTACCTTCAAAAATTTGACTCTTTTTCCCTGTGGGCTGTTAGGCTCGCGGGGGCTGAAAATGCTTCATTTTATTGCGTCATTCTTGGAGCGGACTTTTTTGGCGCAAAAAAAAATCTTTTCCGTTTCCGGCGTCATACGTGTCGCCGGAAGTTGCGTCATTTTTTGACGTTATTTTGCGCCAAAAGTGTCGGCGTTCCGGATGTGGCGTCATTTTTGGCGCCAAAAGCATTTAGGCGCCAAATAATGTGGGCGTCTTATTTGGCGCTAAAAAATATGGGCGTCGCTTTTGTCTCCACATTATTTAAGTCTCATTTTTCATTGCTTCTGGTTGCTAGAAGCTTGTTCTTTGGCATTTTTTCCCATTCCTGAAACTGTCATTTAAGGAATTTGATCAATTTTGCTTTATATGTTGTTTTTTCTCTTACATATTGCAAGATGTCTCACGTTGCATCTGAGTCAGAAGATACTACAGGAAAATCGCTGTCTAGTGCTGGATCTACCAAAGCTAAGTGTATCTGCTGTAAACTTTTGGTAGCTATTCCTCCGGCTGTTGTTTGTATTAATTGTCATGACAAACTTGTTAATGCAGATAATATTTCCTTTAGTAAAGTACCATTGTCTGTTGCAGTTCCTTCAACATCTAAGGTGCAGAATGTTCCTGATAACATAAGAGATTTTGTTTCTGAATCCATAAAGAAGGCTATGTCTGTTATTTCTCCTTCTAGTAAACGTAAAAAATCTTTTAAAACTTCTCTCCCTACAGATGAATTTTTAAATGAACATCATCATTCTGATTCTGATGACTCTTCTGGTTCAGAGGATTCTGTCTCAGAGATTGATGCTGATAAATCTTCATATTTATTTAAAATGGAATTTATTCGTTCTTTACTTAAAGAAGTACTAATTGCTTTAGAAATAGAGGATTCTGGTCCTCTTGATACTAATTCTAAACGTTTGGATAAGGTATTTAAATCTCCTGTGGTTATTCCAGAAGTTTTTCCTGTTCCTAATGCTATTTCTGCAGTAATTTCCAAAGAATGGGATAAATTGGGCAATTCATTTACTCCTTCTAAACGTTTTAAGCAATTATATCCTGTGCCGTCTGACAGATTAGAATTTTGGGACAAAATCCCTAAAGTTGATGGGGCTATTTCTACCCTTGCTAACGTACTACTATTCCTACGTCAGATGGTACTTCGTTTAAGGATCCTTTAGATAGGAAAATTGAATCCTTTCTAAGAAAAGCTTATCTGTGTTCAGGTAATCTTCTTAGACCTGCTATATCTTTGGCTGATGCTTTTGTCTCCACATTATTTAAGTCTCATTTTTCATTGCTTCTGGTTGCTAGAAGCTTGTTCTTTGGCATTTTTTCCCATTCCTGAAACTGTCATTTAAGGAATTTGATCAATTTTGCTTTATATGTTGTTTTTTCTCTTACATATTGCAAGATGTCTCACGTTGCATCTGAGTCAGAAGATACTACAGGAAAATCGCTGTCTAGTGCTGGATCTACCAAAGCTAAGTGTATCTGCTGTAAACTTTTGGTAGCTATTCCTCCGGCTGTTGTTTGTATTAATTGTCATGACAAACTTGTTAATGCAGATAATATTTCCTTTAGTAAAGTACCATTGTCTGTTGCAGTTCCTTCAACATCTAAGGTGCAGAATGTTCCTGATAACATAAGAGATTTTGTTTCTGAATCCATAAAGAAGGCTATGTCTGTTATTTCTCCTTCTAGTAAACGTAAAAAATCTTTTAAAACTTCTCTCCCTACAGATGAATTTTTAAATGAACATCATCATTCTGATTCTGATGACTCTTCTGGTTCAGAGGATTCTGTCTCCGAGATTGATGCTGATAAATCTTCATATTTATTTAAAATGGAATTTATTTGTTCTTTACTTAAAGAAGTACTAATTGCTTTAGAAATAGAGGATTCTGGTCCTCTTGATACTAATTCTAAACGTTTGGATAAGGTATTTAAATCTCCTGTGGTTATTCCAGAAGTTTTTCCTGTTCCTAATGCTATTTCTGCAGTAATTTCCAAAGAATGGGATAAATTGGGTAATTCATTTACTCCTTCTAAACGTTTTAAGCAATTATATCCTGTGCCGTCTGACAGATTAGAATTTTGGGACAAAATCCCTAAAGTTGATGGGGCTATTTCTACCCTTGCTAACGTACTACTATTCCTACGTCAGATGGTACTTCGTTTAAGGATCCTTTAGATAGGAAAATTGAATCCTTTCTAAGAAAAGCTTATCTGTGTTCAGGTAATCTTCTTAGACCTGCTATATCTTTGGCTGATGCTTTTGTCTCCACATTATTTAAGTCTCATTTTTCATTGCTTCTGGTTGCTAGAAGCTTGTTCTTTGGCATTTTTTCCCATTCCTGAAACTGTCATTTAAGGAATTTGATCAATTTTGCTTTATATGTTGTTTTTTCTCTTACATATTGCAAGATGTCTCACGTTGCATCTGAGTCAGAAGATACTACAGGAAAATCGCTGTCTAGTGCTGGCTCTACCAAAGCTAAGTGTATCTGCTGTAAACTTTTGGTAGCTATTCCTCCGGCTGTTGTTTGTATTAATTGTCATGACAAACTTGTTAATGCAGATAATATTTCCTTTAGTAAAGTACCATTGTCTGTTGCAGTTCCTTCAACATCTAAGGTGCAGAATGTTCCTGATAACATAAGAGATTTTGTTTCTGAATCCATAAAGAAGGCTATGTCTGTTATTTCTCCTTCTAGTAAACGTAAAAAATCTTTTAAAACTTCTCTCCCTACAGATGAATTTTTAAATGAACATCATCATTCTGATTCTGATGACTCTTCTGGTTCAGAGGATTCTGTCTCCGAGATTGATGCTGATAAATCTTCATATTTATTTAAAATGGAATTTATTTGTTCTTTACTTAAAGAAGTACTAATTGCTTTAGAAATAGAGGATTCTGGTCCTCTTGATACTAATTCTAAACGTTTGGATAAGGTATTTAAATCTCCTGTGGTTATTCCAGAAGTTTTTCCTGTTCCTAATGCTATTTCTGCAGTAATTTCCAAAGAATGGGATAAATTGGGTAATTCATTTACTCCTTCTAAACGTTTTAAGCAATTATATCCTGTGCCGTCTGACAGATTAGAATTTTGGGACAAAATCCCTAAAGTTGATGGGGCTATTTCTACCCTTGCTAACGTACTACTATTCCTACGTCAGATGGTACTTCGTTTAAGGATCCTTTAGATAGGAAAATTGAATCCTTTCTAAGAAAAGCTTATCTGTGTTCAGGTAATCTTCTTAGACCTGCTATATCTTTGGCTGATGTTGCTGCGGCTTCAACTTTTTGGTTGGAAACTTTAGCGCAACAAGTAACATATCATGATTCTCATGATATTATTATTATTCTTCAGCATGCTAATAATTTTATCTGTGATGCCATTTTTGATATTATCAGAGTTGATGTCAGGTTTATGTCTCTAGCTATTTTAGCTAGAAGAGCTTTATGGCTTAAGACTTGGAATGCTGATATGGCTTCTAAATCAACTCTACTTTCCATTTCTTTCCAGGGTAACAAATTATTTGGTTCTCAGTTGGATTCTATTATCTCAACTGTTACTGGTGGGAAAGGAACTTTTTTACCACAGGATAAAAAATCTAAAGGTAAAAACAGGGCTAATAATCGTTTTCGTTCCTTTCGTTTCAACAAAGAACAAAAGCCTAATCCTTCATCCTCAGGAGCAGTTTCAGTTTGGAAACCATCTCCAGTCTGGAATAAATCCAAGCCTGCTAGAAAGGCAAAGCCTGCTTCTAAGTCCTCATGAAGGTGCGGCCCTCATTCCAGCTCAGCTGGTAGGGGGCAGGTTACGTTTTTTCAAAGAAATTTGGATCAATTCTGTTCACAATCTTTGGATTCAGAACATTGTTTCAGAAGGGTACAGAATTGGTTTCAAGATGAGACCTCCTGCAAAGAGATTTTTTATTTCCCGTGTCCCAGTAAATCCAGTGAAAGCTCAAGCATTTCTGAATTGTGTTTCAGATCTAGAGTTGGCTGGAGTAATTATGCCAGTTCCAGTTCCGGAACAGGGGATGGGGTTTTATTCAAATCTCTTCATTGTACCAAAGAAGGAGAATTCCTTCAGACCAGTTCTGGATCTAAAAATATTGAATCGTTATGTAAGGATACCAACGTTCAAGATGGTAACTGTAAGGACTATCTTGCCTTTTGTTCAGCAAGGGCATTATATGTCCACAATAGATTTACAGGATGCATATCTGCATATTCCGATTCATCCAGATCATTATCAGTTCCTGAGATTCTCTTTTCTGGACAAGCATTACCAGTTTGTGGCTCTGCCGTTTGGCCTAGCTACAGCTCCAAGAATTTTTACAAAGGTTCTCGGTGCCCTTCTGTCTGTAATCAGAGAACAGGGTATTGTGGTATTTCCTTATTTGGACGATATCTTGGTACTTGCTCAGTCTTTACATTTAGCAGAATCTCATACGAATCGACTTGTGTTGTTTCTTCAAGATCATGGTTGGAGGATCAATTTACCAAAAAGTTCATTGATTCCTCAGACAAGGGTAACCTTTCTAGGTTTCCAGATAGATTCAGTGTCCATGACTCTGTCTTTAACAGACAAGAGACGTCTAAAATTGATTTCAGCTTGTCGAAACCTTCAGTCACAATCATTCCCTTCGGTAGCCTTATGCATGGAAATTCTAGGTCTTATGACTGCTGCATCGGACGCGATCCCCTTTGCTCGTTTTCACATGCGACCTCTTCAGCTCTGTATGCTGAATCAATGGTGCAAGGATTACACAAAGATATCTCAATTAATATCTTTAAAACCGATTGTTCGACACTCTCTAACGTGGTGGACAGATCACCATCGTTTAATTCAGGGGGCTTCTTTTGTGCTTCCGACCTGGACTGTAATTTCAACAGATGCAAGTCTCACAGGTTGGGGAGCTGTGTGGGGATCTCTGACGGCACAAGGAGTTTGGGAATCTCAGGAGGTGAGATTACCGATCAATATTTTGGAACTCCGTGCAATTTTCAGAGCTCTTCAGTCTTGGCCTATTCTGAAGAGAGAATCGTTCATTTGTTTTCAGACAGACATTGTCACAACTGTGGCATACATCAATCATCAAGGAGGGACTCACAGTCCTCTGGCTATGAAAGAAGTATCTCGAATTTTGGTTTGGGCGGAATCCAGCTCCTGTCTAATTTCTGCGGTTCATATCCCAGGTGTAGACAATTGGGAAGCGGATTATCTCAGTCGCCAAACGTTGCATCCGGGCGAATGGTCTCTTCACCCAGAGGTATTTCTTCAGATTGTTCAAATGTGGGAACTTCCAGAAATAGATCTGATGGCGTCTCATCTAAACAAGAAACTTCCCAGATATCTGTCCAGATCCCGGGATCCTCAGGCGGAGGCAGTGGATGCATTATCACTTCCTTGGAAGTATCATCCTGCCTATATCTTTCCGCCTCTAGTTCTTCTTCCAAGAGTAATCTCCAAGATTCTGAGGGAATGCTCGTTTGTTCTGCTGGTAGCTCCGGCATGGCCTCACAGGTTTTGGTATGCGGATCTTGTCCGGATGGCCTCTTGCCAACCGTGGACTCTTCCGTTAAGACCAGACCTTCTGTCACAAGGTCCTTTTTTCCATCAGGATCTGAAATCCTTAAATTTAAAGGTATGGAGATTGAACGCTTGATTCTTGGTCAAAGAGGTTTCTCTGACTCTGTGATTAATACTATGTTACAGGCTCGTAAATCTGTATCTAGAGAGATATATTATAGAGTCTGGAAGACTTATATTTCTTGGTCTCTTTCTCATCATTTTTCTTGGCATTCTTTTAGAATACCGAGAATTTTACAGTTTCTTCAGGATGGTTTAGATAAGGGTTTGTCTGCAAGTTCCTTGAAGGGACAAATCTCTGCTCTTTCTGTTCTTTTTCACAGAAAGATTGCTATTCTTCCTGATATTCATTGTTTTGTACAAGCTTTGGTTCGTATAAAACCTGTCATTAAGTCAATTTCTCCTCCGTGAAATTTGAATTTGGTTCTGGGAGCTCTTCAAGCTCCTCCCTTTGAACCTATGCATTCATTGGACATTAAATTACTTTCTTGGAAAGTTTTGTTCCTTTTGGCCATCTCTTCTGCCAGAAGAGTTTCTGAATTATCTGCTCTTTCTTGTGAGTCTCCTTTTCTGATTTTTCATCAGGATAAGGCGGTGTTGCGAACTTCTTTTGAATTTTTACCTAAAGTTGTGAATTCCAACAACATTAGTAGAGAAATTGTGGTTCCTTCATTATGTCCTAATCCTAAGAATTCTAAGGAGAAATCATTGCATTCTTTGGATGTTGTTAGAGCTTTGAAATATTATGTTGAAGCTACTAAGTCTTTCCGAAAGACTTCTAGTCTATTTGTTATCTTTTCCGGTTCTAGAAAAGGCCAGAAAGCTTCTGCCATTTCTTTGGCATCTTGGTTGAAATCTTTAATTCATCTTACCTATGTTGAGTCGGGTAAAACTCCGCCTCAGAGGATTACAGCTCATTCTACCAGGTCAGTTTCTACTTCCTGGGCGTTTAGGAATGAAGCTTCGGTTGATCAGATTTGCAAAGCAGCAACTTGGTCCTCTTTGCATACTTTTACTAAATTCTACCATTTTGATGTATTTTCTTCTTCTGAAGCAGTTTTTGGTAGAAAAGTACTTCAGGCAGCGGTTTCAGTCTGAATCTTCTGCTTATGTTTTTCATTAAACTTTATTTTGGGTGTGGATTATTTTCAGCAGGAATTGGCTGTCTTTATTTTATCCCTCCCTCTCTAGTGACTCTTGTGTGGAAAGATCCACATCTTGGGTAATCATTATCCCATACGTCACTAGCTCATGGACTCTTGCTAATTACATGAAAGAAAACATAATTTATGTAAGAACTTACCTGATAAATTCATTTCTTTCATATTAGCAAGAGTCCATGAGGCCCGCCCTTTTTTTGTGGTGGTTATGATTTTTGTATAAAGCACAATTATTCCAATTCCTTATTTTATATGCTTTCGCACTTTTTTATCACCCCACTTCTTGGCTATTCGTTAAACTGAATTGTGGGTGTGGTGAGGGGTGTATTTATAGGCATTTTGAGGTTTGGGAAACTTTGCCCCTCCTGGTAGGAATGTATATCCCATACGTCACTAGCTCATGGACTCTTGCTAATATGAAAGAAATGAATTTATCAGGTAAGTTCTTACATAAATTATGTTTTTTTACAGGTAACATTTAATCTGCTTACTGGCCTCCTGAATGGGGTCTGTAACAGATTCTTGGGGGCTCGTCCTAGGATCGGCGCTTGATTGATTGCAGAACACCGGTTCGCAAAATTATGATTTTCGGGACCAACATGTATGAATGCAGTGGCTGTATTCAAGAAAAATCATTTGTGAAAGGAGTGGCCTGACTGGCTGGTGACAGTGACGTGAGGGATCGTGAGAAGGGTCGTTATGTCGGATAAAGTACGAAAGAGTCTGGTGTGGGACATCAGAAAGAAACTTCTCACCTTTTCCGCTGATGAACTGTTTCAGATCGACCAGAGCATATGTCCAGTACCGGACAGGGACATTTCAGAACTAGATGATGGAGACCAAGAGGGCTGTTTTGAATACATTAATGCCTTCATGTATAGTACTGACTTATTAGAATCAGAGGACAGAGGTATGGCTAAACTGTTGAATTTGGGAGACATTGTGGACTCTGTTGAACATGTTCGTACTATGGCTGCACCTGTTCTTCAACATAATGAGAGTAATGTTGGTGTACAAACTTCAAGCGCAGCACATACATCCATTACTACTGATCATATCTTTACTACAGACACTGTTCATGCAACATCATCTGCAGCTATAGCTGACAAAGGGAATGTAACCCATCATTATCTTGCAGCATCCTTACAAAACCCCACATTGACACAAACCTTAACAAGTATCACAACAAATGCACAACCATAATAACACACAGTTTAGCAACCATCCTGAATGGTCCATGCAGTTGCCGTCAGAGAAGGTAGTCTCCCTAAGGGATCTCTCCTATCTCCAGGGTCGTGAGTTTAAAATACAAGGAGGACAAATTGGCAAATACACATCTGACATCACATACACTAGTATATGCTGGCAAATTGAAGATGGAATCAAAGAAAATTTTAGTGATACTGAATTAGTCAGGGGGACTCTGCTGATAATAAAAGCAGGCAGTTTCAAGGACATGTTGATGAATAAGGAAGACGTGACAGTTTAGGAACTCAAAGGTTTCTTAGGTCACATCTAGGAGACAGAAATAGCACAGAGTTATTCCAGGAATTAATGTGTGCAAAACAAAATGAGAATGAAATGTCTCAGTAGTTCCTGTATCGAGTAATAGCTCTCAAACAGAAAATCATCTTTGCTGCAAAACAGGCTGACACTGAAGTGAGATACAGCTCGGCAACTATTCAGGATGTTTTCCTTCACACCGTTTACCAGGGCCTAGGACACAAATATAAAGACATTCGTAGTGAGTTAAAACTCCTACTCTCCAACCACAATATCACAGATGAGGAAATACTGAGAAATGTAACAAAAATCACCAGCGATGAGAATGAGAGGGTCTGAAGACTGGGTCCTGTAACTCGTACTAAGCCAAACATTGCAAGTTGTACTCAGCTTAAAAGTGAACCTATGGGAGATGTGAAAGAAACCCATGAGCAAGAAAACAAAAATGATCCAATCAAACAACTAACAGCTCGAATTGATGCACTTACCAGTATGGTAGATTCCATGAGAAATTCATCACAACAAGCAAAGCTTGGGTATACCTGTCAGCGTGGCGTGAGACAGAAAGGGACAAAACACTGTGGTTGCTTAAAGTGTGTTGAAACTGGTCTGCAAAACTGTACTCACTGCTTTTGGTGTGGTAAAGAGGGGCACCTGGCTAGGGGATGCCTCCAGAAATGAAACTGTCAGGGAAACAGGAAACGGTCACTGCAACGGGACAACCAGTGACCATGCCCTCCTTGTCCCAAAGTTCAAATGATGAAAGTCCAGTGGTTGAATCTGGTCCTGTGAAAAGCCAAAACACAAAAACATTACATTGTACAACATTCAAAACTTCCAATGACAAGAAAGAACATTATCAAACTTCCATTCTCTCTGCTCCTAGGACAAATAATGAGGCTATTGTCAACCTAATAGGAAGGAAGGCTTTGACTCAGTGTAACCTCAACGGTCTTGCAGTAAGTGCTCTACATGACACGGGAGCCCAAGTCAGTATCATTGATCGTGCTTGGAAAGATAAATATTTACTGGCTGTGGACATAAGACCTCTTTCTGAACTCATGGGAACTACAGAGAAGTTGGAAGTGTATGCTGTAAATGGGGATCTCATTCCATTTGATGGATGGGCTGTTATCACTGTTAATTTACAAGGAAACAATGACCCTAATCTCTCTATCAATGTGCCCTTCATCTACCAATTGAAAGACCACTGCTTGGGTTCAACGTAGTGGAAGAATTAATTCAGGGGCAACCCGAGGGCCTTGTACCAACTCTAGTCTCCCTGCTATCTGGAGCCATCATTGGGTCAAATGAGAAAGATCAAACGCTTGTAAACTTTGTCCAAACTCCTGAGCTTAACAAACAGTGGGGACGTTTGAAAGTAAAGAGAGGCATTGTCATTCCAGCAGGCCGAGTATAGACAATGTGACCTGATTAGAAAGGGGGGGGGGGGGCGCTTAATAGTGGACATTGGACAATAGAATGGTTTACATCTATATATAGTAATAATAACAAGAAAATATATAATACAATTGAAATATTATTGTCTTAGTGAATGTGATTCCCTTTTGGGGGAAAAAGGTAATAGTGTCCTTTCAGTTGCATGGACTATTATCCTGTGTTGGCTTCCTCCTCCTCACCGGCTGGTCCAGGTATAACTATAGAAAATGAAGAGAAACAGAGGGGCGCCTCATGTGTGGTATCATCAGTGGGAAACACAAAATAATTGACAGTATAGCCAAATGAGTACTCACATACTCCAGGAGCACACTTATGTGCTGGTGGGGGCAGGTTGCAGATTTATAAAGGTGTGACAGCTCACCCGTCCAACAACGCTCTTAGTGTTATAATACTTGTACTGCAGTGGAGACACAAGATGAAAGCACTACATGTGCAGACTATTTAAGATGGAACCAATGGTATTGTCTTACTTTTATAAATGGGTACTCACATACTCCAAGAGCACACCAATGTGCTTGTAGAAACCGGCTGCAGATTTAGGCAGGTGTGGCAGCTCACCCAAACAGATGGTCTCTTGATGGTTGGTGGTTTGCCAAATGTTTGTTAGTAAGGTATATAAGGCAGAGGTAGGAAGGAGAGTTATTTTATGCCTGATGAAATGGTCTGTGAACCGAGAAACGCGTCGCAATTATTGGGGTAACAATGATAACCCTGTTATCCACTTTGATTAACAACTACTGTGTTGTTTATTTTAACCTTTGTTTTTAATAAATATTTGGACTTTTACTCTCGAGTGGATCTCTCTACCTACCTTTTGCCTTTACTGGTATACAAGAGATATTCCTGATACTTGGTGCAGTGTGTTTGGATCACTGTACCCATTGTTCCACAACATTACAACCATCAAGAGACCATCTGTTTGGGTGAGCTGCCACACCTGCCTAAATCTGCAGCCGGTTTCTACAAGCACATTGGTTTGCTCTTGGAGTATGTGAGTTCCCATTTATAAAAGTAAGAAAATACCGTTGGTTCCATCTTAAATAGTCTGCACATGTAGTGCTTTCATCTTGTGTCTCCACTGCAGTACCAGTATTATAACACTAAGAGCGTTGTTGGACGGGTGAGCTGTCACACCTTTATAAATCTGCAGCCTGCCCCCACCAGCACATACGTGTGCTCCTGGAGTATGTGAGTACTCATTTGGCTATACTGTCAATTATTTTGTGTTTCCCACTGATGATACCACACATGAGGCGCCCCTCTGTTTCTCTTCATTTTCTATAGTTATACCCAGCAGGCCAAGTAACATGGGTAAAGTGTAAAATACCACCCACCATGGATCAACCTGCCCCAGTCGCACTGTTTGAACCAGATCCAAACAATGTATATTTGGAAAAGCTGGATATAGGGGAGGGGCTCCAAGAAGTCCAGAACCAGCAAAGCCCTTATGTTTCTATCCTAATCAGAAACAACTCCACATGTGAAGTAACATTACCTGGTAATACAATTCTTGGTTATATTCAGCCAATTGAAAAAGTACTGGAGGCAGAGCAACCAGAAGACATGAAGTCTGGTGTAAGGGCCCAGGGTGTGACTACTTTAGTTACTCAAGAAACCTTGACACTCTGGCACCCACCTGTAGACCTCAGCCATTTGAGTGGGAAACAGCAGGAGGTAGTAAGAAAGATGCTGTATGAAGAGTATATGGCCTTTTCTTGTGATAAGAGCGACCTTGGCTGTATCCCGAGCTTGCAAATGTCAATTAATCTCAAAGATGACATACCAGTGCAGCGGTCATACTCTTCAGTACCTAGGCCTTTGTTCCAAGAAGTCAAGGACTATATTCAAGATCTCCTGGCAAAAGGGTGGATTGTGAAGTCCAAGTCCCCTTATTCTGTACCAGTAGTCTGTGTATAGATTATCGTCTCTTCAATAAAAAGACAGTACCAGATAGGCACCCTTTGCTGAGAATCTAAGACTTGCTTGATACACTGGGGGGTTATGCATGGTTCAGTATTCTTGACCAAGGAAAAGCTTACCATCAGGGCTTAATAGCCGAAGGTTCCAGGTACATGACAGCTTTTATAACACCTTGGGGGCTTTATGAATGGGTAAGAATTCCATTTGGCCTGTCCAATGCACCTGCAGCGTTCCAGCGCAGCATGGAGTAAATGCTGGATTCCCTCAGGGATGAATGTTGCATACCATACCTTGATGACGTGCTATGTTATGCCAAGTCTTTTGATGAACATGTGAAAGTGATTTGCAAAGGTTCTCCAAGCCCTCCAATGTCATGGGGTCAAACTTTGGCCTGAAAAATGTGAGCTCTTCCGTAGTGAAGTCAGATATGTGGGTCGTCTTATGTCTGCTGAAGGTGTGCAAATTGATCCCAAAGATCTTGAAGCACTTCTGTCACTCAAAGATCATACTCCACAGACCATTGGTGAGGTAAGCAGGCTTCTTGGCTTCCTAAGCTACTATCACTCATTTATTCAAAATTTTTCATGTGTGGCCAAGCCTATCTATGAGCTTCTCCAGGCAAAGCCTGGGGTGGCACCAGTTCAGCCTAGTCGAAGAAAGACCAAGGGCCCACAAATGCCCTCCTGAACCCCTGTGGAGTGGACAAGAGAGCACCAGAAAACGCTTGAAGTATTGATTGACATGTTGACAAAACCACCAATTCTAGCCTACCCAGACTTTAATTTACCATTCACGCTGCACACCGATGCATCAGAAAGGGGCCTAGGAGATATCCTCTACCAGCATCAGTATGGAAAGTTGAGGGTCATTGCGTATGGCTCCTGGACACTCTCCCCAGCCGAAAAAAATTACTGCCTACATAGTGGTAAACTTGAGTTTCTTGCACTTAAATGGGCAGTGTGTGAAAAATTCAGAGACTACCTGTTCTACGCTCCACACTTTACCATTTACACAGACAACAATCCCCTGACCTATATCATGAGCACAGCAAAGTTAAATGGGGTTGGCCATCGCAGGGTGGGAGAATTGTCCGACTACCGCTTTGATGTCAAATACCGGCCTGGTAAAGTAAATATTGATGCTAATACACTGTCGCGTATCCCCCTTGACATGGAAATGTATGCCACTGAGTGCACAGAGCACTTGTCATCTGACGTGGTGCAAGCAGTCTGGGATGGAGCTCGTGCCGCCACAAGGAAAGATGTGGCTTGGATTGCAGTGCTCAGTATGTCCACCATGGAAACTGACCCACCATCCCACAATTCATTGTTGCCAAGGATAAGTAAAGACAAACTCTCCAAAGCTCAAAGGGAGGATCCAGTAATCTCCAAGATATTGAAGATGAAAGAGGATGTCAAGGCACCAGATGAGAGTCTAAAAAAACAGTGACTGGAGCTGCCAAGAAACTCTTGCATGAATGGAGCAAGCTAATTCTAGAGGATGGATGTCTCTATAGGAAAACAGCTCAAAACAAACAGCTTGTTCTCCCAGCTCAGTATAAACAACTTTCTTTGGAGTACTTGCATGACAAGATGGGGCATGTGGGCACAGAACGGGTACTTCATCTGATGAGACAAAGATTCTACTGGCAATTTATGAAAAAGGAAGTAGAGGAGTATGTCACAAAGAAGTGTCCCTGCATCAAGCAAAAGAAACTAGTAACCCATGTCAGAAAACCTATGGGAAGAATAACATCCAGCTCACCTCTAGAACTTGTTTGCATTGACTACCTGCACTTAGAGTCAAGCCGTGGTGGGTATGAGTATATACTAGTGGTCGTAGATCACTTTACTAGATTTGCTCAAGTTTATCCTACAAAAAATAAGTCTGGCCGTACGGCAGCTGAGCATCTTTTCAATGACTACATCCCCCGGTTTGGCTATCCTGGAAAGCTACATCATGACCAAGGCAGGGAATTTGAGAATGAGCTTTTCCGGAATCTTCGGCAACTTGCTGGAGTACGCCATTCGAGAACATCTCCTTATCACCCTCAAAGTAACCCAGCTAAGAGATTCAACCGGACTCTCCTCCAAATGCTCCGTACCCTGGCTGAGAAAGAAAAGTCAAGATGGAAAGATCACCTTCCTCAGATCATACATACATATAACTGCACACGTCATGAGTCCACTGGGTACTCCCCATTCTATTTACTGTTTGGACGCCATCCACACCTCCCTGTTGACCTGATATTTGGGCTGATTGAAGAGGATGAGGGGGTGACTCACAAAGGATTTGCTCAACATTAGGCTGGAAAAATGGCCGAGGCATATCAAATAGCAAGGGAAAACAGCAGGCAAGCAAGTGCACGAGGCAAAGCTCAGTATGACTTAAAAGTCAAAGGTGTGATTCTAAAGCCTGGAGACAGAGTCCTTGTCAGAAACTTGAGTGAGCGAGGAAGCCCAGGAAAACTCAGGCCGTATTGGGAGAAGATCATTTATGTGGTGAAAGAGCAGGTAGCAGACATTCCTGTATATGTGGTGAGTCCTGAGAATGGGAACAAAAGTGGGACCAGAACCCTACACCGAAACTTACTGTTATTAGTGAACCACTTGCCTGTGGAGACACCACCACAACCACTGAAACCTGCAAAACAGAGACAAGGTAACAGAGAGTCAAAGATAAGAGAATCTTCTTACCACAGTGACACGACCTCTTCGGATGAGGACAGCTCTGGAAGATACTGGTTGAGAATCCCTGAGAGTTGGACAGAGCATAGAAGAGAAAATACTTACCGGCAAGGTTCAGAACTGGTTCAGGGGAATCATCACACTGTCCCAATCATTCAGAGAAAAAGGTTACAAAACAAAGGTTATAAACAAACAAATTAACAAATTAACTCTGCCCCACGTGAACACTTGCTACAAAACAGGGAGAAGAAAAACATATTGCGTATCCCACTAGATGTTAAATATAACCCTGCTGTAGAAGGTATACGAAAAATCATAAAAGACTTACAGCCACTACTCTTAGAGGATCCCACACTCAAAAAAATCTTTCCAAAACCCCCTATCCTGGCACTCAGACAACCACCCAACCTAAAACAGAAACTGGTCCACAGAAAGCTACTCCTTGATAAAAAGAACACCCAGAATGGAACCAAGCGCTGCAACAAAGCTCTCTGCAAACTATGTCAACACATTTGTGAAAGCAACACAGCTAATCACAAGAGCAAATCCTATAACATTAAAGTGGCATATTCATGCATATCTGCAAATGTGGTATACATGATACATTGCACTACATGTGAAATGGGATGTTATATTGGAGAAACAAGCCAAAAACTGCACCTTTGGATGAACTTACACAGACACTCAATCAAAAACCACTGTGAAACAAAATACTGTACCCATGTTGGTCACCATTTCACCCAACCTGACCACTCCATCCAAAACCTCAAAATCAAGATTCTCAGAGGCAACTTCAAAAACACCATGGGAAGAAAAACCTTTGAAATGAAAATGATAATTCAATTCAACTTGCTAAATTCTGGACTAAATGTGGACTCTGGGTTCTTAACCCATTATCAAACATTTTTGTAATGTACTTTCATATACTGTAGTCAATTACATTGTATATTCCACACTCTCTATGCATAGGTACGCAGGTAAGCCTATGTCCACACTTTTGTCATTATTATTATTCCCCTTTTTTTTCCTTTCTTTCCTTTCTCCTTTTTTGACTGTTTTATATTCCCCTGTATACCTAATTTCCCATCTCCTAAACCCCCATCATGATTTTTATGACACCCCTCCTCCCCCTGCATTCAGACCTCTGTAACACTGTCTTTTTAGCCTGTGTTTTAAGATATAATCTGCAAATTCCATCAAATTGGTCAGTATTGCTTCAGACTTGAAAAAGGAAGACACTCTTCCGAAAGCTTGTCATCTTATAAATGTATAGTTAGTCCAATAAAAAAGTATCATTGCTCAATGCAATACTCTTGTTTTATATATATATATTGTGACAGAAAGCAAGGCCTGGTTGTAAATGGAAGATATTTAAGACCAAGCATTGTACATGCTATTTCTCCTTTCAGTTAAAACCCCAGGGAGAAAGAGTGTGTATTTGATTATGCAGTTGATAAACTGTGTTCTGGGTCCCTGGGGTTTGGGATAATTGGAGAGAGGGTGGGCCATTATCCCAGACAGCTGTGAAGCTGTCCAGCAGCTAATCACAGGTGTGGCTAATTATAAGTTGTGAGGGTTTAAATAGCAGCCTCACTTAGGCCTTGAGAGAGAGATATACAGCTACAGAAGCTGGTGTGTGTGTTTGTTACACTGTGTAAAAGACTTTTGTTCCTGTGAACTGTAAAAGGACATTATTTTTACAAAGCACTTGTGGAATGCTGTGAAGTGCTGGGACACATTTAAAAACACTTAACTTTGCTGCAGAGGAAGGATTTCCCTCTTTTGGAAATGAACTGCCTGTTTGTTATTGCTGTGAAAAATAAAGCTTTTTAAACTACAGTGGATTGTCCTGTGCTGCATTTGTGCCCTAGAAGACCGTGGTTAAAAGTGTTCCTGTCACAATATATATATATATATATATATATATATATATATATATATATATATAAATATATATATATATACACACATATATATATAAAAAGTTTTGATTCCTAGGCTCATAAAATTTATGTTTAACTGTTACAATATACTAATGTACAACATAGTTACCTTAACATTTCTAGAACTTCTAGTTAATGAAAGCTGAACTCATGGATCTAATTACTGATTTGATGAAAAATATTTAAATATTGTTGTTGCAAAAGCTGAAAAATTCAGTGATAACGGTTTCAGATATAATTGTAACCATTCTAAGTACCTACAATAATTCTTGTCTACTGACATAACATATAGTGTATCTAAACTCACATAATCATTTACCAAAGTCCCAGAACCACAAAGCAGGGGCTTCTGGATATGTCAGCTAGATGGCAACAGCTTGCAAGAAATAATGAGAACTAGGGAAAGCCTTTACTTTATATGGAAACTACAAAAGAAAAGTAGTGACAATATCCTATGACTAATCCAATAGAAAAGAATTAAAAGGACATGTAAAATACCTTAAAAATCAATGTCAATCAATCAATCAATCAACCAATCAATAAATAACGTTATTTTTTTAGCCAAAGAATATTTTATATGTTTGCATTAATATTGATATGTAATATAAAATGTGTAATAAATATGTTGACCACTAAGAGCCAGATTACAAGTGGAGCATTATTTAATGCTTACGCTTAAGTCTTAACTGCGGTAGAAGTAAGCGTTGGGCTACGCTCATATTACACGTTGAAAGTAAATTGTTTTCACTTTCACGCTAACCTGATGCACGAAATCGTTCGTACTTAGAATACCATTCGCATGATAATGTATTACCTAATAGAAGCAAAAAAAGTGAAAAAAAAACTAGTCTCGCTCAAACCTGATTGCATATTCTCAAGTGAGCTAGCCTGACACAAACATATGAATTTTTCACATTCCAATGTTCTTCACATAGAAGAATATGTTCTATTTACAGATATATACACACATATATATATATATATATATATATATATGTGTATATATATATATATATATATATATATATATATATATATAGATTTAGAAATACTTAGAACATATTCTGCTATGTACAGAACATTGGATTGTGAAATATTTACAGTAAATACATAGTTAAAACCATTATTAAATATGAACATTGCATAAATATGTTTTTCACGTTTTCATCTACTTAACTGCAGAGTGCTCCAATGCACTTCTATATAGGTCTATATATGTATACATATGTACAGTATGTATGTATGTGTTTATATGTGTATATATGTCTGTAAATACATATATACACATATAAATAAATATGTACACATAAATAGACAAATATATATATACATACTTATACATATTTAGACATATATATGTATGTGCAAAGTTTGTTTTACTCCTATCCGCATGTATTGCCTCTGAGTGTCTAAACCATTATAGGTATGCCACAATCCAAATCCCACACTTCACAGTTCAGTCTAAATCTGAAAGTTAGATTGATGTGCACATTTAGCAAACTCTACATTCGACCGCTCAGGGTCTCACTCACATTCACCAGCGCTGGAAGACTCGGTCCTGGGGGAGTCAAATCACCGCTTGCTGCAGGAATTCGGCCGTGCCGCTTGCTCCCCTCCTCGAGTTTCTCACTGTCTGTGGTCCGTTGGTTTGCGCGTGCCTGCCTGGAGCGTGTGACGTCACCTTCCTGTTGACGCTCCGTTCTCCGTGTAAGCCCCGATCGTACAGGTTGGAGGATTTGAAGGATTTGAAAGTGTATCGATTTGAGGGCAAGTATCGGCGTCTCCTTTCTGGTTGTTAATAGCATACAGAGAAAGAATCAGGAGTCCCGATGGCTTGTAAATTGATCAAAAGGCTTTATTGGCTTAAAACAAAAAGCAACAGCTCTTGGGTTACAGGAACTTCTTCAAAGCTGCAGCTCAGGGTAGTGGTCACAGCTGCTGACGCGTTTCGGCCTTGTCTGCCGTAGTCATAGCATGTTTTAGTGACCACTGCTCTGAGTTTAAAAAGACAAAGAATGCCTCCCGTTGGGTAAAACAAAACACACCCTTTTAGAGCCGCAAAATTTTAATTTACAATAAACAAAAACAAAGGCATTTTACATATGCACTAAACTGACTATTTCTGACATGTTTTATAGAGGAATATGATAAAGATAGTTAGATTGCTATTTGGAGTTAGGGAGATTATGTCAAGGATGGGAACTACTAGATAATCATAGCTGACTTTAGTTGGTTCTGTCCTGCGTTTTTCGTTTTATATATATATACTTTACATTTTATGTATATTTATAGATTATCTTAGCCAACCTACATGGATAGCTATTTAATAGGTTATCAAAAATTAGGCTGGTATATTTCCCATCTAGGAATAACTTTGTTTAATACATTATGTTATTCTAATTTTTAATTTAATTAAATCTATTGTTGGAAATTTTACTCCTGGTTACTATTTTCTCACTGCACAAAGGTTATCATCCGTTTTTTCTAGTATTAATGTGATGTATGTTGAAAATGACCTGGTATGTAGACAGGTGTGTCATAGCATAATATTATCATATTTAAATTATCATATTTAAAATGTAATGACACTTGGTATATAATTGACACTTTTTGTGAGCGCCTTTTGATACTTAAGATGCATGTATATATATATAGCATGCCACCTTAAATATAGCTAAGTAACTTTGATCTAAGGTTATATCTGATATAGAGTTTAGCTTCCTTACTGCTATGTTAATAATTAATCATATATGAACTGACAGTATGAATGTCTTGCCACATCTTAAGAATCTTTGCCACTAATTGTAGATTAATGTATTTATTATTAATTCATTCGTTTAATAAATGGTTTAATAAAGTGTCAAAATAAATTCTTGATATTGAATCCTAGTCCTTAGGATTAATGGGAAACCCCTCCGGGGGTATGTACTAATAAACAAACTCCAACAGAAATGTCAGTGAATGGATGTCAATATTGATAAATGTGTCAGAGCCAAAGTAAATATAAATGTTGGTGTCAGTGTTGTTATTTATGACACTATTGATACTAACAGTCACATTGTTTTACACTAATCTAATTTAATTTAATTTAGTTTTCAACAAGTTTATTTTAACACCTTTACTTCCAAAAGTTGATTAAATCAAATTCGCTATTGAGTCCTGTGGGCCATCTTGTGTCTAATTTCAGAATCCAATAGACCTCCTCTCTTGCCAAGAGAGTCAACCTAACACTTGGTTAACTACGAGGGGGGTTTTTAGATGCCATTACCATGATTGCATAGCTTGCAAACATCTGCTTCCCGGTAGTGAGTTCAACAGTGCAAAAACAGGTGAACAATTTGCACATGACAGATGTTACAACTGCAGATCCACCTATGTGGTTTATGTCTTGACGTGCTCTGAATGTAACCTACAATATGTAGGTATGACCACACGGGAGGTCAGATCAAGGATACAGGAACACGTCAACAACATAAAACAAGGCACACTTACGACACCTCTCATAACACATTTTAGCCAAGTGCATGGTAATAGTCCAAAAACTCTCAAATGGACCATTGCAAAACACATCCTACCCCCAAACAGAGGAGGAGATAGGTTGACTCTCTTGGCAAGAGAGGAGGTCTATTGGATTCTGAAATTAGACACAAGATGGCCCACAGGACTCAATAGCGAATTTGATTTAATCAACTTTTGGAAGTAAAGGTGTTAAAATAAACTTGTTGAAAACTAAATTAAATTAAATTAGATTAGTGTAAAACAATGTGACTGTTAGTATCAATAGTGTCATAAATAACAACACTGACACCAACATTTATATTTACTTTGGCTCTGACACATTTATCAATATTGACATCCATTCACTGACATTTCTGTTGGAGTTTGTTTATTAGTACATACCCCCGGAGGGGTTTCCCATTAATCCTAAGGACTAGGATTCAATATCAAGAATTTATTTTGACACTTTATTAAACCATTTATTAAACGAATGAATTAATAATAAATACATTAATCTACAATTAGTGGCAAAGATTCTTAAGATGTGGCAAGACATTCATACTGTCAGTTCATATATGATTAATTATTAACATAGCAGTAAGGAAGCTAAACTCTATATCAGATATAACCTTAGATCAAAGTTACTTAGCTATATTTAAGGTGGCATGCTATATATATACATGCATCTTAAGTATCAAAAGGCGCTCACAAAAAGTGTCAATTATATACCAAGTGTCATTACATTTTAAATATGATAATTTAAATATGATAATATTATGCTATGACACACCTGTCTACATACCAGGTCATTTTCAACATACATCACATTAATACTAGAAAAAACGGATGATAACCTTTGTGCAGTGAGAAAATAGTAACCAGGAGTAAAATTACCAACAATAGATTTAATTAAATTAAAAATTAGAATAACATAATGTATTAAACAAAGTTATTCCTAGATGGGAAATATACCAGCCTAATTTTTGTTAACCTATTAAATAGCTATCCATGTAGGTTGGCTAAGATAATCTATAAATATACATAAAATGTAAAGTATATATATATATAAAACGAAAAACGCAGGACAGAACCAACTAAAGTCAGCTATGATTATCTAGTAGTTCCCATCCTTGACATAATCTCCCTAACTCCAAATAGCAATCTAACTATCTTTATCATATTCCTCTATAACACATGTCAGAAATAGTCAGTTTAGTGCATATGTAAAATGCCTTTGTTTTTGTTTATTGTAAATTAAAATTTTGCGGCTCTAAAAGGGTGTGTTTTGTTTTACCCAACGGGAGGCATTCTTTGTCTTTTTAAACTCAGAGCAGTGGTCACTAAAACATGCTATGACTACGGCAGACAAGGCCGAAACGCGTCAGCAGCTGTGACCACTACCCTGAGCTGCAGCTTTGAAGAAGTTCCTGTAACCCAAGAGCTGTTGCTTTTTGTTTTAAGCCAATAAAGCCTTTTGATCAATTTACAAGCCATCGGGACTCCTGATTCTTTCTCTGTATGATATATATGTATGTATCTCTATGTTAATCCCTTTGCCTGTCTATTTTTCTAACACCTGAGATCTCACATCTTTGAGCCTTTATAACTTTTTTGTGCAATATTTTTATTAGATGGTGTTATTATGAGTGTAAATGTACTTTGCTTTGTGACACTTTTTTGGTTTTGCAAAACAGTTAACCAGAGCTCTGAGGTTGTGCTAACCCAACACGAGTTAACTACAATTGTGCTTAAGCGAGCACGTTTACTTTCAATTTGTATAACAAGCAAAAAACCTGATGCAAGCAAACAGCTGCGAAAAAAAAACCTTTTCACTCGTGTGCAACAATAAGCGTGCCACTTATAATCTAGCCCTAAATATCTTAATCAAATGTCATAATCTAAAACACATTTTAAAAATGTTTACAAGATTGAATTAACATTTTAAAAACAGAAATATTATTGCTAATAATTAGTAATTATTATTGCTAATGGTAATTATAATTATTACAGCACTGTGTTCCTTTACCTTGTATGCTTTTCTTTCAGGTTTCCTTCAGATTCATGGGGTTGTTTGGAATATGTTTGATTTCTATGGGAAACATCTTAAGGACAGCTAGTGTTACTGCTACAAGTCAGCAACAGCAGTAAAAAAAACAACTAACAAAAAGATCTTGCTCTCTCCCTGCCTAGTCTCTCTTATTTATCTATGTTATTTTTCTCCTTCTCTCTCCTATGTCTTTCTGGCAGCTCTTTCTCCATGTGTATAATTGTGTACACGTAATGGCAATGGCGAGGCAAGTAAAGAGAAAGCTGACAGTCAGATCATTAAATGAAAGATAACTAACAGGTAGGGGACTTCCTTAAAGGTACATATAACTGTTACAACTGCAGATCCACCTATGTGGTTTATGTCTTGACGTGCTCTGAATGTAACCTACAATATGTAGGTATGACCACACGGGAGGTCAGATCAAGGATACAGGAACACGTCAACAACATAAAACAAGGCACACTTACGACACCTCTCATAACACATTTTAGCCAAGTGCATGGTAATAGTCCAAAAACTCTCAAATGGACCATTGCAAAACACATCCTACCCCCAAACAGAGGAGGAGATAGGTTGACTCTCTTGGCAAGAGAGGAGGTCTATTGGATTCTGAAATTAGACACAAGATGGCCCACAGGACTCAATAGCGAATTTGATTTAATCAACTTTTGGAAGTAAAGGTGTTAAAATAAACTTGTTGAAAACTAAATTAAATTAAATTAGATTAGTGTAAAACAATGTGACTGTTAGTATCAATAGTGTCATAAATAACAACACTGACACCAACATTTATATTTACTTTGGCTCTGACACATTTATCAATATTGACATCCATTCACTGACATTTCTGTTGGAGTTTGTTTATTAGTACATACCCCCGGAGGGGTTTCCCATTAATCCTAAGGACTAGGATTCAATATCAAGAATTTATTTTGACACTTTATTAAACCATTTATTAAACGAATGAATTAATAATAAATACATTAATCTACAATTAGTGGCAAAGATTCTTAAGATGTGGCAAGACATTCATACTGTCAGTTCATATATGATTAATTATTAACATAGCAGTAAGGAAGCTAAACTCTATATCAGATATAACCTTAGATCAAAGTTACTTAGCTATATTTAAGGTGGCATGCTATATATATACATGCATCTTAAGTATCAAAAGGCGCTCACAAAAAGTGTCAATTATATACCAAGTGTCATTACATTTTAAATATGATAATTTAAATATGATAATATTATGCTATGACACACCTGTCTACATACCAGGTCATTTTCAACATACATCACATTAATACTAGAAAAAACGGATGATAACCTTTGTGCAGTGAGAAAATAGTAACCAGGAGTAAAATTACCAACAATAGATTTAATTAAATTAAAAATTAGAATAACATAATGTATTAAACAAAGTTATTCCTAGATGGGAAATATACCAGCCTAATTTTTGTTAACCTATTAAATAGCTATCCATGTAGGTTGGCTAAGATAATCTATAAATATACATAAAATGTAAAGTATATATATATATAAAACGAAAAACGCAGGACAGAACCAACTAAAGTCAGCTATGATTATCTAGTAGTTCCCATCCTTGACATAATCTCCCTAACTCCAAATAGCAATCTAACTATCTTTATCATATTCCTCTATAACACATGTCAGAAATAGTCAGTTTAGTGCATATGTAAAATGCCTTTGTTTTTGTTTATTGTAAATTAAAATTTTGCGGCTCTAAAAGGGTGTGTTTTGTTTTACCCAACGGGAGGCATTCTTTGTCTTTTTAAACTCAGAGCAGTGGTCACTAAAACATGCTATGACTACGGCAGACAAGGCCGAAACGCGTCAGCAGCTGTGACCACTACCCTGAGCTGCAGCTTTGAAGAAGTTCCTGTAACCCAAGAGCTGTTGCTTTTTGTTTTAAGCCAATAAAGCCTTTTGATCAATTTACAAGCCATCGGGACTCCTGATTCTTTCTCTGTATGATATATATGTATGTATCTCTATGTTAATCCCTTTGCCTGTCTATTTTTCTAACACCTGAGATCTCACATCTTTGAGCCTTTATAACTTTTTTGTGCAATATTTTTATTAGATGGTGTTATTATGAGTGTAAATGTACTTTGCTTTGTGACACTTTTTTGGTTTTGCAAAACAGTTAACCAGAGCTCTGAGGTTGTGCTAACCCAACACGAGTTAACTACAATTGTGCTTAAGCGAGCACGTTTACTTTCAATTTGTATAACAAGCAAAAAACCTGATGCAAGCAAACAGCTGCGAAAAAAAAACCTTTTCACTCGTGTGCAACAATAAGCGTGCCACTTATAATCTAGCCCTAAATATCTTAATCAAATGTCATAATCTAAAACACATTTTAAAAATGTTTACAAGATTGAATTAACATTTTAAAAACAGAAATATTATTGCTAATAATTAGTAATTATTATTGCTAATGGTAATTATAATTATTACAGCACTGTGTTCCTTTACCTTGTATGCTTTTCTTTCAGGTTTCCTTCAGATTCATGGGGTTGTTTGGAATATGTTTGATTTCTATGGGAAACATCTTAAGGACAGCTAGTGTTACTGCTACAAGTCAGCAACAGCAGTAAAAAAAACAACTAACAAAAAGATCTTGCTCTCTCCCTGCCTAGTCTCTCTTATTTATCTATGTTATTTTTCTCCTTCTCTCTCCTATGTCTTTCTGGCAGCTCTTTCTCCATGTGTATAATTGTGTACACGTAATGGCAATGGCGAGGCAAGTAAAGAGAAAGCTGACAGTCAGATCATTAAATGAAAGATAACTAACAGGTAGGGGACTTCCTTAAAGGTACATATAACTGTTTTATCTCATAATTTCTTTAGCTCACTTTGTGATCCATAGCTACTCTTTCTACTGTCATCTACACAGTGAAGAAAAAAAAGTAGACAATTATTTTAAAGGGACAGTCTAGTCCAAAACAAACTTTCATTATTCAGATAGGGCATGTAATTTTAAAGAATTTTCCAATTTACTTCTATCACCAATTTTGCCCTATCTTTTGGTATTCTTAGTTGAAAGCTAAATCTAGAAGGTTCATATGCTAATTTCTAAGCCCTTGAAGGCCGCCTCTTAGCTCAGGGCATTTTGACAGTTTTTCACCACTAGAGGGCGTTAGTTCATGTGTTTCCTATAGATAACACTGTGCTCACGCACGTTGAGTTCCTAGGAGCCCGCAATGATTGGCTAAAATGCAAGTCTGTCAAAAGAACTGAAATAAGGAGCAGTTTGCAGAGGCTTAGATACAAGATAATCACAAAGGTAAAAAGTGTATAACTATAATTGTGTTGGTTATGCAAAACTATGGAATGGGTAATAAAGGAATTATCTATCTTTTAAAACAATAAAACAATAAATATTCTGGTGTAGACTGTCACTTTAATCAGTGCTCATTTCGTATTTTACTTTATTGTGATCTCATGTGATTTCACCAAAATCTAACAAGAGTTTATAGTACACTTCCTTAAACTGAGCAGTGATATAAAGTGACTGTGCTGCACATGCCAGATGTGGGTCCCAGGACTAGGATATTGATTGTGATTCAATATTTGGGTATCATGTCCCTTTAATTGTTTGAAACATCCGCTAATGGAGTCAGGATTGGCTAAGAACAGTAATTAAGCGTACATACTTATTGGCTGACACAGCTATTAATTAAAGGAACATTAAACCCACATTTTTTCTTTCAATGTTCAGATAGAGAATACTATTTTAAACAACATTCAAATGTACTTCTTTTATTTAATTAGCTTCATTCTTTAGATATCCTTTGTTGTTGAAATACCAATGCCCATGGGTTAGCCAATCACACGAGACATCTATGTGCAGCCACCAATCAGCAGCTTCTAAGCCTATCTATATATGCTTTTCAGCAAAGGATATCTATAGAAGGAAGCAAATTAGATAATAGAAGTAAATTATCAAGTTGTTTCAAATTGCATGCTATTTCTAAATCATGAAAGACAAATTTTGGGTTTCATGTCCCTTTAACTGACAAAGATATCACTGAAGTGTTATTGAATTATGTAAATATGAAACCTTTCCCATTGGAGAAAAAAACATTCCAACCTTTAAAGTAACAGAGGCAGCAAAATGTGTTGCAAGCTTTTGTTTATTCGCTGACTTATTAAAGGGGCTACTCAATTATCATATTTCTGACAAATACAAACAATAAAGTAATTTAAAAAGTTGTTATTTTGGCATTTTTTAGCTTTAGAGTTATTTGTTTTGCTATACAGTGTGGAGTGTGGGTGTGAAGGAGAGACCCTTATGTCACAATATAATGCTCACTAAAAAGATTTGTGGGTGGTTATCCTCGCTGCAAGAAGCCTAATTCTTAAGAATTGGAAAAGTAAATCTTCTCCGTCGATAACAGAAGTTAAGAACTATCTTAAAAAACAACTTATAATCGAGCAAATGACCACAGATTTGAACTCGGGCAGGGAAATATCCATTTTCTTTAAAAAATGGTCTAAGTTTGTTAAAATATTCCCACCCAGAGAAATTGACCATTTGTTTTTTCCTTTTGAAACACTGAAATAGTTTTGCTGGATATTTGGTAGATGAGGAGGACGAGGAAAGAGGGGAGATCTTTTGGGGGAGAGGGGCGGGGAGGATATTTTTTTAAAAAAAAATTCCTCCCTCCCTTCCTCCTAATTTAATGAGAACATTTTACTTAATTTTCAAATTTATGTATTTTTATTTTTATCAGGGACGTTGTTGTATTTTAATTTTCAAATTTCTATTTGTTACAGAAGAAGCAGACTGCCGGTTTATGATATGTTTAGAAAACTACCAACAGTGTGTCAAGGAATTTTTTGAAGCCAAAATCTTTATTGTCTTGTTTGTTATTTATTGTTAATGGTACATTGTTGGTTTAAAATATAAATAATAAAAAAAAAGATTTGTGGGAATTCTCTTTATGTCGGTGAATTTTTGATCATCAGTAACAAAGTAAAAAAAAAAAATCTTCATTGAGTGAGATCATTACTGTTTCAAAGAATAATGTCCTTCATTTTTCTTCATTGATTTAGTTAGTGAAGAAACACTGCAGTCATTACACATCGCTTTGCATATTACAACCTTCTCTTCTCATCCTGCTTTGACAACAAAATGTGATAATGGTGAACATCTGGGTTTATGTCACTAGAACCAAAAATTATCAATCACAGTTTTACTTTTCTTATTGTAAGCTTTTTCCAAAAAAAGATTACATAGAGTTTACTGAGGGATAGCAGATGTTAAACAAGGACAGGAACCACGTCACGCTCCATTGTTAGGAAGTAAATACTACAACATCAGTAATTAATACAAAGTAATTAGCACGTCTCTCAGTGAACATATTACCATATCACACAGTTCAATCTTACAAATAGAGCTGCAGATTATTTATATTGTGCTGTGTATATTCTAGGTAATGTTTTACTTCCTCCTGATGCCCTTTAATTAATGTTTACAATGGCTTTAATTTCTTTGAAACTGTGTTCTTTGAGCTCTTTGTCTATATCTGTACGGTCTACCAGTCTATGTATAATCAGACCTGTCAGTGGCATTAGTGTGATGTTTACTGAGATTCAAAAATGTTATATACTGTAATAGAAGGTTCTTTCTTATGTATAAAGCATTCAAAACTGTCTCTGATTCATGTGTTGAATGCAAAAGATATAAAGATCATGTGCATTTCAAACTGCATCTGGAAAGAGGTAAAGTGTAACACTTATTTAGAGTCAAAAATGTTATATGCTGTAATAGAAGGTTATTTCTTAGGCAGAGAACCTTCAAAACATCTAAGCTGTGTGTGTTGCATGCAAAAATAAAGTGCATTTCAAAATTGATTTTGAAGGAGATAAATTGAATTTCAATGGACATTTCATGTTGAGTGACAGTTATAATACATATACTTGTATATGCAATGAATCATTAACTCTTACCATGCCATATTCAGTATCCTCCATATATTGTGCTTTATAGGGAATACACAAAATACCTTGATACCTTTCAGTAATTCAATTTGTAACTAAATCTGAAAAATTACATGAATTAAACACTAAACACTAAACAATCTCACAGTAGCACTTTCCGCAAAAAATGTCCCCCAACTGCCCCCAAAAATAAAGTATACAGTTCCTTTATTTAAAAAAGTGATATGAGCATCTTTTTTGTATTAAAAAAAATAACTGCACAAAGCAGTTATAAGGGGTTATACGGGGTTAAAGTGAGGGGATGTGGGGTGTTAGAAAAAAAAGGCACTGAAAAGTTCCTTTACATTGAAGTCTATGGGGACTGTGTTTTTTCTGGAAATATATATGCATATGCTTACAGTATATACATATATATGTATGTGTTAATATGTGTATATACACATATAAACACATTAATATATATGTATATTTTCATACAAATATATATTACTTTTCTATGGCATGGAGAGTCTACGATTCATTCCAATTACTAGTGGGATATTAACTCCTGGCCAGCAGGAGGCGGCAAAGAGCACCCCAGCAAAGCTGTTAAGTATCACTACCCTTACCCATAACCCCCAGTCATTCTTTTTGCCTTGATCACGGGAGGATGGTGAAGAAGGTGTCTGAAGATATTAATCCTTTAATGGGTACTTTTCCCTGCAAGCAAGGATTTGGGGCTTTGCTGTATCCATGCCAATCTCTTTAGTAAGAGTAATGGTGGCTTTTAGCAGTTAGAAGGCGGTGAGGTGGTCCTTGCTTTATTTCTAATACTTATGCTACCCCCTTTATAGAAAACCAGAGTTGGTTACTCTGTTTTTTCTTTTTCTACAGGTACCTGACAGATGTGGGTGTATCAGTCACACCTTAGAAGCTGTTGCTGCCCTACAGCCGGATCCACAGGTAAGTGCTATTGCCTTCTAGGTCTTGGGGCAGCACTTTAGAGGTGGATCTTTAATATGGGACTTACTTTATTTCCTGGGTATAGGAATTTAAGTTTTGGGCAGCATTTTTTAATGGGACTTCAAAGTGGAATTTTATTTAAAAAAAGAAAATAAAAAAAGAAGAGGAATCATAAGGGGTTAAAGTTTAGTCCTAGGTTTTGAGGCTGAGTAAGGCTGGACATTTCAGGGGCATTTGTATTTCCCTGTTTGTGTGTCTTTTTATTGACAGAGTGAACATGTAGGGATTTGGTGTGGTACTTTATTTTACAAGTACTTTATTTTAAACGTAGCGCTTGTTTCACGTGCTTTGAAACTTGTGACATCGCAGTCAAGTGTTTCTCCGCTCCTCCTCTTTCGCTTTCATAGCGTCTTGAAGAGCGGAGTGGCGTGCTGCTTGGAGCTACTGCTGAGGGCATTTTTTATCCTGTTGGCTAGGATGACAGAAGGATAGGCTAGTTTCTTAGCTTTTTCCTTAATAGAATCCGGTTGCTAGTGGGAGCTCCTTGTTCCGGTGTGGGGAGTTGCCTCAGTCAGTCTGAGAATTTAAAGGTAGTGTTTTTGCATCTCATCTCATTCTGCAGTGGGGTGTTTTACTACTGTTATAGTTTGTTTAATCTGTGGGGATTTTCAATACCTTTGCTACTATGGACTCCTATGCAATTGTGTTCCTCATGTTAAGATAAGACTTTACAGTTTAAAGATAAAATGCCTCCTGAGTCTGTCTCTCAGGATAATGTTGTCCAGGCCATGCCTCAGTTATCTCCTCAGACATCCCATTCTGTTTCCCATGAATTACCCTGCGGTTCCTCTCAGCCTCCTCCTGGGGGTGTTTATTTACCAAAGGATTTTGCTGAGAACTTCTGCTGTGTCAGCAGCATTATCAGCCTTTCCAGTTGCTGGTAAACGCAAGAGGAACTCCAAAAATATTAATGTTATTAAAGCTGCGTTAGTCAGTATTTCTCAGTTATCTGATGAGGATGATTCGCCAGTGACTTCTGAGGGTGAGTTATCGAATTCTGATACTGTAATGACCAATGCTACAGATTCAGAGGAGATTATTTTTAGATTTGACAGCCTGGCCTCAACTAGCCTTGCTCCGGTTTATCAGATTCCAGTCGGATAACATCACTTCAGTGGCCTACATCAATCACCAGGGAGGAACTCAGAGTTCCTTAGCAATGAAGGAGGTAATTCAAATCCTTCAGTGGGCGGAGTCTCTAGATTGTCATCTTTCTGCCATCTACATCCCAGGGGTGGACAACTGGGAAGCGGATTTTATGAGCAGGAGAGAGCGTCTGTGATCCTAATAGCTCCTGCATGGTCTCGCAAGATCTTGTTCGCAGATCTGATAAATATGTCATCTCTTCCACCTTGGAAGTTTCCTCTGAGGAAGGACCTTCTACTTCAGGGTCCCTTCCTTCATCCAAATCTAGATTCTCTGAAGCTGACTGCTTGGAGATTGAATGTCTAGGTTCTGAGAAAGTCATAGATAATATGCTACAGGGGTATGGCGTAAATACCTTTTTTTGGTGTGATTCAAAGAGGTTCTCTTGGACAGAGTCAAGGTTCCTCAGATTTTGGCCTTTCTTCAAGAAGGCCTGGAGAAAGGATTGTCAGTCAGTACACTGAAAGGGTCAAATTTCGGCATTATCTATTCTTCTGCACAAATGTCTGGCAGTTCTGCCTGACGTTCAATCTTTTGTTCAGGCCTTTGTCAGAATTAAACCTGTGTTTAAATCAGTTGCCCCTGCTTAGAGCCTTAATCTTGTTCTTAAAGTTTTGCAGCAGGCTCTGTTTGAGCCGATGCATTCTCTTGATATTAAATTATTATCTTTGGACAGCAGTGAAAAAACTTAGACGCTGATCATTTCTCAAATAGAACCATATGAAAATTTTGCTGGTTCTATGATCTTTTCGCTCTCACTGGACTTTTACTAGAGGCCTACCAGGCATCCTTTCCTCCCTTATACCGGCAACTGGGCACCTGTCGCATACGCACTAATTATATCCCTTCAACGCATGGAATATAACAAGCAGGCAAATATAGAGGAGATGGATCTCCTACTATATACACTATTGGAGGATTTTGCTCAGGATTTCTGCATGAAAATGGAGGACCTGAGGTCTGTCCTAAAGTCAGAAATGAGATCGACTGACAAACACCCACTCTTATCGGACTCTCCTAAGACACCCGCACACATCCAAGACAAGATGAGTCCTGAGACACAAACTACCTCTACTCCTCTAAAGGGGGAACTGAATCCGTTGTTGAGCCCAGAAAATTAATCACGTGGTCGCCTGCACATATCGATATCTCGAATGGCCACCCAGGCTGCACACGGTTTGAGGGAGAATACCCTGCTTCTTACCAACTGTGCGGATGCAGAGCCGGGACCATCTTACAAGAAGCAAGCTCTCAGAGGTAGCAAATATATGCGGTGTTGGGCAACAGTATTATGGGAAGCAGCTTGCCCTCTGATGCTTCAACCCGACTCGCCCTGCCTAGTTAATGCATATGGAGGCCGGTCTCTGTGCTGGAGTCATAATCGTCTATGCTGCTCTTCAACAACAGGAGGTGTTTTTCCGAAGGCGACTTGCAGCTGTGTAACCGGGTCTCCTTCTACTTGCCGCATTAAGAACGGTGTTGGGTAAAGTTCTTTAAAGTTTTATATCCCTTCATGGAGACTCACTTCTGAGACATTGACCTTACACTTCTCTCTCAGATGACGACTGTAAAGTCCGATGCCCGATCCTATAATGCACAAATTCTTACCTTCTAGCGGAGATCCATGTTCCAATCTGCACAAAGTTCAATATTTGTTTTTAGAGCTGCTATCCATAGCTTCTCCTCCCACAGTGTTCCTAATGAAAGCAGCAGCCGAAACCCTAATAAGACTGACTTGCACCTTTTTTCAGTTTGGTAGAGTTTCCTTGAACTAATTCAGAAATCTGGTGTGGGTTAGATTGCTGTCCCTCTGATGCCCTAAACATTGGATATTATCCTAAGGAGCCACTCACACTGTTTTATGTTTGTTTTATAACTAGCACCAAAGTATTGTTATATATAGAGTTTTTTGTTTAACTATTGGTTTATTGAGCATCTCACTCTATAATGTTCACTGTTACTCTCTATTTCTAGTTTAAGATTGCTTTTTTATGTCACCAACACTAGGCTAAGTTCTCTCATGCTTCTCTGTTCTTTTTTAATCACCTTTATGTACCCAGGCAGTAATTCACTAGCATGCTGAATGAATACTAGACAAACTTTTCTGTAACATGTCACTTTACATGATAAGTATATCCCTCTATCAGTAACAGCTTCACTGCTTTTTATCAGTTAAGCATAGTGCTTATATAACGCAATTGTCTCAGAAATACGGCTATTATCTATTTATATTATGTATGCAGGAGCTCCTGGCCCTTGCGTTTACTTACGATGGAGCTATTTCACATGTGCAACTTTCAATTTAGTTCTCACGGTTCACCACTATTAAAAGAGGCCATAGTAACTCCTGCTTAATGTGTCTATAATAGATAAATCTGGGGGGCAAGTTTAAAAATCTAATTTATTGATGAAATAGAGCCAGTGACCAGATACCCCCTTTTTTCCGCCTCATATATATTTGTATCCACATACTAGGGGTAACAATCTATGTGCAGATCATGTCTACCAGTCCACTGATACAGATATTGTGGCTCGCCTGATAGTATAGTCCCGCAATACACCTGTTCTCTTTTATTAGCATTAACTACTAGTGTATGTTACATCTGAGAATCTAATTGCCTGACCTCTAGTTTAATATTATTACCTGGTATCAAGTTGTTATATAGCTATACATGAAACTATATAAGTGTGCCGATTTCTTAACATATTGTATATGAGCTGAGATATTGCTCCCAACATAGGTATGATTACTAGAGACAGTATTTCATTAGAAGCGGAAGCTTTTGCTATAGCACTTCTAATAAAGGGTTTAAGAGATTCCCCTTTATTGATCCTTAGGATCCATACTTCCCTTAATTAGCTATGTACTTATTCTGAAGGCTAATACCAAGTTACTTGTTGGAGATGTTTATTCAGAGCCTTTAGAAAAACACTTCTTTTACTTTAATTGGGAACCATCACAACCATATCAACACCAGTGATACCATGTACTTCTGAGTTATACTGTGTCATATCATATCCTATGATTAGATGGACATGATGCTTTATCAAAGTTCCTCTGCTTGCCATCTAAATAATCTACTAGTTTGCTATTACACATTGTTTATTGTTATTACTGGTGGATAAGAACACAACCCCATACGGACTGACAAGTCGGGCAAATCGGCCCCTGCCCGAGGGCCCGGCCTCTTAAAGGGGCCCCGCCCCTTGATCAGAAACTGCAGCAGCTAGCAGGTTTTTTATTAATTATTATTATTAAAAGTAAGAATATTTATTTCTCCTTTTGATTTACTGGGTGTGTGCGACCATTGGTGGTGGGTGACAGTCGACTAGTAGTATAGAAGTCACAAGTCAAGTTGGGAATTTGGGGCCAGGCCTTATCCACAGCGCCGTCACAGGGAGAATTTGAGTGACTGAGTCTGCTCTGCAGAATGAAGCAGCAGGAGGATTAGGAGCCGGATGGTTGTGACGTTAAAACACTCATTGTCACTGGCTGCACCTGCGGAATATGTGAACCGGGTTCGGATGACTCCGGAATCCGGTCCACATAGTAGATACCCAACCCTGTTCCTGTTGTGGCTCCTGCTTTGCTTCACCCACGTGCGCACACTCACCACGCAATTTTTAACTACGCAGGCAGTTCTTGTTAGAGGCGGCAGTGGCACACTGACAACAGCATGTGTGGGCATGTGGTGAATGAACTGGAGCAGGACAGGAGGACTGAGCAGTCAGGGAGGGTTGACAGGTGTCGGTTATATTTCTGAGTGCTGTCCGGTTACCGGTATTATGTATTGGAAAAAACGGACATGCCAAAGTATCATCCACAAAAGACTGACTGTATGAATAACAGTTCTTTCCTGGCTGATCTGCCTTTGTGTAGTTTATAGTTAGAGTCATTTGCTTTCCAAGTAACGTAGCATTCCTCTCCAAGCCTGGCTGTTATCAGTCACGTGATGCTTCAGTGAGCACTGATGACATCACCTAGTAGTGCAGCGCGGGTGCTGTGTTGAGAAGACCTGTAAGGGAGTGAGACTGTGAGAGACACGCAGCCTGGCTGCTAGTGAGAGGCTTGATTTAAAACTTGCAGCATGCCAGACTTTTGTAGCCAGCCCAGGGAGATCAACTGTCAGTTGACATGAATGCACAGATCTTAGATCACCTACACAATGAGGTATATTATGCAGTACTATAGAAGATTAATTTATATTTCTTATAGTGATACATGTATAGAATGCTCATTACACAGTTACTTAAGAAGGTTTAATAAGATCAATTGTTGATTCTGTGAAGATTTCTCTCTGTTATGTGTCTGAGTGGTCATGACTCATGACCATTATTAAATGCTGTACAGCAGTCTAGTATTTAAAGTTTAATATATCTGTATATAAGGTACTGGGGAGATGGTCAGTGTGTGTAAGACAGAGGGAACCTCTCTATAATATTATATATATATGTAGGCTTACCATAATTTTTAGAGGTAAAACTGGGACCACCTGGTGCGGTGCCAGTGGGGGTGTGGTCAGGAGCGTGGTCAATGGGGCGTGACAAATACCGGTCCTTTTAAAGTAGTAGCTTTTATGTGTGTGGATACTCTACCCTTCATCAGTCAAACAAGTGAATCACACAGTTTAAATAGACCATAACACCACCCCCTAGTGGAAAAGGCACCATTACGTTGTCATGGCAAATAAATCATTAATCTAAATCTCAGATTCTAAATAATGCCAAACATCAAGCATAATTATCACTTTCATAATTTAATATCTGCAGTGTAATATGTGTTTTATGTGTCTAAGGAACAGAGCCAAATACTGATAAGGCATAAATACAACATTGAATGAAAGTAAAAAAGAAACACGTACCTGCTAAAGCTGTTTTAGAGGCTACTCTATACCATAATGCAGGAAGATTATAGCCAAAATGCTATCCTGCATGAAGTAAAGCAAGATCCAGGCCAAAAATCCTGCCTGTCTGTACTTCCTAGTCATACCCATATGATCCCCCTAAAGGTGTATTACCGGCAATGTCACCGGGGGGGGGGGGGGGTTAAATTCTTAGAAAAATAAACCAAGTAGTACTACAAAATTAAAAAAACCTATGCTGCTCACTCAGCCTGTATTACTAAATGTAAACTTTGAAGGACACAAACGTTAAGCTAAGCAGGACTGTATGTAACAAAATACCAGCATCCAACTATGCTGGAGACCCACAGTCCAGTCATTCTGAATAATGTGTCCTGGTTTCAGGCGGTCTGAAACCCGGACACATGATTTGAAACCTGGAGGTGGCAACCCTACTGGGACAGAATGAACAACTGGGTGGGACACTGGGACAGCGCCTCCAAACAGGGACAATCCCAGTAAAAGTGGGACTTCTAGTAAGCCTATATATATGTGTATAAGGTACTGGGGAGGGGTCTGTGTGTGTGTGTGTGTGTGTGTGACAGAGGGAAGCTCTCTATAATATTATATATCTGTATATAAGGTACTGGGGAGGGGGTCAGTGTGTGTAAGACAGAGGGAACCTCTCTATAATATTATATATATATGTGTATAAGGTACTGGGGAGGGGTCTGTGTGTGTGTGTGTGTGAGAGACAGAGGGAACCTCTCTATAATATTATATATCTGTATATAAGGTACTGGGGAGAGGGCTGTGTGTGTGAGACAGAGGGAACATCTTTATAATATATATATGTATATAAGGTACTGGAGAGGGGGCTGTGTGTGTGAGAGACAGAGAGAACCTCTCTATAATATTATATATCTGTATATAAGGTACTGGGGAGGGGCTGTGTCTGTGTGTGAGACAGAGGGAACCTCTCTATAATATTATATATCTGTATATAAGGTACTGGGGAGGGGCTGTGTGTGTGAGACAGAGGGAAGCTCTCTATAATATTATATATCTGTATATAAGGTACTGGGGAGGGGCTGTGTGTGTGAGACAGAGGGAAGCTCTCTATAATATTATATATCTGTATATAAGGTACTGGAGAGGGGGCTGTGTGTGTGAGACAGAGGGAACCTCTCTATAATATTATATATCTGTATATAAGGTACCGGGGAGGGGCTGTGTGTGTGTGTGAGAGACAGAGGGAACCTCTCTATAATATTATATATCTGTATATAAGGTACTGGGGAGGGGCTGTGTGTGTGAGACAGAGGGATCCTCTATATAATATTATATATCTGTATATAAGGTACTGGAGAGGGGGCTGTGTGTGTGAGACAGAGGAAACCTCTCTATAATACTATATATCTGTATATAAGGTACTGGAGAGGGGGCTGTGTGTGTGAGACAGAGGAAACCTCTCTATAATATTATATATCTGTATATAAGGTACCGGGGAGGGGCTGTGTGTGTGTGTGTGAGACAGAGGGAACCTCTCTATAATATGATATATCTATATATTAGGTACTGGGAAGGGGCTGTGTGTGTGTGTGTGAGACAGAGGGAACCTCTCTATAATATTATATATCTGTATATAAGGTACTGGGGAGGGGCTGTGTGTGTGTGAGACAGAGGGAGCCTCTCTATAATATTATATATATATATGTATATAAGGTACTGGGGAGGGGCTGTGTGTGTGTGGGTGAGACAGAGGGACCTCTCTATAATATTATATATCTGTATACAAGGTACTGGGGAGGGGCTGTGTTTGAGGCATAGGGAACATCTACATTGTGGTAAATTTGTATATATTAGGTTTTGGTGGGCGTTAGACCTCTCTATAATATTATATATCTGTATATAAGGTACTGGGGAGGGGCTGTGCATGTGAGACAGAGGAAAGCTCTCTATAATATTATATATCTGTATATAAGGTACTGGGGAGGGGGCTGTGTGTGTGTGAGACAGAGGGAACCTCTCTATAATATTATATATCTGTATATAAGGTACTGGGGAGGGGCTGTGTGTGTGTGAGACAGAGGAAACCTCTCTATAATATTATATATCTGTATATAAGGTACATGAGAGGGGGCTGTGTGTGTGAGACAGAGGGAACCTCTCTATAATAGTATTTATCTGTATATAAGGTACTGGGGAGGGGCTGTGTGTGAGGCATAGGAAAAGTTGTTTAAAATTGTATGTTCTACCTAAATCATGAAATAAAGTTTTTGGGTTTCATGTCCCTTTAAAGTTTTATTTTGACTTTACTCTCCCTTTAAAATTGATTTCTCTAAACCTGCCCTGGTTTCAGTTAAAATGGAGACTGCCAGTAACATGTGATTTTTACCCACTTGTCTGCCCCTCATTACTTTCTGCTCCATACTGTAGTGCATATAGGCATGGGCATTATAAAAACATTTCTTGGCATAAGCACTTGTTAATTTACAATGTTTAGTTCTTATTAAAAATATTTAAGAAAAAAATTGTCTCTTTACATGGCAATTAAAAACATGGTGGGGGAGGGGCATATGAGGTGGGAGGGGCACAGGAGATGAGGGGCAATAGGGTGGAGGAGGGGCAGAGGAGGTAGGTGGAACAAAGAGGGGGTGGGGGGGCCCTGACACACTTTTGCCCGGGGGCCCTGGTTGGTCTCAGTCCGCCCCTGCCACATAGCTGCCATTACATTTGACACTATTGAAAGAGGATACCAACAAACCTGTCGATAAGTTCAAAATGTGGGCTTTAACAATCTATTGCATAAGTGTCCCATTGCGACATGAGCCTTTCTATATCCCAATTTTCTGTTTTCAGTTGAATATTTAGTCACTGATATTATCCATGATGTTATCCCAGAGGTAATTCAATACTTCACATATAAGTATGGACTCAATGTTTCATGTTATATATGCATGCGCTGTACCTTAGTTGTTAACTTTATATAGGCAATGACTGACTTTCTTGAATATAGTGGATATATGGTTGATCCTTGAGATATTAGTGAATAGCTCTGTACACCCTCTATAAAATCAGCTCACTTATGATATACCCCCTTGATATGGGTCAGCCTCTCTTCTATACACTTGTCTAGTTTTATGAAGCTTCTTGTAGAAACCTGTTTGTTCAGGTCAGCCTGTAGAAGGTAATCTCACCCCTGTAAAGGAGAGAGGGGAATTTTAGGACCACAACTGCAGTTTTAAGAGTGTTGTGAAAGTATCAATGATTCTGTATAGGTGATGGGAGGCAGCAAGGTTCAGAATCATGGGATACAGTTCACTTTTATTATAAGGATAGGTGTGACAATGGCTGAGACCACAGAGCATATAGCCCCACTCAGTATTGACATACTGGTTCCCACTTAATAAATAACATGCAATTGCAAGGTTAAAGATTTAAACAGATAGTATCTGATCATAATTGGCAGCACAGATAACAGTACAAGAATAAGGAAAAATACAGCTAATGATACTTGAGCTGTTTAAGGTACTGAGACTGACAAATAACGAAGTTAGGTAATTATTAGCGCATTTGAATACGAAGGCATCCTAACTAAAGGTTCTGAGAAATGTCTGGAGTAAATGTTGAATAATGGTAACTTACTGCGGTATAGGAATGAAGGAAGCGCTATTTAAACTTACTATAGAAGTATGGGTGAGTGGTGTCCGGACACAGAGTAGTTCCCCTGCAGAGTCTGGGGATTTGCAGCGTGTGCGATGGCGTGTGACGTCACCGCTTGCCGGTTCCGGTCCTGTGTTTGGTAGAGAGGTGAGCTGCGTCTGTCTCAAAGGTTGCAAGGAAGTTTGAGGGTGAGAAGCTGGATTCAACAATCAAGCAATTTGGTATGAGTAGGAGGGAAATTTAAACAGCTTGATGGGGAGGAGTTTATGTAAATGTGAAAAGACACAGCTATACAAAGGATAAAGCAAAGAACTTAGGCAGTCATGACAGGACCCCCCCCCAAGGATCAACTCCGGGGATCAGGTCCAGGGCGATCAGGACAACGTTCATGGAACCTGGCCACCAATCGGGGGGCAGATAGATTAGAAGCCGGTTCCCAGGAGTCCTCAGAATCAGGATAGCCCTTCCAATGAACCAGATACTGAAGCTGCCCTCGAAAGCGTCGGGAGTCCAACACATCTTGTACCTCATACTCCAGGGTGGCCTCCTGCAGATGAGGAAGTATAGGAATAGAAGGATCATGGTGACGAAGCTGTCTATAAGGCTTGAGGAGAGACACATGAAAGGTAGGATGGGATTTCAGATTTGCTGGTAATGCAAGGGTGACAGCATTCATATTCACAATCTTTACGATGGGGAATGGTCCAATAAAGCTGGAAGACAGTTTCCTGGAAGGAAGGGGTAAATGTAGATTACGTGTCGATAACCAAACGTAGTCACCTACAGCATATTTAGGCGAGGGAATCCTTTTCTTGTCAAAATGAAATTTATACCGATCCTTGGCGATGCGAATATTTTCAGCAGTTAATGAAAAGGATTCACTAATAGTGTTGATGAGGTCATTCACAACAGGACAAGTGTTCCTTGGGGATTTGTAATGGAACATCTAGTAAAATTTGTTCCTGATGGAGACACAAATTTTTACAATATGGAGAATTAAAGAGAACTTGTGAAGTTGACCATTGTATAGTGGGATCGTGTTGTTTAAACCAAGTGATACCAAGTATAATGGGATATAGAGGTGAGGGTATAACATCAAAAGTAAGATACTCTGTGTGTTGGTCATGTGTGGTGAGCCTTAATGGTATGGTATGGTATAAGATGGGTCCTGAAGTTATTTCATTACCATCAATAAAACGAAGTACACTAGGCACCAATTTCTTAACAAGTGGAATTTTATTTACAGTAGTGAATTGGTGATCTATATAATTGTGGCTCGCACCAGAGTCAAGGATTGCTTGTGAGTTGAGTCTTTGCTGATCCCACTGTAATAAGATAGGAAGGGAGCAATGATTAGACTGTGTTTGTTTAGCAGATAGACATATATTTGTAGTGTTCATCTTACCCTTCCTACGCTGTAATTGAGAGCAGTCCTTTACAGTGTGATCAATCCCTCCACAATACATACAGAGATCTAAAGCTTTTCTTCTTAGTTTCTCCTGTTGAGTTAATGGACCTCTGATGAAACCGAGTTCCATAGGAATTTCAGAAGCTTTTGTAGGTGTTTTAGGTGGGAGTAATGTAGTAGCTGTATGTTTAGTGGATGTTTCTAAGTGTGACCTTTCTGAGCGTCTCTCTCTGATGCGTCTATCTAAAGTGATGCTTGCATCTATTAGGAGTTCTAAAGTATCTGGGAGGGGTTGTCTGGCTAGCTCATCCTTGAGAGTATCTGAGAGGCCTAGACGGAATTGATTGCGCAATGAGAGGTCATTCCACTGTGTATCTGGGGACCATTTCTTAAACTCTGCGATGTAGTCCTCCACAGGCCTTTTATGTTGTCTCAGAGACCTAATTGCTGTCTCAGCAGACAGCTGTTTGTAGGGATCATCATAAAGCTGTCCCATTGCTTTAAAAAACTGATCAAATGAGTACAGCAATGGGTCATTGGTCTCAAAAAACAAATTTGCCCATATACGTGGTTCGCCACGCAGATAGGAGATTGTGGTGAGAACCTTCAAATGACCATTGAAATATGTTTTGGGTTTTAGTTGGAAGTATAAGGAACATGAATTTTTGAATTCCCTAAATTCTGAACGAATACCACTAAATGTTTGTGGAGGATTAGGTTGGGGTTCACTAGAACCAATAGTAGTGAGTGTATCAATTTTATCATTGATGTATTGCTTTAGAGCAGAGTTTTCTAACTGTAGTGTATTTAACCCTGTAGTGAGGTTATCTACAGTTTGTGTTAATTTCTCTACATGAGCTAATAAGGCTGCTGGGTCCATAGTAATGGCTTGATTGTTATTGTCAGCCTGTAGAAGGTAATCTCACCCCTGTAAAGGAGAGAGGGGAATTTTAGGACCACAACTGCAGTTTTAAGAGTGTTGTGAAAGTATCAATGATTCTGTATAGGTGATGGGAGGCAGCAAGGTTCAGAATCATGGGATACAGTTCACTTTTATTATAAGGATAGGTGTGACAATGGCTGAGACCACAGAGCATATAGCCCCACTCAGTATTGACATACTGGTTCCCACTTAATAAATAACATGCAATTGCAAGGTTAAAGATTTAAACAGATAGTATCTGATCATAATTGGCAGCACAGATAACAGTACAAGAATAAGGCAAAATACAGCTAATGATACTTGAGCTGTTTAAGGTACTGAGACTGACAAATAACAAAGTTAGGTAATTATTAGCGCATTTGAATACGAAGGCATCCTAACTAAAGGTTCTGAGACATGTCTGGAGTAAATGTTGAATAATGGTAACTTACTGCGGTATAAGAATGAAGGAAGCGCTATTTAAACTTACTATAGAAGTATGGGTGAGTGGTGTCCGGACACAGAGTAGTTCCCCTGCAGAGTCTGGGGATTTGCAGCGTGTGCGATGGCGTGTGACGTCACCGCTTGCCGGTTCCGGTCCTGTGTTTGGTAGAGAGGTGAGCTGCGTCTGTCTCAAAGGTTGCAAGGAAGTTTGAGGGTGAGAAGCTGGATTCAACAATCAAGCAATTTGGTATGAGTAGGAGGGAAATTTAAACAGCTTGATGGGGAGGAGTTTATGTAAGTGTGAAAAGACACAGCTATACAAAGGATAAAGCAAAGAACTTAGGCAGTCATGACAGTTCATTTGCCTAACTATACTCACCACAATATCATCAGAATCCCCTGGCCACGCCCCCACTTCCATTCCCCCTCCCTTCCAATTCTCGAGCGGCTCTGGACCGCTGATTTTCCCCCAATTTTTCCTTTGTTCTTATTATTTCATTCTAAAGAATACTCATACTACCAAAAAAGAGATTCCATTAAGATTAGTCTACTCTCTCATTGGTTGACCAATGGTAATGTTCTTAGTAATCCCATACATGATAATATACTACTATTTATGAAGGGATTTACATTATTTACATTAAGTACTTATTCGCCTAATTATTTATCTTCCCTCCAAAAAGAGTTATTCCTGTCATACATTTTTTAAGTTCCCAAACTTGTTATATACATTATCACGTAACATATCAACCTGTTTATTTTGTTATATACATATATGTAATCTCTGTTATTGTGTTTGGACAAAAGTGTATTATTGAAACTGTCTGAAATCTCAATAAAAAAATATATTTAAAAAAAAAAAAAAAAATTATTATCTTGGAAGGTTTTGTTTCTTATTGCTATTGCTTCTGCTTGCAGAGTTTCTGAGCTTTCAGTGTTCAGTGATTCCTCTTACCTTGTTTTTCATGCTGATAAGGCGGTCCTTTGTACTAAGCTTGGATTTCTCCCTAAGGTAGTGTCGGATCGCATTATCAATCAGGAAATTGTTGTTTCTTCTTTTTGGCCTAATCCTTCTTCCCAGAAGGAATGTCTTTTGCATAATTTGGATGTTGTACATGTTTTAAAATGTAACCTGCAAGCAACTAAAGATTTTTGGCAGACTTCTGCTCTGTTTGTTGCTTTCTCTGGTAAGCGTAGGGGTCAGAATGCAACTTCTCTTACTCTTTCTCTCTAGTTGAGAATTGTTATTCGCTTAGCTTATAAGACAGCTGGACAATAGCCTCTTGAGAGAATTACGGCTCATTCTACTAGAGCAGTCTAATCGTCAGGGGCTTTAAAAAATGAAGCCTCTGTGGAACAGATTTGCAACGCGGCTACATGGTCCTTCTTACATACTTTTTCTAAATTCTACAAATTTGATACTTTTGCCTCAGCTGAGGCTTCCTATGGGAGAAAAGTTCTTCAAGCAGTGGTGCCTTCGGTTTAGGTCCACCTGTCTTGTTCTCTCTCCCTTTTCATTCTGTGTCCTCTAGCTTTGGTATTGGTTCCCACTAGTAATTGGAATTAATTGTGGACTCTCCATGCCATAGGAAATAAAACAAAATGTATGCTTACCTGATACATTTCTTTCTTTCCGGGCATGGAGAGTCCACGACCCAAACCTCAGGCACCTCTATATCCTTGTGTTACTTCTTTTTCCGTTTCCTTCGGCCGAATGAATGAGGGGTTATGGGTAAGGGAAGTGATACTTAACAGCTTTGCTGGGGTGCTCTTTGCCGCCTCCTGCTGACCAGGAGTGAACATCCCACTAGTAATTGGAATGAATTGTGGACTCTCCATGCCAGGAAATAAATAAATGTATCAGGTAAGCATAAATTTTGTTTTTAAATTTGCTGCCCTGTTCTGTGCTAGGTTCTTTGCTCCGATTACAGAATATGGAAGCACGCTCTCATTAGAGCAATGCTTCCAGTCAATGCGAACACAAGGTCATGTTTGCATTGCCCTCAACTTATAATACCAGCGCACATTTGCGTGCACCAGTATTACTGAGTGAAGCGTTCCACTTGTAATCTAGGCCATTATGGTGTATGTTTCCAAATGTTTGCATATGATTCCTAACTACCCATGTACAATTGAAAAAAATAAACATAAAGTTTGTACTGCAAAAACATCAATATTTTCATCTTAGGTAAATGTTGATATACTTTTCTATGCCATATAAATACCATTGGGCAAATACTAAAATTAATGAATTTTCCCACTTTTTTATTTTACAGAAATATGATAAATGAGTGGTTCCTTTGACAAGTCAAACAAAGAATGAGCACATGCCTCTAAAATTTTGCTTTGTTCATACACAAAATTGTTAATCTAAAAAGACTTTTCTGCAGGCAAGGAGAGCTTCAAATGTACATTATTCAATGTTGACCTAGTAATGTCCTTGCCAGTACAGTTAGCTAGTAAGCTACACCTTTGTTCTTGGTCAATGAACTAAATTATATTTCTGTGCTGTTGCTGACTTGTATTAGTAGCATTAGCTACTACTTCAACTTTTTTAATTTTATGCGAAAACTTCCCTCATAGGGAATGGTGGGTGTAATTATTTTCATTAATAAAGAAATTCCAAATGTTTTTGTTGGGGGAATTACATTTTATCTGCACATGTCTTCTAATTTTTTTTTGGTGAATACATAAAAAAGTATCAAGATTTTTTAGACTTCCCTGTTAGGGTATTCTTTACATGTGCCCTGAAGGAAAAGTAAACACAAAGTGAAAGTAACATTAGTGCCTTTTTTTTCTCAATATTGATGAAGACTACATAATGGGTTTGGAGTGGAGTACACATCTGCCTGCCACTAATGTTGGGGTCAGTGTATTCCATGATGCTCCCTGCAAATAATAGCACTGCTGAGGAAAAAAGCTACTGTTTATATGGTAGTTTTCCTTGCAGTTTTGATAGGCACAAGTTTATATGACTGTAAGTTTATATGACTGTTTGATAGGTTTTATTTTATTACTAAATGAATAATACTTGTGATAACTTACTTGTGATACCAGTAGCAGAGTATAAGAGAAGTTGCTAATTTAGGTAATTTTTTTGTATATGAAATAGCTGGATTGGTCTTCATAACCTCAGTCCATTAAAATGGGATGAGATTTCAGGTAAATTAGACCTCAATATTTTATCACTTTATATACACACAAATGCTTTTAAAAAAATCTATATACCAAAGCCCAATTGAAAATTAACATTTTATTAGTTATCTCTTCAACTAACCCCTCCCTGTACTGCTTGTACTTTCTTTAAACCAGCCAACTCTATCCCATGGACTGTCTTACCCCTCCCACAGGCAACCCCACCTCCAGGCTTACTTGATTGCTACCCCAGACCATTAAACTGTTACTAGAGCTCCCAGTTCCAAGATCAAGAAAATTGAAGATTATTAACCTTTTAACGCCGTTATGCCGTTCCCTTCCGTCATAATTACACTGGGCTTTGGAGCCGTTATGACGGAATAGAACGGCATAACGGTTTTCAGCTCCTGTGTCCCCTCCGATATTTTGTTTGTTGTGGATCCGGTTGGGGGATGTGCCTAGCACCTCTGGCACTCCCCCAGGATCCAATCAGCATGGAGGGGGTGTATCGATTGTCCCCTGTAACACTGTAGCAGCCAATGAGTGGAATCATTGGCTGTTACAAGTGTATCTGCTTCCTCTCTGCTCTCAGTGCGATCTGAGAGAGAGAGGAAGACAGTTTAGTGTTTGTAGTGCTAGAGAGGGGAAAAATATATAAAAAAAGAAATACTATATATATATATATATATATATATATATATATATATATATATATATATATATATATATAGTGAAGATTGGAGTAGCCGTGTTAGTCCAGTAGATAGATGCTCAAAAAACAAAGTATTGCAGTATGCAGTGATACCTTTTTTATTGGACTAACATAATATTTAAAAGACAAGCTTTCAAGAGTTTTCCTCTCTTCCTCAGGTCTGAAGCAATACTGATCATTCTGATATAGATACACATCACATACAACAAATGGAAGGGAGGAAGGGGGGTGAGAGGGGGGGTCATAAAAGCAGAGAATGTGTCTGAAGGAGAAAATAGCTGAGAATAGCCAGAAAGAATAAATAAACAGAGGAGAGTAAATAGGTCAGATGAGAGGAAAAACAAAAAGGAAAAAGAAACCAATATAGGACAATAAGATGAGAGATTATAGAAAGTTATGGTAGTGTGTGAGAAAGCCAGAGTCTACATTAAGTCCTTCATTTCTGGTATTGAAATGTGTCTTAATAACAAGAGGCTTAAGAATGTTTTCTATTAGGCCAGATATTTGTTCAGTAAGTGTTCCCATACCTGTTATAATGGGGCGTCCTGGGTTTCCTGGCTTGTGGATTTTGGGTAGCATGTAGAAGGTACCCATCTGTTGGTCATCACTTCACCCAGACTGGTCACTCCATCCTTAACCTCAGGATTAAAATTCTTAAAGGGAATTTCAAAGACTCTCATGAACGAAAGACGTTTGAGATGAAAATGATCACACATTTCAATACCAGAAATGAAGGACTTAATGTAGACTCTGGCTTTCTCACACACTACCATAACTTTCTATAATCTCTCATCTTATTGTCCTATATTGGTTTCTTTTTCCTTTTTGTTTTTCCTCTCATCTGACCTATTTACTCTCCTCTGTTTATTTATTATTTCTGGCTATTCTCAGCTATTTTCTCCTTCAGACACATTCTCTGCTTTTATGACCCCCCCTTTCACCCCCCTTCCTCCCTTCCATTTGTTGTATGTGATGTGTATCTATATCAGAATGATCAGTATTGCTTCAGACCTGAGGAAGAGAGGAAAACTCTTGAAAGCTTGTCTTTTAAATATTATGTTAGTCCAATAAAAAAGGTATCACTGCATACTGCAATACTTTGTTTTTTGAGCATCTATATATATATATATATATATATATATATATATATATATTTTTTTTTTTTTTTTGCTGCTGCTGATCACAGAGCTGCTACTGTGATCAGCCTAATATAACTTGATTATCCAGTTAGGGCTTTGATCAGTGTTGATCAAAAGCGTTGGGGGTTTATTTGTGGGGATTACAAATATATATTTATATTGTTTTTGCTGCTGATCACTGAGCTGCTACTGTGATCAGCCTAATATTACAGTGATCAGCCTGTCAGGGCTTTGATCAGTGCCCAAAAGTTTATTTGTGGGGATCTTTAGTTATTATTAACCCCTTCCCTGCTGTTCCCAATCACTACCCTTCCCAGTTCCATTTTTTTTTTAGTTTATAATATATATATATATATATATATATATATATATATATATATATATATATATATATATATATATATATATATATATAAAGAAAAAATCATAATTTTTTTTAAAAAAAAAATCTGAGGGAATAGGGTGGGTGGGAATAGGTGGGTTGTAATTGGGCACGCTATTCAGCAGAAGAGGCTTATGCCATTCTTGCCGCAGATTCAGGGAGTGAAACCCTCTCTGCTCTGTCTGACAGCGCAACTCTTACGGCATCAGATATAGAGCCCCTGAGTGATACATCTGATGCTGGTGCTCCCTGCCCGCCACCTAAAAGGAGGCGTTGCACAAATGACCAAAATTGGATACCCCCAAATTTCACTGCCCCAGAAATGCCAGAATTTACTGAGACTCCTGGCATCACAAGTGATGTTCCAGTATGTGAGCCAATAAACTATATGTCCCTGATTCTGACAGATACCATGTTTGAGCATATAGTAGCTCAAACAAATTTATATGCCAGCCAGTATCTGTCCAAAAATCCCCAATTTCTGTATGTCAGAAAAAATAGCTGGCACCCCACTGACATACCAGAGATTAAAAAGTTTTGGGCCCTGACATTAATAATGGGGATTGTGAAGAAACCCAGCATTCGTTCATACTGGAGCCAGAACCCCATCCTGGCTACCCCTCTTTTTCCAGGGGTTATGAAGAGGGACGGATATGAACAATTGCTGCAGTTTCTCCATTTTAATGATAATACCAAGTGCCCCCCCAAAAATTACCCCCTGCATGACAGGTTATATAAACTAAGGCCCCTGATAAGCCACCTGTCCCAAAAATTTAAAGAAGTTTACATACCTGAGCAGGACATTTGCATTGATGAGTCCCTCATGAAATTTAAGGGGAGATTGCTTTTCAAGCAATATATACCATCCAAGAGGTCCCGCTATGGGGTAAAATTTTATAAGCTCTGTGAATGCAGTACTGGGTATACCTGGGCATTTCGCATCTACCAGGGAAAGGATAGCCACTTGGATCCACCTGGCTGCCCAGATTCCGTTGGCACAAGTGGGAAAATTGTGTGGGATCTCCTACTACCCCTGCTAAATAAAGGGTACCATTTGTGGCTCGATAATTTTTACACCAGCACAGAGCTATTAAAATTTTTATCTTATTTTGAAACCGTGGCCTGTGGCACAACAAGAAAAAATCACAAAGGTTTCCCCCAGAAGCTGACATATGGAAAAAAAAGTAGGGGCACAACGTCAGCTTTACGCCACAATGAGCTACTGGCCCTTCGGTACACTGATAAAAAAGATGTGTACATGCTCTCCACAATGCACGATGAAGCTACAGTGTCAGTGTCTGTGAAGGGAAGATCTGCACAGATCCTAAAGCCAAAGTGCATTGTGGAGTACAACAAAAACATGGGGGGGGTAGATTTAGCTGACCGGTGCCTGCAGCCATATCTAATTCACAGAAAAACTAGAACTTGGTACAAAAAAGTAGCCTTTTATATTATGCAGATCGCAGTATATAATGAATATGTGCTGTACAAAAAAAACAGGCAAAGGGAAAACTTATACTTTTTTGGAATTTGTGTTAAATGTAACATCTGATATTTTGTTTAACCAGACCCCTAATCCTCCCACTGTTCAATCTGAAAATGTCGAGCAACTCTGTGGCAGGCATTTTCCCACTAGGATCCCCCCCCCCACTGCCTGCAAATTAACACCCCAGAAAAGATGCAGAGTCTGCTATAAAAAAGGAGGGAGGAGGGATTCTAGTTACCATTGCCCTGACTGCCCCTCTCAACCTGGCCTCTGTATCACTGATTGCTTTTGAATATATCACACAGAGTTAAACTTTTAATTTGAAAGCAATCTGTATGTGTTCCTAATTTATTTTTTTTTTTTTTTTATTATTCTGTATTCCTAACTTCATAAATCCCCTGACCTTGTCCTGTCCCGTCCCTTTATATGTTAAGCCCATCCACTCTAAGGCCATTATAAGTTATACAAAACAACTAAAATACTCCTTTTAGAATATCCTGAGTTATCCACTTTTGCAAATGGTATGTCATGAGGGGGGTAATTTTCATTCCTGGGCTGCCATACTGTCTCAAAGGCAACATAGGTCCAGAAAATCAATGTGCCAAATTTCTATGCAGACCCTATATTGGGCCCTGTAACTTCCTAAAACCACATAAAACCTGTTCATAGGTTGCACTCATGGGAGATCACTGAACACAGATATGGGTGTATTATAGCAGTAAAAAATATAATGATGTTGATCTAAATAGAAAAAAGGCAAAGTCTGTGTGAAAAAAGCAAATAAAAAAATATGACCACTAAATTTGACCAGGTTTTGTGACTAAGTGGCTACAAAAAAAGACTAAACATAGTCCTTTTTCAATACCCTGGGTTGTCTACTTTTGCAAATGGTATGCCATGGTGGGGTAATTTTCATTCCTGTGCTGCCATACTGTCTCAAAGGCAACAAAGGTCCATAAAATCAATGTGCCCAATTTCCATGCAAATTGGCAGACCCTATATTGGGCACTGTAACTTCCTGAAACCACATAAAACCTGTACATAGGGGGTATTGTTGTACTCATGGGACATCGCTGAACACAAAGATGGGTGTATTATAGCAGTAAAACATACAAGGATGATATAAACAGCAAAAAGGCAGTGTTTTTGTAATAAACTAAAACTGAAATATGAACATTACCTTTGGCCAGATGTTGTGACTAAGTGGCTACAAACAAAGACTAAACATAGTCCTTTTTCAATACCCTGGGTTGTCTACTTTTATAAATGGTATGCCACGATGGGGTAATTTTTATTCCTGGGCTGCTATAATGTCTCAAAGAGGACAAAGGCCCATAAAATGAATGTGCCAATTTTCCATGTAAATGGGCAGATCCCATATTTGGCCCTGTAACATCTGTAAACCCCATAAAACCTGTACATGGGGGGTACTGTTTTACTCTAAGGACATTGACAAACACAAATATGTGTGTTTTATAGCAGCAAAACATAAAAGGTTGATGACAGAAACAGCCAAAGGGCAGTGTTTGTGCAAAAAACGCATACAAAAAAAAAATGAGCAGTACAATTGGCCAGGTGTTGTGACTAAGGGGCTTCACAAAAAGATGTGACATGGGCCTTTTGGAATACCCTGGGGTGTCTTCTTTTGAAAATGGTATGCCATGATGGGGTAATTTTCATTCCTGGGCTGCTATAATGTCTCAAAGAGGACATAGGCACAGAAAATTAAGGTGCCAAATTTCCATGCATAAAAACTGAAATGGGCAGACCCCATATTTGGCCCTGTAACTTCTGTAAACCCCATAAAACCTGTACATGGGGGGTACTGTTTTACTCGTAGGACCTTGACAAACACTAATATGTGTGTTTTATAGCAGCAAAACATAAAAGGTTGATGACAGAGACAGCCAAAATGCAGTGTTTGTGCAAAAAACGCATGCAAAAAAAAATGACCATTACATTTGGCCAGGTGTTGTGACTAAGGGTCTTCACAAAAAGATGTGACATTGGCCTTTTGGAATACCCTAGGGTGTCTTCTTTTGAAAATGGTATGCCATGATGGGGTTATTTTCATTCCTGGGCTGCTATAATGTCTCAAAGAGGACATAGGCACAGAAAATTAAGGTGCCAAATTTCCATGCATAAAAACTGAAATGGGCAGACCCCATATTTGGCCCTGTAAATTCTGTAAACCCCATAAAACCTGTACATGGGGGGTACTGTTTTACTCAGTGGACCTTGACAAACACTAATATGTGTGTTTTATAGCAGCAAAACATAAAAGGTTGATGACAGAGACAGCCAAAGTGCAGTGTTTGTGCAAAAAACGCATGCAAAACAAATGACCATTACATTTGGCCAGGTGTTGTGACTAAGGGGCTTCACAAAAAGATGTGACATGGGCCTTTTGGAATACCCTAGGGTGTCTTCTTTTGAAAATGGTATGCCATGATGGGGTAATTTTCATTCATGGGCTGCAATAATGTCTCAAAGTGGACATAGGCACAGAAAATTAAGGTGCCAAATTTCCATGCATAACAACTGAAATTGGCAGACCCCATATTTGGCCTTGTAACTTCTGTAAACCCCATAAAACCTGTACATGGGGGGTACTGTTTTACTCATAGGACCTTGACAAACACTAATATGTGTGTTTTATAGCAGCAAAACATAAAAGGTTGATGACAGAGACAGCCAAAGTGCAGTGTTTGTGCAAAAAACGCATGCAAAACAAATGACCATTACATTTGGCCAGGTGTTGTGACTAAGGGGCTTCACAAAAATATGTCACATGGGCCTTTTGGAATACCCTAGGGTGTCTTCTTTTGAAAATGGTATGCCATGATGGGGTAATTTTCATTCCTGGGCTGCTATAATGTCTCAAAGTGGACATAGGCACAGAAAATTAAGGTGCCAAATTTCCATGCATAAAAACTGAAATGGGCAGACCCCATATTTGGCCCTGTAACTTCTGTAAACCCCATAAAACCTGTACATGGGGGGTACTGTTTTACTCATAGGACCTTGACAAACACTAATATGTGTGTTTTATAGCAGCAAAACATAAAAGGTTGATGACAGAGACAGCCAAAGTGCAGTGTTTGTACAAAAAACGCATGCAAAACAAATGACCATTACATTTGGCCAGGTGTTGTGACTAAGGGTCTTCACAAAAAGATGTGACATGGGCCTTTTGGAATACCCTAGGGTGTCTTCTTTTGAAAATGGTATGCCATGATGGGGTAATTTTCATTCCTGGGCTGCTATAATGTCTCAAAGAGGACATAGGCACAGAAAATTAAGGTGCCAAATTTCCATGCATAAAAACTGAAATGGGCAGACCCCATATTTGGCCCTGTAACTTCTGTAAACCCCATAAAACCTGTACATGGGGGGGTACTGTTGTACTCTTAGGACATTGACAAACACAAATATGTGTGTTTTATAGCAGCAAAACATAAAAGGTTGATGACAGAAACAGCCAAAGGGCAGTGTTTGTGCAAAAAACGCATACAAAAAAAATGAGCACTACATTTGGCCAGGTGTTGTGACTAAGGGTCTTCACATAAAGATGTGACATGGGCCTTTTGGAATACCCTAGGGTGTCTTCTTTTGAAAATGGTATGCCATGATGGGGTAATTTTCATTTCTGGGCTGCTATAATGTCTCAAAGAGGACATAGGCACAGAAAATTAAGGTGCCAAATTTCCATGCATAAAAACTGAAATGGGCAGACCCCATATTTGGCCCTGTAACTTCTGTAAACCCCATAAAACCTGTACATGGGGGGTACTGTTGTACTCTTAGGACATTGACAAACACAAATATGTGTGTTTTATAGCAGCAAAACATAAAAGGTTGATGACAGAAACAGCCAAAGGGCAGTGTTTGTGCAAAAAACGCATACAAAAAAAATGAGCACTACATTTGGCCAGGTGTTGTGACTAAGGGGCTTCACAAAAAGATGTGACATGGGCCTTTTGGAATACCCTAGGGTGTCTTCTTTTGAAAATGGTATGCCATGATGGGGTAATTTTCATTCCTGGGCTGCTATAATGTCTCAAAGAGGACATAGGCACAGAAAATTAAGGTGCCAAATTTCCATGCATAAAAACTGAAATGGGCAGACCCCATATTTGGCCCTGTAACTTCTGTAAACCCCATAAAACCTGTACATGGGGGGTACTGTTGTACTCTTAGGACATTGACAAACACAAATATGTGTGTTTTATAGCAGCAAAACATAAAAGGTTGATGACAGAAACAGCCAAAGGGCAGTGTTTGTGCAAAAAACGCATACAAAAAAAATGAGCACTACATTTGGCCAGGTGTTGTGACTAAGGGGCTTCACAAAAAGATGTGACATGGGCCTTTTGGAATACCCTAGGGTGTCTTCTTTTGAAAATGGTATGCCATGATGGGGTAATTTTCATTCCTGGGCTGCTATAATGTCTCAAAGAGGACATAGGCACAGAAAATTAAGGTGCCAAATTTCCATGCATAAAAACTGAAATGGGCAGACCCCATATTTGGCCCTGTAACTTCTGTAAACCCCATAAAACCTGTACATGGGGGGTACTGTTTTACTTGTAGGACCTTGACAAACACTAATATGTGTGTTTTATAGCAGCAAAACATAAAAGGTTGATGACAGAGACAGCCAAAATGCAGTGTTTGTGCAAAAAACGCATGCAAAAGAAATGACCATTACATTTGGCCAGGTGTTGTGACTAAGGGTCTTCACAAAAAGATGTGACATTGTCCTTTTGGAATACCCTAGGGTGTCTTCTTTTGAAAATGGTATGCCATGATGGGGTAATTTTCATTCCTGGGCTGATATAATGTCTCAAAGAGGACATAGGCACAGAAAATTAAGGTGCCAAATTTCCATGCATAAAAACTGAAATGGGCAGACCCCATATTTGGCCCTGTAACTTCTGTAAACCCCATAAAACCTGTACATGGGGGGTACTGTTGTACTCTTAGGACATTGACAAACACAAATATGTGTGTTTTATAGCAGCAAAACATAAAAGGTTGATGACAGAAACAGCCAAAATGCAGTGTTTGTGCAAAAAATGCATGCAAAACAAATGACCGTTACATTTGGCCAGGTGTTGTGACTAAGGGGCTTCACAAAAAGATGTCACATGGGCCTTTTGGAATACCCTAGGGTGTCTTCTTTTGAAAATGGTATGCCATGATGGGGTAATTTTCATTCCTGGGCTGCTATAATGTCTCAAAGAGGACATAGGCACAGAAAATTAAGGTGCCAAATTTCCATGCATAAAAACTGAAATGGGCAGGCCCCATATTTGGCCCTGTAACTTCTGTAAACCCCATAAAACCTGTACATGGGGGGTACTGTTTTACTCAGTGGACCTTGACAAATACTAATATGTGTGTTTTATAGCAGCAAAACATAAAAGGTTGATGACAGAGACAGCCAAAGTGCAGTGTTTGTACAAAAAACGCATGCAAAACAAATGACCGTTACATTTGGCCAGGTGTTGTGACTAAGGATCTTCACAAAAAGATGTGACATGGGCCTTTTGGAATACCCTAGGGTATCTTCTTTTGAAAATGGTATGCCATGATGGGGTAATTTTCATTCCTGGGCTGCTATAATGTCTCAAAGAGGACATAGGCACAGAAAATTAAGGTGCGAAATTTCCATGCATAAAAACTGAAATGGGCAGACCCCATATTTGGCCCTGTAACTTCTGTAAACCCCATAAAACCTGTACATGGGGGGTACTGTTTTACTCATAGGACCTTGACAAACACTAATATGTGTGTTTTATAGCAGCAAAACATAAAAGGTTGATGACAGAGACAGCCAAAGTGCAGTGTTTGTGCAAAAAACGCATGCAAAACAAATGACCATTACATTTGGCCAGGTGTTGTGACTAAGGGGCTTCACAAAAAGATGTGACATGGGCCTTTTGGAATACCCTAGGGTGTCTTCTTTTGAAAATGGTATGCCATGATGGGGTAATTTTCATTCCTGGGCTGCTATAATGTCTCAAAGAGGACATAGGCACAGAAAATTAAGGTGCCAAATTTCCATGCATAAAAACTGAAATGGGCAGACCCCATGTTTGGCCCTGTAACTTCTGTAAACCCCATAAAACCTGTACATGGGGGGTACTGTTTTACTCGTAGGACCTTGAAAAACACTAATATGTGTGTTTTATAGCAGCAAAACATAAAAGGTTGATGACAGAGACAGCCAAAGTGCAGTGTTTGTACAAAAAATGCAGGCAAAACAAATGACCATTACATTTGGCCAGGTGTTGTGACTAAGGGTCTTCACAAAAAGATGTGACATGGGCCTTTTGGAATACCCTAGGGTGTCTTCTTTTGAAAATGGTATGCCATGATGGGGTAATTTTCATTCCTGGGCTGCTATAATGTCTCAAAGAAGACTTAGGCCCAGAAGGTGAATGTGCCAAATTTTCATGTAAATGGTCAGACCCCATATTTGGCCCTGTAACTTCTGTAAACCCTATAAAACCTTTACATGGGGGGTACTGTTGTACTTGTAGGACATTGAAAAACACTTATATGTGTGTTTTATAGCAGTAAAACATAAAAGCTAAACAGCCAAAGTGCAGTGTTTGTGCATAAAAATGCATTAAAAATAAATGAGCACTACATTTGGCCTGATGTTATGCCTAAGGGGCTTCACAAAAAGATGTGACATGGCCCTTTTGGAATACCCTGGGGTGTCTTCTTTTGAAAATGGTATGCCATGATGGGGTAATTTTCATTCCTGGGCTGCTATAATGTCTCAAATAGGACATAGGCACAGAAAATTAAGGTGCCAAATTTCCATGCATAAAGACTGAAATGGTCAGACCCCATATTTGGCCCAGTAACTCCTGTAAACCCCGTGAAACCTGTACATGGGGGATACTGTTGTACTCGTAGGGCATTGACAAACACAAATATGTGTGTTTTATAGCAGTAAAACATAAAAGCTTGATGACAGAAACAGCCAAAGTGCAGTGTTTGTGTAAAAAACGCATACAACAAAAATGACCACTACATTTGGCCAGGTGTTGTGACTAAGGGGCTTCACAAAAAGACGTGACATGGCCCTTTTGGAATACCCTAGGGTGTCTACTTTTGTTAATGGTATGCCATGATGGGGTCATTTTCATTCCTGGGCTGCTATAATGTATGAAAGGCAACTTAAGCCCAGAAAATGAATGTGCCAGATTTCTATGTAAATGGGTAGGCCGTATGTTGGGCCTTGTAAATTCCAGAAAACTCAGAAAACCTGTACATGGGGGGTATCATTATACTCATGGGACATCGCTTAACACAAGTATGGGTGTTTTATTGCAGTAACATATATCAGGATGATGATATTCACAATAAAATAATTTGGAAAGCTTCAAATTTCTTAATTTCTCACACTTACTTTGATTTTTTTTATATAAAATTATAGTTGAGAAATAAATCTTTTATGCCAAAAGAAAGCCCTATCTGTCCTCTAAAAAACAATATATAATTAGTGTGGGTGCACTTAATGTGAAAGGGTTAAATTATGGTTGAAAAGACATATAGCTGAAATTCAAGGTTTCGTTTACATTCAGAACTTGAACAATTGCCTATGTCATGAAAGGGTTAACATATGGAAGATAAACATCACTTATAACCTTTATTGAATTCTTTTGTTAAATCATGTATTTTAGCATTGTTACATATAGCAATATTTAAATTGTTGTAATAAATATCCATCTTTTGTATTTTCTCCACATTTTGAATACAAATTACACTTGGAAAGGAGATTGAGACATAGAAGTAAATGTTATCTGTAATATAAGTGACAAAAAGACTTGCAACCATCAATGACAATCAAAAACAAGTTTACTGTATGCACATGCTGAGTGTCTGCTCTTACATCAGATGATTGGCAAATGGCAGCACATTGGTCTTGAACAGCAGTTTTGTTGTCTGAAACAAAGGATGCTAACGCAGAGACATTGCCTAATGCTTTCCTGAATACATTTTCTTTTTCTTTTTTTGTGTACTGCATATCTTTCAGATAAGAAAGTCAGCGCCTGCTGCTGTAAAAACAGTATGTGTTTATTTATCATTGTCTATCAGGAACGTTATGCTAAGTTTGTATTCCTCACGGTTTAGCAATACCCTCATGTATTTATTAAAGCACATTTCTAAGTGCGCCATTCATCAAGAACATCTAGCAGAACAGGTTATTAATATTTAATTAGTGCTTAATATACCAACTGACCCCTTGCTCTAATGATCATGAAATATATTTCCTAAGCGTATTGCCCAGAACAATCTGTGTTTTGTTGGACTATAAAATAATGCTTCTAATACATACTGTATACTAAAGCTAATGAAAGCGTTAACCCTATAGGTGCCATTGATTAGGGATGGGTGAACGTTTCAGAACATTTGTAAAATGAAACAAATTTAAACACGTTTGTTTATTCGATCAACGCACATTCTAATATTCGTTTAATGTAATAGTATTCTAAATGCTCTCTTTTAATTTAATATTCGAGTTCTGCAATATTTGAAACAGAAAATTTTAATCCATATATTTGTACCTATTATGTATCAATTTACTAAACTCCCAACAACATGAGCTATTGAACTTCTGAAGAGTATTTGTTAAATCGAATATTACATTTGAAATTTTGAATGTGGATATTCAACCTAATTCTGAACATTCATAAAATGAAAGTAACATTATGAGTCAGCACTGATTGGCAAGAGGGCTTCCGCAAAGGCGGAGCAAGACGCTAGTCGCAGCGAAGTATGCTCCTGCTCACGAGAGCGAGCTACGCAAACTTTTCACACGGCACCTTAAGATTTCCATAGGCGGACACCACTCATTCTGCCCGGGGAGATCAGCAGAAGGCGCCGTGTTCTGGAGGCCTGCATGGTGGTTTGATGGTCGGAAGCCAAGACTGAAACTCAAAAGGCCTAAGGGACGGCACGGGACAGCAACCCTCCATCGCCAGGCAGTTGCTGGCCCAGCACCCCAGCCAAGCCTGTATAAACAAGGAATGGATTGCAGTGGCAGCACTAAAGTGGCCGCATAAGTCCTCAGTGGAGTACCACCGGATGTCTTGTTGGATACGGCGGTCCCTGGAGGTAGCGACAGTGGAACTGCTGCACTACAAAGGAGCAAAGGTGGGTTAAATGAACTGCAAGTATCTGTTATTTGCAATGTATAATGATACAACAACTTATTTAGCAGAGTGAAAGATTTGCTGGGTTGAACATTGACTTACTATAGCAGGGACTAGAGGATACCATCCCGTTGCTTGACCGTTCTGGATGCTATAGTTTTGAGTGAATTTTTTTTAAAAGGGTTCTCTCCCGAAGAGCTGGCAATGTATTTTGGCCTATCTTTATATATACCATTGACTTAACTTAAATGGTCTGGAGGACATTAAACACCTATATAAATATACAGGATCCTGACTTTTGGCAATAACACAAAGAGGCTTTAAAATAAAAGGGAACTGAAATGCACTACCCAATTAAAACCAAAAAATGTATATAAGCAGTCAAGAGTAAGATCCCAGAAGTCTCTGGAGAAAACTCTGAAGTCTGTGCCTAAGCCTAGTTAAATCTAGCCTGGCCTGGGCGAAGATAATGGGCTGACTATATATTGGAATAAGTATTGCCCTTGGAGTACAGTTGAAACTTAGAGCCCTTTCCTGGACAATAATTGTCTATACAGGTAGCCCTCAGTTTACGCTGGGGTTAGGTTCCAGAAGGAATGGTTGTAAATCGAAACCGTTGGAAATTGAAACCCAGTTTATAATGTAAGTCAATGGGAAGTGAGAGAGATAGGTTCCAGGCCCCTCTCAAAATTGTCATAAGTAACACCTAATACATTATTTTTAAAGCTTTGAAATGAAGACTTTAAATGCTAAACAGCATTATAAACCTAATAAAATAATCACACAACACAGAATATATAATTAAACTAAGTTAAATGAACAAAAACATTTGCTAAACAGCATTATAAACCTAATGAAATAATCACACAACACAGACTTCACTTGCATTTTTCTGCAAACAGTTCTTTCTATGCATTCCAATCTGGACTGATTTATAGACAGGACATCTTGTTCCTTTGAAATCTCAATTTCAGCTTGCTTGGCTTTGCTGTAACACAAGCGGACAGCTCCACCTACTGGCTATTTTAATAAATGCACTGCTTCTCAGTGCTTTTCAATAGCAGTCACATGACTGGAAAAAAAGGTTGTTATTCTGAAACGGTGTAAATTGAACCGTTGTAAAACGAGGGCCATCTGTATATTTCTGTAATATTTATGCTTGATTGTATGGATATAGCTGATTTAATCTGATCTCAAGCAACTGGGGGCCAGGTGTGCTTGCCCTGTTTTTCCATTTTTTAGGTGTTTCTGCTCCAAGTTGCAAGGAAGATCTGCCAGGTGGAAAGAATTTAGCCAGTATATCTGAACAATACAACTGTTAACAAATTAATGCATTTACATAAGTATCAAGAGTAATTCATAATTTAGATAATAAAGTTTTCTTTTGATAGATAGAACATTCTACTTTATACTGACTTTTTATTTAGGTTCCAATCGAGCACCAGAGAACTCAGGTGTGTAATATCTGTCTACATATATTGTTACTTTTAAACCCTGAAGGTCTTTCTATTGCGGAGTTTGCAATGGTTCCTGGTAACAAGAAACTAGAGTTTTTTTTCTGTATTTCTTCTTATGGGAGTACTATGTATTATTCTGCAAGAGAGAGATATCACTTAGTATTATTATTATTTATATTAATAACTATTACTGTGCCTAATAGCTGTTCCGATCAGCCAATAGAATGCGAGGTCAATCTGATTGGCTGATTGGATCAGCCAATCGGATTGAACTTCAATCTGATTGGCTGATTGAATCAGCCAATCAGATTTTACCTACCTTAATTCCGATTGGCTGATAGAATCCTATCAGCCAATCGGAATTCAAGGGACGCCATCTTGGATGATGTCACTTAAAGGTACCGTCATTTAGTCGTCGGATCAAGAAAGAAGAGGATGCTCCGCGTCGGATGTCTTCAGGATGCTGCCGCTCCGCTCCGGATTGATGAAGATAGAAGATGCCGCCTGGATGAAGACTTCTGATGGATGGAAGACCTCTTCTTGCCCCGCTTGGATGAAGACGTCTGCCGGTCTGGATGTCCTCTTCTGCCCCATCGGATGAAGACTTCGGCCGGGCTGGGTGAACACGACTCAAGGTAGGGAGATCTTCAGGGGCTTAGTGTTAGGTTTATTTAAGGGGGGTTTGGGTTAGAGTAGGGGTATGTGGGTGGTGGGTTGTAATGTTGGGGGGTGGTATTGTGTTTTTTTTACAGGCAAAAGAGCTGTTTTCTTTGGGGCATGCCCCGCAAAAGGCCCTTTTAAGGGCTGGTAAGGTAATAGAGCTGTTAACTTTTGTAATTTAGTATAGGGTAGGGCATTTTTTTTATTTTGGGGGCTTTGTTATTTTATTAGGGGGCTTAGATTAGGTGTAATTAGTTTAAAATTCTTGTAATTTTTTTTTGTAATTTAGTGTTTTTTTGTTTTTTTTTGTACTTTAGTTTAGTTTATTTAATTGTATTTAATTGTAGGTACTTGTAGTTAATTTATTAAATTTATTTAATGATAGTGTAGTGTTAGGTTTAATTGTAACTTAGGTTAGGATTTATTTTACAGGTAATTTTGTAATTATTTTAACTAGGTAGCTATTAAATAGTAAATAACTATTAATAACTATTGTACCTAGTTAAAATAAATACAAAGTTGCCTGTAAAATAAATATAAATCCTAAAATAGCTATAATGTAACTATTAGTTATATTGTAGCTATATTAGGGTTTATTTTACAGGTAAGTATTTAGTTTTAAATAGGATTAATTTATTTAATTAATTTAATGATAGTTTAGTGTTAGGTGTAATTGTAACTTAGGTTAGGATTTATTTTACAGGTAAATTTGTATTTATTTTAGCTAGGTAGTTATTAAATAGTTATTAACTATTTAATAGCTATTGTACCTAGTTAAAATAAATACAAAGTTGCCTGTAAAATAAATATAAATCCTAAAATAGCTACAATGTAACTATTAGTTATATTGTAGCTATATTAGGGTTTATTTTACAGGTAAGTATTTAGTTTTAAATAGGATTAATTTATTTAATTATAGTAAATTTATTTTGTTTTATTTCAATTATATTTAAGTTAGGGGGGTGTTAGGGTTAGGGTTAGACTTAGGTTTAGGGGTTAATAACTTTATTATAGTAGCCGCGACGTTGGGGGCGGGAGATTAGGAGTTAATAATTGTAGGTAGGTGGCGGCGATGTTAGGGAGCGCAGATTAGGGGTTAATAAAATTTATTATAGTGTTTGTGAGGCGGGAGTGCGGCGGTTTAGGGGTTAATACATTTATTATAGTGGCGGCGATGTCCGGTCGGCAGATTAGGGGTTAATACTTGTAGTTAGGTTGCGGCAACGTTGGGAGGGGGCAGACTAGGGGTTAATGAAATTTATTATAGTGTTTGCGAGGTGGGAGTGCGGCGGTTTAAGGGTTAATACATTTATTATAGTGGCGGCGATGTCCGGTCGGCAGATTAGGGGTTAATACTTGTAGTTAGGTTGCGGCGACGTTGGGGGGGGGGCAGATTAGGGGTTAATAACTATAATGTAGGGGTCGGCTATATTAGGGACAGCAGATTAGGGGTTAATAGCTATAATGTAGGTGGCGGCGGTGTCCGGTCGGCAGATTAGGGGTTAAATAATTTTATGATAGTGTTTGCGATGTGGTGGGGCCTCGGTTTAGTGGTTCATAGGTAGTTTATGGGTGTTAGTGTACTTTAGAACTGTAGTTAAGAGCTTTATATTCCCGGTGTTAGCCCATAAAACTCTTAACTACTGACTTTATTCGGTAGATTCGGATGGCCGTGTATTACACTAGTATTTACACCTAATATACAGTACATAATACTAGTCTAATACACAGCATATCCCACCTAAAACATACCGAAATTCCGAATTTTCTGAACCGAATCGTACCGAATCGAACCGAATTCAGCCGAATTTATCTGAATCCGAATAAATCAGAACCAAATTCATTCGAATCCGAATAAATCCGAAACAAATTCATTCAAATTTTGCCAAATTCTAATCGATCCGAGCCGAAATTCGAAAAATCCGAATCAATCCGAACCGAACCAAATTTTTTCGCCATGCACATATCTACTTTTAAATGTCAAGAATTTGTTTAAAGGTTAACCCTTCAAACACTAGAAGGGTCCCTTGTGTGTTATTATTTAATATTGATAATGTTTTTACCTGGCCACAAAGAGTATGGCTTTTATTTATTGTTTGCTGTAAAGATAGAGACAAATGTTTTTTTAATACATTTTTTAGTAGGGTTTTTTTTTCCCTCTTCTATGTTCCCCCCCCCCCCCCTTCTGGACTGCAGCAAGAAATAAACATGAGAAATAATGAAGACAGATATTAATATGGTAATCATGGAATGTGGGAGGGATAACATCCCCAATTAAGAGGAAAAATATTCTTAGATTACTCAAGCAGCAAAAGCCAGATGTAATTTTCCTTCAAGAACTTCATCTAAAAGCCCATGAAATAGATAAGTTGAAAGGGGATCTCTGAGATTGTAGCAACACCCTGTATAAATAGGAAACTTGGCGTCGCCATTTTAATGAATAAGAAAGTTACACATAAAATGATCTATCAAGAGCTAGATCGACTTGGTAGGTTTATAATTCTACAAATTGTATTAAATAAAATTAGGTGGTCGTTATGCAACATTTATGGCCCGAATAATTTTGATATGGCATTCTGGAATAAACTGAAAGTAAAATTGCCCCCCTATGTGAATCAAAACCTAGTGCTTGCTGGCGACTTTAACATGACTTTATTTCCAAAAATGGATCGTTTCAATTTATAGATGCCAAATCGCCAGCAGGTAGAAGCAAATTTTTTTAGGGAGTTTTGCAAATCATTAAACCTGAAAGATATATGGTGTATAGAGCATCCAGATGATCACACTTTTTCATGTGAGTGGAAGGCACATAAGAATTTTTCGAGAATAGATCTCTTCTTAATAGAAGAGAAATTATTATCACTAGACACAGATACTCATATACTAGAAATTCTGTTGTCAGACCACGCTATAATCTTTTTAAAATTTCATACTCCTTTAGCTTATAATAGAAATACATTTCATTTTCCAAAACATATGGTAAATAATATTCGATTCTCTAATTAGCTGAGGGAAAAATGGCGAGAATACTATAAACATAATCAGGACTATCTTAAAAAAAATAGAGACTTTCTGGGAAGCTGGGAAGGCGGTCCTCAGAGGGGTGATAAAAATCATATATGATTAGCACACAAAAAAAAATAAAAAACGCAAAATACAATTAGCCAACCAGCTTATAAAGGCGCATAGGATGTGCTTGAACTCTCCTAACACTATGAGTTGGAATAAGTACCGCCAGGCTAAGGAGGAAAGAGAGCAGTTTTTTAAATAAAAATGTTCAATAGAGGACTTAAAAACTAGAGCCTTCTTTCAAGGCTTTTAAGGTATCTCGGCTAAACATTTAGCTAGAATCATGAAGATTAGGAAAAGTAGCAATATGATAGCAAGTGTTAGGGTCGATAGAGTTAAACTTGCTACCACTACAGAGATTCGGGCAGCATTTTATTCTTACTATGAAAAAATATAGTCTGAAGAAAGCATAGATAAACAAGAACAGGAGAACTTCTGGCAGAAAATCAAGACCCCTAAAATTACTAAAGATCAACTCGCTGAGGTTAATCAGCCAATAACGATAGAAGAAATTAATTCTGCGTTTAAAAAAATTCAAATTAAATAAAGCTCTGGGCCCTGATGGGCTAACAACAGAATTCTATAAAATATTAAATGAAGAATTGTATGGCACTTTACTGAAAGTATTTAATCAATTAATATCTATGTGAGAATATTATAAAATCTCCGTATTTTGCGGACTCTATTATAACACTCATCCATAAAAAATCTAAAGACCCAGATGATAAGGGGGCCTACCGTCCGATATCGATACTCAACAATGATTATAAATTAATGATGTAAATCCTAGCTAAAAGGTTCAAGAAAGTAATCGGCTCTATAATTCATCCCGATCAAACTGAGTTTATGCCAGGATGGAATGTTGTTCGTTACATCAGAAAGGTCCTGTTGACCATAGATATCCATTACAACAAGATTAAACAAAATAATCCACCTAGAAAAGATCTTGCACTGTTGACATTAGATGCAGCCAAGGCCTTCAACTCAATTATTTGGGATCACCTTTTCCTGGCTTTGAGAAGTTTTGGTTTTGATGGGAATATAATTAATTTTTTGGCTGAGGTTTATAAAAATTTGAGATCTCAGCTATTAGTTAACGGTGACCTCTCACAGTATATTAGACTAAAGAAAGGTACTCGACAGGGGTGCCCCTTATCGCCCCTCCTTTTCAACATCTCTGTAGAGCCCCTTGCAATTTGGCTTAGGCAAGAGTTACACGGAATGATATTAGGCAAACAGAAAATTATACTATCACTATATAATAGTATACATCACTATATGCCGATGATCTTATATTATACTTGAGTGATACCAAGAAGAGTATCCAACATTCTCTTCATCTTATTAATTGTTTTAGCAAATTTTCGGGCTATAGATGTAATGTCATAAAATCCTAGATCATGTGGATTCACAAGACTCCAGAAAGTATCAAGTTTCACACTCTTATAGAAGTACAGCATATCAGGTATCTGGGTATCAAAATTAGCAGAAACCCTAATGAATGATACAACCTTAACTATGGAGATGTATTTGATAACATCACTAATGAGATGAAGGGCTGGAAATTATTATATCTGTCCCTATCTGCAAAGGTAATGCTACTCAAGACGATTTTCTTCCCACAGGTTTTATTTTTACTACAGAACCTTCCTTTGTTTATCACTAAAAGTGATATTCAGCGATTTAATAATGCATGCACACTATTTCTGTGGGGAAAGATTCGCCCGCGAATTTCAATGGCGAGACTGATTCAGCAAAAAAGATTTGGTGGCTTTTCGATGCCTAGTTTAGAGTACTATTATTGGACTTGTATGATAAAATTCGCAATCGATTGGATAACAGAGGCAAATCATGTTACTTATTAAGATATTGAGACAAATTTAGTAGAGTCCTTTAAATTAAAGGGCACTGTTACATTATTCTCCCTCTAAACTACCAGAGAATATAGTGTATATGCAGACATTTGTAAATATCATCTCTGCCTGGCAGAAATATTGTAAGTTAATGGGTCACAATCTATGGGTGATGGGGGAAACCAGACGTGGACTCCTTGCCCAGTGTGCTTAGAGGAATGTGGCTGCACCTCACTGACGAGGCCCATAGGAGGCCGAAACGATCGTCTGGGGTTGTCATGTTCCTTGTTCAGAGGAGAATTGCCTGGTATTTCGGGGCTGGACTGACCTTACTTGGCAGGATCAGACTGATATACTTCAGGAAAGTTTTCTTCTGTGAAAAGCACACTGGTCTAAAAGAGGCTGCTTCCGGGTGGTAAATCGCCATAGAACAAGCTACTGAGCTGTTGTTCGTTCCTGGTAGAGCGCTTCTCTCTTTGTATGCAAATTATTATGACCCTGGGGAAGTCTCCCTATGGGTGATGGGGGAAACCAGACGTGGACTCCTTGCCCAGTGTGCTTAGAGGAATGTGGCTGCACCTCACTGACGAGGCCCATAGGAGGCCGAAACGATCGTCTGGGGTTGTCATGTTCCTTGTTCAGAGGAGAATTGCCTGGTATTTTGGGGCTGGACTGACCTTACTTGGCAGGATCAGACTGATATACTTCAGGAAAGTTTTCTTCTGTGAAAAGCACACTGGTCTAAAAGAGGCTGCTTCCGGGTGGTAAATCGCCATAGAACAAGCTACTGAGCTGTTGTTCGTTCCTGGTAGAGCGCTTCTCTCTTTGTATGCAAATGGGTCACAATCTGTTTTGCTTCTTTAATTTTTACCTATTACAGGTAATCCTGAGTTCGCTCCTGGTCTCTACGATTTGGTATTCCAAAAATGGAAATGGAAAGGAGTCTTGTTTCTGTCCCATATTTTGAAAGAAAATAAAAATATTTTTCAGTCTTTCTCTGAACTTCAAAGAAATTATAATCTCCCAGCAAAAGATTTTTATGCTTTTTTATAGATCAGGAGCTATACAGCTCAAAGTATTAGACTGCATAGCTTGGAGTGGGGAGTTCCTGAGATCCCTAACGGGATTAAATTATATAGTGCAGGTCGACGAACAATATCCTACTGGTATAGATGTCTGTTGATTAAGCTTGGCCAAAAAAATCTTCAGAATCTCAAAACCAATATAATAAAGTACTTCCCAAACATAACAGAACAGGATATTACAAAGAGTATCAGCCTATCAGAGACTGCAACGGCTAATATTAGTTGGAGGGAATCTTAATTTAAATTATTGAACAACTACTTTTTCACTCCCTATAGACTATATAAAATCTCTAAAAATATACAATCTAGTCGCTGCTACAAATGTCAGTCACAAACATTACACATTGTATGTGGTCATGTCCTAAAGTCATGCAATATTGGAATAAGGTAAATTTTTGGCTAAATAAACATCTTCAAAATAAAATATGTATCACAATGTCCAAAGTTTTTTTTTTATTCCCAGTGCACGGTATTGTTGGCGAACAATTATTGATAAACTTTACTATTCTGTCGGTTCGTAACCAACTACTTCGGGAGTGAAAATCTGCCATGGTTCCCAAAATAACTGAATTGTCCAATTTGTTGAAATTGCAAATGGTTATTAAATTTCACAATGTTAAATTAAATTATGATGTACATCTTAGAGCTTTTTTTGCTAAATGGAAGAACCTTCTAGTTGCCTGGCCTATATCCCTGCAACATCAATTCATAGAACCTTATAGAAATTCCCCCACACTGATATCACTTGTACTTGAGGGAGAATTGCATCAGCATTGGCTAGAATCTGATTGGAGACCCGAATAGGGGACATATCTGGATCCGCTAGTTTATAGGACTGGAGAAGTTCAGCAAGGGGGGTGGGTGGATGGGGGCCTACCTTTTATTTTTGTATTTTTTTATGTTTGTCTCTATCTCTATGATCCAGATGTTTTGCTCTTATTATATTGTTGTTGCTAAAATTGAACCGAATAAGATCAAGATAAATATGCAGAGTTATCAAGTCGGTTTCCTTTCTTTCTGTGTCTTGTGATAAAATGTTACACTGTACTGTAATGTTTCAATGTAAATCTACTACAACTGATATTATTTTTCTTTTGTATACATTGGTGCTATATGAATTGATGTTATTTTTCTTGAAAATCCCATAAAAAAAATATTTAAAAAAAAAAACATGAGTCAGCATTGATTAGCTAAAATGCAAGTCTGTCAATAGAACTGAGAAAAATGAAAGTATCATTCGAAAATAACATTAATTTAATGCATTTTAAGGGTTTTACATCCTTATCTACACTCGTTTGTCCAAAATGAATGTCCACAGAACTACTTGTCTGACCAAACAAATTGTATTTTCGACACATTCACCAACCCCTACCAATGACGACTACAGGCTCAACTCTATAAAGCTCTTGTAAAATTCTATAAGAAATCTTTCCGGTACGATGAAGCCTCTGTCCTAATTCTATAAAGGTAGTTTTTACCTTGAGAACATTTGTCTTGTGTTAGCTTTTTTTTTTAAAGGGACAGTCAAGTCAAAATTAAGCTTTCATGGTTTCGATAGGGCATGCAGTTTTAAACTTCTTTCAAATTTACTTTAATCATTAAATTCGCTTTGTTCTCTTGGTATTTTTTTTTTGAAAGCTAAACCTAGGTAGGCTCAAATGCTAATTTCTAAGCCTTTAATGCCGCCTTTTATCTTAGTGCATTTTGATAGTTTTTCACAGCTAGACAGCTCTAGTTTGTGTGTCATATACATATAATATTGTGAGTCAGCACTGATTGGCTAGAATAAAAGGCAATCAAAAGAACTGAAATAAGGTGGACAGTCTGCAGAAGCTTAGATACAAGGTAATCACAGAGGTAAAAAGTGTATCAATATAACAGTGTTGGTTATGCAAAACTGGGGAATGGGTATAAAATGTATTATCTGTTCTTTTTTAAGCAATAAAAAATTTCAAGTAGACTGCACCTTTAAGTATGTAAAAGCAACACATACATTACAATAGGACGCACAAAAAAATATATTTTTAAAATTAAATACGTTTTTATTGTTTAATCACATGAAAAATCATAAAAAATTGTTCTTCAAAAATCGTATTTTATAAAAATTAATTACATTTGTATCAAAATTGTACAGGAAAGAAATGATTTAAGGTACACAGTAGAAATCATAGTATAAGTACACTGCACAATGCAGTGAAATTCATATTTAGATTATGAAATCCTAAGCATATTATTTTCCTTATTGTAAAATTAGTTTCCCCACCTCTGCAAGTGGGCTGAATTGGGGCCATTCATGTGTGTAGATAAAATGTCTTATTCAGGTCTGGAGTATTTTCTAAAAAATTTCCCCTTGTAGATCTTGCTGTTTTTTCTTGCAAATTAAAGTGTTGAGATTGTTTCAAAATATGCAAAACACTTATTAACAGAAAACACATCAATACAAAAATAAAGTTTATTATAAGGTATGATACTCTTAAATCAGAGTATTTAGATTTTTGTATTGGCTGCAGGATTTAATTTTAAAAGTGCCCCCATGCTTCCTGCTAACTTCACTCTCCAAAGTGAAGTAGTCCCTTAATTTCTATGGGAGACATCTAGCCTTTCACAGGGAAAGCCCCTTTTTTTTATAAAATTCCTTGAGAGCAGCCTAACGAGAGCCGGCTTGGAAAGCTACATCTGGCCTATGGAAGTTTTTAGATTCAGGTCCTACAATACACTGCTTGCTTGTACATTACAAAAGGGGTTAACTGGCTTGAAAAGCAGGTTATTCGGAAAATATTAGACAACTTTTTCCTAGTATCACAATATTCTGAACTGTGCCTAAATATTTCAAGTAAATAGCATTAACAGTTTGGCAGAAGTCAAACATGCTTCCCTTCTATAAATAAGGAACATTAGACTAGTTCTTATATTACTTGGGAAAAAATTCTTTAAGTGGCTTGTTGTTACAATATTGAGCCAAATCTTCTAATTGCCAAATTTAAATTTAAAACAGGAAGCTAAATACATTCTTGTTTTAGAATTATAAAAGAATTTGTATTTTAACACAATTTGTCAGGTGATATTTGAATATTTAAATGTCAGAAACTAAATGTAACAATTGATTAATCACATTAATTGATAGAAAATCAAATGCATCATCTGAAAAAGGGAAAAGGAAGGATGTTTTCTTTTGCACAAACAAAAGTCGAAAAATCATCAAACTTTTGACATTCACTTACAACAAAAAAATGTAGTCACATATTCTTATTACTGATATTTGTATCAATGTTTCAGAACATAATTATTCTTTAGATACTAAGCAAAAGCAAATAATTTTTTTGTAGCAACCATAACAGAATACATAATTAAAGGTACATTTGAATAAAATAAATACATGATCTAATTTGTTAAAGGGACATAAGATCTGTGCATATCCTAAAAGTACTAATTAATTAAAAATAGTTTGCTAAAAAATATTTGTTTAAAAATTGCTGGCAAGTATTTTAAAATAATTTTCAAAAATAAGCAAAATGAATTACATAGCTAAGCTGCCTGGAGAAGCCAACTCCACCCCTTCTTATTAGTGTTTGGACACAGGAATTGTATTTCAACTGAGTTCCCAGCTTCTAGGCCTGCTCCAGCAGATAATCCCTATGCACTTTTGCATTCTACCAAAACAACAATAGATATAGACACAGCCATAGAAGAAAATGTGTGGGGAGAGTTAGAGCTTTACAATTCAGAAACTGAAAAGAAAGGGTTAATGTTGAGGCACTGCAGTATAAATTTGCAGGTAAAGTAATTAAAATACATATTATTATATTTTGTCTCTATCCCTTTAACATGTAATTTATGCAAAAGCAACTCAAGATTATTATGGGCTAGATTACAAGTTGCTCATTGAGTGAAGACCTAGCGTAAAAATGTAAGGGATAAAAAAAAGTTGCACCAACCACAACAATCAGCCAATCGGATTGAGCTCGCATTCTATTGGCTGTTCCGATCAGCCAATAGAATGCAAGCTCAATCTGATTGGCTGATTGGATCAGCCAATCGGATTGAACTTGATTCTGATTGGCTGATTCCATCAGCCAATCAGAATATTCCTACCTTAATTCCGATTGGCTGATAGAATCCTATCAGCCAATCGGAATTTGAGGGACACCATCTTGGATGACGTCATTTAAAGGAACCGTCATTCGTCGTCTAGTCGTCGGTTGAAGAGGATGTTCCGCGTCGGCTTGGAAGAAGATGGTTCCGCTCCGCTCCAGAAGAAAGAAGATTGAAGATGCGGCTTGATAGAAGACTTCATCCAGATGATGGACTTCCGACTTCAGCCCGAGGATGGATTTCTTCAGTCGCCGCTTGGATCCAGACTTCAGCCCGAGGATGGACGTCACTCTTCAGCCCCCCGTTTGGGCTTGGATCAACACTTCCGAGGCTTGGATCAAGACTTCCGAGGACGGATCGGTGAACCTGGCAGGGTGAAGATAAGGTAGGAAGATCTTCAGGGGCTTAGTGTTAGGTTTATTTAAGGGGGGTTTGGGTTAGATTAGGGGTATGTGGGTGGTGGGTTGTAATGTTGGGGGGGGATATTGTATGTTTTTTTTTTACAGGCAAAAGAGCTGAATTTCTTGGGGCATGCCCCGCAAAGGGCCCTGTTCAGGGCTGGTAAGGTAAAAGAGCTTTGAACTTTTTTAATTTAGAATAGGGTAGGGCATTTTTTATTTTGGGGGCTTTGTTATTTTATTAGGGGCTTAGAGTAGGTGTAATTAGTTTAAAATTGTTGTAATATTTTTCTAATGTTTGTAAATATTTTTTTATTTTTTGTAACTTAGTTCTTTTTTATTTTTTGTACTTTAGTTAGTTTATTTCATTGTAGTTATTTGTAGATATATTATTTAGATAATTTATTGATAGTGTAGTGTTAGGTTTAATTGTAGATAATTGTAGGTAGTTTATTTAATTAATTTATTGATAGTGTAGTGTTAGTTTTATTGTAACTTAGGTTAGGATTTAATTTTACAGGTAATTTTGTAATTATTTTAACTATTTTAGCTATTAAATAGTTCTTAACTATTTAATAGCTATTGTACCTGGTTAAAATAAATACAAAAGTTGCCTGTAAAATAAATATTAATCCTAAAATAGCTATAATATAATTATAATTTATGTTGTAGCTATATTAGGGTTTATTTTACAGGTAAGTATTTAGCTTTAAATAGGAATAATTTATTTAATAAGAGTTAATTTATTTTGTTAGAATAAAATTATATTTAATTTAGGGGGGTGTTAGGGTTAGGGTTAAAATTAGCTTTAGGGGTTAACAAATTTATTAGAGTAGCAGTGAGCTCCGATCGGCAGATTAGGGGTTAATACTTGAAGTTAGGTGTCGGCGATGTTAGGGAGGGCAGATTAGGGGTTAATACTATTTATTATAGGGTTATTGAGGCGGGAGTGAGGCGGATTAGGGGTTAATAACTTTATTATAGTAGCGGTGAGATCCGCTCGGCAGATTAGGGGTTAATAAGTGTAGGCAGGTGGAGGCGACGTTGAAGGGGGCAGGTTAGGGGTTAATAAATATAATATAGGGGTCGGCGGTGTTAGGGGCAGCAGATTAGGGGTACATAGCTATAATGTAGCTGGCGGCAGCGTGCGGACGGCAGATTAGGGGTTAATAAGTGTAGGTAGCTGGCGGCGACGTTGTGGGGGGCAGATTAGGGGTTAATAAATATAATATAGGGGTCGGCGGTGTTAGGGGCAGCAGATTAGGGGTACATAAGGATAACGTAGGGGGAGGTCGGCAGATTAGGGGTTAAAAAAATTTAATCGAGTGGCGGCGATGTGGGGGGGGCTCGGTTTAGGGGTACATAGGTAGTGTATGGGTGTTAGTGTACTTTAGAGCACAGTAGTTAAGAGCTTTATGAACCGGCGTTAGCCCAGAAAGCTCTTAACTACTGACTTTTTTCTGCGGCTGGAGTTTGTCGTTAGAATTCTAACGCTCACTTCAGCCACGACTCTAAATACCGGAGTTAGAAAGATCCCATTGAAAAGACAGGATACGCAATTGACGTAAGGGGATCTGCGGTATGGAAAAGTTGCGGATGAAAAGTGAGCGTTAGACCCTTTCCTGACTGACTCCAAATACCGGCGGTAGCCTAAAACCAGCGTTAGGAGCCTCTAACGCTGGTTTTCACGGCTACCGCCAAACTCTAAATCTAGGCCATAGAAAATCTAATTCTGTCTTTGGGCTCTAATATCTGAATTCACACTCCTGTTGAGACAAGGTTAAAGGAATGTTACCTAAGTATTAAATAGTGTGAGTTTTTAGGGGTTCCCCAGAACTCCCCTTTAATTTAAAAGTTTTGGTGGTGGCAGCAGGGAAATTGTTAGAGCAGTGTGGACTGGATTTGGTTAATGTGGTGTCTCTTTTAAAGGTCCTTTTGCAGAGTTTGCAAGGATAAGGGAACCAGAGCTGTGTGCCATTAAACCCCTTCATGCCCACGCCCCTCTATTGTGACGCTGAGAAGGCTTGATTCGTCACAAACTGGTGGCAGCAGTGGGATATTTAGAGTTTTTTAGTGCTATTTGGATAGTACTAAAAGAAATTGCATGTTTTTGTGCAATTTCCCAAAGACAGAACTCAGTGCCTAATTATATTGACATTACAGTGCAAAGAAGCAGTTTTTTTCCCCTCCCTCTTGTTTGTTCGTTGCTACTCTCATTATGGAAGCATATAGAAAGATGCCGAAAGAATCCCTTGAGCTAATTTGTCAGGAGAGAGCCATTGCAACTTTTGGCAAAACAAAGGATCAGTTGGTCCAGGAACTGCAGCATGCAGATCGCCTTCCAGCAGAGCAGGAAACAGGCACAGAGAAGGTTACTGTGAACTGGTAACCCAGGACATGATACCTACTGCTGTTACCCCTGTGAGTGAAAAAGAGTCTGAGCTACAAACAGCACTCAGGTACTTGGGGGATGCTGATCCTAAACTGAGAATGGAATTGATCCTCAAGTTTCAAGAAGCAGCTGAGAGAAAGAGGGAGGCTGCAGAAAGAGAGAGAAAGAAAAGAAGAGAGAGAAAGAGAGAGGGAGGCTGCAGCGAGAGAGGCTGCAGCGAGAGAAAGAAAAGAAGAGAGAGAGGCTGCAGAAAGAGAAAGAGAGAGGGAGGAAAAGGATGCTCAACGGAGACATGAGCTGGATATGCAGAGGAATAGAACCAGCCTGTCTCCCCAAACCAGTGAACGCGGGGAAACCGCAACAGAGAGGCCCCGTCTGGAGTATTTTCCAATGTTGGAAAGAGACACTGACTTGGATGTTTTTCTGAGGGGCTTTGAGAAGGTATGCAAGCAGTATCAGCTGCCCCCAGAGCAATGGGTTTGCTATTTAGCTCCTCGCCTGAAGGGTAAAGCACTGGATGTATTTGCTTCCCTTCCAGGGGAGGAATGACCAGACTATGAGGCCATAAAAACAGCCCTTATTAAAAAGTTTTAACCTCACTCCGGAATTCTACAGGAAAAAACTTTAGAGTCTTCCCCAAAGTGCAGAGGACAGCTGCACAGAATATGTTGCACAGCTAAGGTCTGCTTTTAAGCAATGGACTGGGGGCCTAAAAGTCCTCACTCATGAGGCTTTGGAGGATTTTATGATCCTGGAGCAGTTCATGCAAATGCAAAGTCCTGATGCCAGAGTATGGATTCTGGACAGAAAGCCCAAAACAGTGGCAGAGGCTGCAGATCTGGCTATTGATTACGCCAACAACAGAGCACCTGAAACAAGGCAGGCAGCTATTCAAGCTGTGTCTCCTAAGTGGAAAAGAGCAACCAAGCTAGCAGAGAAACCATCTCATCTACACCCTACAGCCAGAGGGGCAGGGGCCACACTGGGACAGGGGGATACCCACCGGTGTTTCACTTGTAACCAGATGGGGCATCTGAGTTTCACCTGCCCAGAAAAGAAGAAGCCTGAAGGTAGGAATGTGGCTGGGGCACCAGCATCTGTTTTGTTTGTGGGTGGGTTCCCAAGGCAAAAGCGGAGAGATAACCTACAGAGGGTATCTGTGGGTGACCAGGTGGCAACAGGACTCAGGGATAGTGGAGCTTTGGTTACCTTGGTGCATCCTGAAATGGTAAAGCGGGAGAACATTATACCAGGGAGGACTGTGTCCATTCAAGGAATTGGGGAAGTTTGCTCCGCAGTGCCTGTGGCATGAGTGTACCTTGATTGGGGTATGGGAAAAGGTGTGCGGGAGGTGGGGATTTCTGCGGAAATCCCTGTTGATGTTTTGCTGGGCGATGATTTGGTCAGATGCTTTGTCAGTACGCCCCAGAAGACAACACCTGCAACCTGGAAGGGCCCAGTAGAGGGCCCTGCACCAACTGAGGTACTGTGTGAAACTTTGGGGGACCCAGTGGGGAGGCTGGGGATGGACACATCGCTAGCTGCACCAGAGCTGGAGGTATCCCACCAAAGGATAAAGGATGATTCCCTTGAACATGATTGCTGGGAGGGGGGGCTGAGGGTTAATGCAGCTCTGCCTGTGTGTACACCAGTAATGTCTTGTTCTGATGAAGAGGGACGTAATGAAAATGTTTGTGACAATGTTACTTCTATTGAAAAGAAGAGAGAGAGGCTGCAGAAAGAGAAAGAGAGAGAGAAAGAGAGAGGGAGGAAATGGATGCTCAACGGAGACATGAGCTGGATATGCAGAGGAATAGAACCAGCCTGTCTCCCCAAACCAGTGAACGCGGGGAAACCGCAACAGAGAAGCCACGTCTGGAGTATTTTCCAATGTTGGAAAGAGACACTGACTTGGATGTTTTTCTGAGGGGCTTTGAGAAGATATGCAAGCAGTATCAGCTGCCCCCAGAGCAATGGGTTCGCTATTTAGCTCCTCGCCTGAAGGGTAAAGCACTGGATGTATTTGCTTCCCTTCCAGGGGAGGATGACCAGGACTATGAGGCCATAAAAACAGCCTTATTAAAAGTTTTAACCTCACTCCGGAATTCTACAGGAAAAAACTTCAGAGTCTTCCCCAAAGTGCAGAGGACAGCTGCACAGAATATGTTGCACAGCTAAGGTCTGCTTTTAAGCAATGGACTGGGGGCCTAAAAGTCCTCACTCATGAGGCTTTGGAGGATTTTATGATCCTGGAGCAGTTCATGCAAATGCAAAGTCCTGATGCCAGAGTATGGATTCTGGACAGAAAGCCCAAAACAGTGGCAGAGGCTGCAGATCTGGCTAATGATTACGCCAACAACAGAGCACCTGAAACAAGGCAGGCAGCTATTCAAGCTGTGTCTCCTAAGTGGAAAAGAGCAACCAAGCTAGCAGAGAAACCATCTCATCTACACCCTACAGCCAGAGGGGCAGGGGCCACACCGGGGCAGGGGGATACTCACCGGTGTTTCACTTGTAACCAGATGGGGCATCTGAGTTTCACCTGCCCAGAAAAAGAAGAGCCTGAAGGTGGGAATGTGGCTGGGGCACCCAGCATCTGTTTTGTTTGTGGGTGGGTTCCCAAGGCAAAAGCGGAGATATAACCTACAGAGGGTATCTGTGGGTGACCAGGTGGCAACAGGACTCAGGGATAGTGGAGCTTTGGTTACCTTGGTGCATCCTGAAATGGTAAAGCGGGAGAACATTATACCAGGGAGGACTGTGTCCATTCAAGGAATTGGGGAAGTTTGCTCCGCAGTGCCTGTGGCACGAGTGTACCTTGATTGGGGTATGGGAAAAGGTGTGCGGGAGGTGGGGATTTCTGCCGATATCCCTGTTGATGTTTTGCTGGGCGATGATTTGGGCCGGATGCTTTGTCAGTACGCCCCAGAAGACAACACCTGCAACCTGGAAGGGCCAGTAGAGGGCCTGCACCATCTGAGGTACTGTGTGAAACTTTGGGGGACCCAGAGGGGAGGCTGGGGATGGACACATCGCTAGCTGCACCAGAGCTGGAGGTATCCCACCAAAGGATAAAGGATGATTCCCCTTGAACATGATTGCTGGGAGGGGGGCTGAGGGTTAATGCAGCTCTGCCTGTGTGTACACCAGTAATGTCTTGTTCTGATGAAGAGGGACGTAATGAAAATGTTTGTGACAATGTTACTTCTATTGAACCTGGGCGCTGGGAGGGAGAGCCTAGGGAGGGATGTATTGAAAATGTTTGTAACAATGTTGCTGCTATTGAACCTGGGTGCTGGGAGGGAGAGCCTAGGTTTAATGATGATTTACCTGAACCTGTACCAGTACTGTATTGTGCCAGTGAAAAGGGGTATACTGCAATTGATTTTGACAATGGGATGCTTGATGCAGTGTATGGGAATGTGAGAGAGCAGCAGGGCTGGGCTGTGCTAGAACCAGCATTGCATATGCCAGGAGGAGTGAATGGCATGGCTGGTGTAGGGGTCAGAGTACATCCTGCCCTGTTACAGAGGGTAAAACAAGATGGGATCTTGGGTGTGGCTGTGGACCCTCCTCTACAGGAATGGCAGATGTGAAGAAGAGGAGGAGGGAGATGTAGCTGCAGTGACTAATGAACCTACTACTCCTACAGAGCATACTGGGGTAGGTGTGAACAGTGGAGTATCTGGCCTAAGCATAGCAAGAATTACTCTTAGTCCCCCAGTGAGTTACCCTGAGGGGCTGCTAGATCCCTTTATGATTGAGAGCGAGTGTGTGATATCCTGCAAGGAAATGTCCTTCACGAGAGGAATTGTGTCAGGTGATGCCAATTGTTACAGGGGGCGAATGAATGCTGAGAGGTGCAGAAAGGGCATGATCTGGTCTTATGAACGAGGAAAGACTAGGATTTAGGTTGACATAGGGGATCAGTTTGGGCTGACCCCCCTATTTCCACCATTTTAAAAGGGGAGGTGTCATGATACAATCATGTGGAGTAGTTGATACCTGGATTGGCTACTCTAGCAGAGGTGGTATTGTGTTCTCAGCCTGGAAAAAGGTTAATGTGAATTGCCTTTGTCTGTGTGAAATCTGCTCAGAAGGCTGTAAGCTGAGACTTTCTCCCCCCCCTCCTCCTTCCTTCCCCCCTTCCTTCCCCCCTCCTCAGCCTAGTGCTATTAATGTAACTGTAAAGGAATGCAGACGCTCCTCCCCTTGGAGACTGATAGTGGTAGTTAAAACTTGTTGGCATTGGCTGAAGTCGTCATAAATTATAACCAGGGCTTGTCTTTGACAAGACAAAGAGAATTGGATTCAAGTAGGCAAGAAAAAGTTTTTTAGGCAGAACTGCCTTGCGGACTCAAGCGACCATAACATCTGGAATGGCAGCTCTCCATGTATTTAAAGGAACTTGTATTAAGTAAGATATTGTGTGTAATTGTTTTTCATGTCCCATTTTCTTTTTAAAGAACTGTAGCTTTGCATTTGTATGTTATTTTGAATGTCTGTGTAATTTTGCACTGTGTAACCTGTGTTGATATTTTTGTTATTAAACACATAGAAAAATCTAATTCTATCTTTGGCTCTAATATCTGAATTCCCACTCCTGTTGAGACAAGGTTAAAGGCACGTTACCTAAGTATTAAATAGTTTGAGTTTTTAAGGGGTTCCCCAGAAACTCCCCCTTTATATAAAGTTTTGGTGGTGGCAGCAGGGAAATTGTTAGAGCAGTGTGGACCGGATTTGTTAATGTGGTGTCTCTTTTAAAGGTCCTTTTGCAGAGTTGCAAGGATAAGGGAACCAGAGCTGTGTGCCATTAACCCCTTCATGCCCACGCCCCTCTATTGTGATGCTGAGAAGGCTTGATTCGTCACATATATGTATATAAATATATATATGTGTGTTTGTAAATATGTTTATGTGTGTTTTAGATATGTATATACAAACATTTATACACATATGAACACATATAGATATACTTACATACATATAATATATATATATATATATATACAGTATATATATGTATATATATATATATAATATATATATATACATCACACACACTCTGGAGCCCTTTTCAGACAAATACCTTTTGAACATGAAAATTTAATTTTATTCTTTGAATTTTAAAATCTATATTTACAGCTCCTGAAAAAAATAATCTCTACATTTATGGAAGTCATTCCATTCCAGTGTCTGTGTCTGTTGAATCCCAACACAGACACACCTCATTCAACTTGAACTAAATCTTCTTTAATGAAGAAAAGTATAATAAACATTGTTGTGGTCATGCCTATCCACTTACAATAGGACCAACTGGATGGCAAAAACAGTGCTAGTAGTTATTCACAAGTAAAAAAATAACTATTAATCATGCCAAAAGAGTTGAAAAGAAATGTTTTGAGTGAGGAAAAGAAGGGTTCAAGTCTGGCTTTTACTGGTAGAGGGAAACTAAAAAAATTTCAAAGATGGCGGTTCGTAAAAACACAGTCATGCAGCAGACATTGGGGACAACAAAGCTACAAACAGGCAGAGGGCAAAACAACTCTCCACTGCCCACGATGACTACCAACTCATTTGAATGTCACTCAGCAACTATCGGATGAAATCAAGTGACCCACAAAAAGAATGGCAAATGGCAGCTGGGGTGAAGTGCACAGTGAGGATGGTTCGAAACAGGCTCCTAGGGGAAGGGCTGAAGTTGTGAAGCTAGAAAAAGCCCTTTATCTATGAGAAGCAAAGAAGAGTCAGGCTGAGTTTTGCAAAAAAACCATAAGGATTGGACCATAGAGGACTGGAGTAAGGTCATCTTCTCTGATGAGTCCAATTTTTAGCTTTGCACAACAACTGGTTGTCTATTGACTAGGTGAAGACCTGGAAAGGCTTAAAAACCACAGGTGTCTTGCACCCACTGTGAAATTTGGTGGAGGAACTGGTGATGAACTTGGGGTGCTTCAGCAAGGCTTTGGGCAGAATTATCTTTGTGAAGGACGCATAATTTAAGCAATGTACAAGGTTACCCTGGAAGAAAACTTGCTTCCTTCTGCTCTGACAATGTTCCTCTGGGGATTGTTTTTTTCCAGCAGGATAATGATACATCCTACACAGTCAGGTCTAGGTGTGGATAGATGACCAAAAGATCAAGACCCTGTCATGGCTAGCCCAATCTCCAGACCTGAACCTCATTGAAAACCTCTGGAATATGATCGAGAGGAAGATGGATGTTCATAAGTCATCAAAGCCAAGATGCTTGAAATTTTGCACCATAAAGTCACCCAACAGCAATGTCAAAGACAGGTGAGAGAGCATGAAAGCTGTGATTGAAAATTGGGGTTATTCTACCAAATATACACATATTAACACATTAATATATATGTACAGGATATAATAAATATACATATATATTTACATTGCTGTCTATGAGAAAACACAGTTCCCATAGACCTCAATCGTAAGAGCACTACCCACCAACTTTAAAGCCCCAAAACTGTCTAGTGCAGCAACTTTTTATTTTTTTAAAAAAATTGTACATTTTTTAATAAAAAACTATAATACCCTCTATTTTGAGGGCATTTGGGGCACTTTTAGAAAATTAACCAAAGATCTGATCACTGGTTAATTTTCAAAGTTCTAATTGCTACCACAAGGTCACAGTAGCAATAACCAGCCACTGGCTGGTTAATTATTATGCTCTAAACAAATGGGCAATGTTGACCATTTGCGGGAGCACGATAATTTAGCGTTACACATGTTATCTAGTCCTATGATGGTTAGGAATAACATTTTATGTAAATATCTGTTCTCTCTACAGCCCCATAACCACTAACCCACAACTAAGGTAATAAATCATTTTTATTCTCCCCAATCTATCCAAACACTCAAGTAACAGACAACAAATATTAAATGTTCCCTATCATCCAAGTACTCATTGGCATTTCCTAAAAACATTTACTGAACCTTCTTTATTCAGATAGAGCATACAATTTGCTTGATTCTTTAAGTCTGTTTAGTCACCAATCCACCAGCTAGCCCAGCAGTGTATGGCTATTAAGGTATGCTCTTCAACAAAAGATATAGTGAGAATGAGGCAAACAGATAGGATAATTTTAAGTTCAAAAAGTTGTTTTAAAATTGCCTGCTTTATCTGATATATATATATTTATATATATATATATTTATATATATAGATCCATGATGTGTAGTATATGCACTCTCACCAGCCAAAATCAACTTGCCAGGGTGCTTTTATCAGGTATATAGAATATGGAAAAAATATGCACTCTCTGGACTTCAGACATCAGTGACAAACCAAATATTTATTGTGACGTTTCGGGACAAACAGCGTCGGCTGTTTGTCCCGAAACGTCACTATAAATATTTGGTTTGTCACTGATGTCTGAAGTCCAGAGAGTGCTTATTTTTTCCCATATATATATATATACAGTATCCCACAAAAGTGAGTACACCCCTCACATTTTTGTAAATATTTATCATATCTTTCATGTGACAACACTGAGAAAAGGACACTTTGCTACAATGTAAAGTATGAGTGTACAGCCTGTATAACAGTGTTAATTTGCTGTCCCCTCAAAATAACTCAACACACAGCCATTAAGTGTCTAAACTGTTGGAAACAAAAGTGAGTACACCCCTAAGTGGAAATGCCCAAAATTGGGTCCAATTAGCCATTTTCCCTCCCCTGTGTCATGTGACTCGTTAGTGTTACAAGGTCTCAGGTGGTTAATGGGCGAGCAGGTGTTTTAAATTTGGTGTTATCTCTGTCACACTCTCTCATACGGTCACTTGGAAGTTCAACATGGCACCTCATTGGCAAAGAACTCTCTGAGGATCTGAAAAAAAGAATTGTTGCTCTACATAAAGATGGCCTAGGCTATAAGAAGATTGCCAAGACCCTATAACTGAGCTGCAGCACAGTGGCATAGAACATACAGCGGTTTTGCAGGACAGGGTTTCACTCAGAACAGCCTTGCCATGGTTTACCAAAGAAGTTGAGTGCATGTACTCAGCGTTATATCCAGAGGGTTGTCTTTAGAAATAGATATATGGAGTGCTGCAGCATTGCTGCAGGAGGTTGAAGGGGTGGGGGGTCAGCCTGTCAATTGCTCAGACCATACGCCGCACTACTGCAACAAATTAGTCTGCAGGATTGTCGTCCAGAAGGAAGCCTCTTCTAAAGATGATGCACAAGAAAACCTGCAAACAGTTTGCTGAAGACAAGCAGACTAAGGAAAATGATTACTGAAACCATGTCCTGTGGTCCGATGAGACCAAGATAAACTTATTTGGTTCAGATGGTGTCAATCGTGTGTGCCGGCAACCAGGTGAGGAGTGCAAATACAAGTGTGTCTTGCCTACAGTCAAGCATGGTGGTGAGAGTGCCATGGTCTGGGCCTGCATGAGTGGCTGCCGGCACCGGGGAGGCTACAGTTCATTGAGGGGGAACCATGAATGCCAACATGTACTGTGACATACTGAAGCAGAGCATGATCCCCCTCCCTTCGGAGACTAGGCCACATGGCAGTATTCCAACATGATAACTGGCCCCCAAACACACCTCCAAGACAACTACTGCCTTGCTAAAGAAGCTGATGGTAAAAGGTGATGGACTGGCCAAGCATGTCTCCAGACCTAAACCCTAATTGAGCATCTGTGGGGCATCCTTTAAACGGAAGGTGGGGGGAGCGCAAGGTCTCTAACATCCACCAGCTCTGGTGATGTTGGTCATGGAGGAGTGGAAGAGGACTCCAGTGGCAACCTGTGAAGCTCTGGTGAACTCCATGCCCAAGAGGTTAAGGGCAGTGCTGGAAAATAATGGTGACCACACAAAATATTGACACTTTTGGCCCAATTTGGACATTTCCACTTAGGGGGTGTACTCACTTTTGTTGCCATCTGTTTAGACATTAATGGCTAGTTGTTTGAGTTATTTTGAGGGGACATCAAATTTACACTGTTATACAGGCTGTACACTCACTACTTTAACATTGTAGTAAAGTGTCATTAAAAGAAGATAAATTAAAATATTACAAAAATTTAAAGGGGGGTGTACTCACTTTTGTGGGCTACTGTATATATATATAGTATATATATATATATATATATATATATATATATATATAAGAAAATATATATATATGCCTTTATGGAATTAACACAAGAGACTACACTTTTTTTCACCTATCACATTAGTTTGTTGCTATAAGAAGAGAGAAACAGGTGTAACACTATCAGCTATGATTACGGCCTAGTGCCGAAACATGTCAGCAGTGCACGCTAGACGAAACCTCAAAAGTAATACATACAGAAAACCTTTCACAAGAAACATCATCCTGCATGCCAAAAGCTGTCACCCTCCTCATGTGCCTTTTGCAGTGGCTAAAGGCCAGTTCATGAGAATAAAAAGAAACTGCACAGAGGAGGGGTGCTTTTTGGCAGGAAGTTTGAGGCTCTGAAGTCAAGATTCAAGGAAAGAGGCTACTACAACACAGTACTTGATAAGGCGCAGAATCAGTAGCCAAGTTGGATAGACAGTCCCTCTTGAAGGACCAACACCATAAGAAAGATAGTAGGGACAGCCTAAGAATGGGAAGTGTACTTTGTCACTAATTATAGTGCACAGTACAAAGAGATCTGCAATATAGTTCAACAGCATTTTAGGCTCTTATCGGCAGGTGACCGTTTAATTGATTGTGTTGATAGGGGACTACAATACTCATATAGAAGGAGCAAGATCCTAGGCAAAAATCTTGTTCCCCTCCTGTGTTCCCAACTCTACTAAGAACACACAAAGCTCCTGTTGCAACACAGGGGCATGTTTTAAGTGTAGCAAAAGGAGTTGTGGGCTTTGTGAGTACACATTGGTCTTGGATACATTTAGATCTGAAGTCACAAGTAGACTCATGTTTGGACTGCACACACGACATATGTTATTTACGTTATGCATAGAATGTAGTGATCCAATATGCAGGGTTAACATCAAATGACACTAACACCCCGCATCAGAAACCACTTATCCACAATAAATGCAGGTGAGGCCACTACCCCTCTTGTCTAACATTTTGCCAAGAAACACAAGAAATCATTGACCACCTTTAGGTGGCAGGCTGTTGAAAAAGTACCTGCTCCCACTTGGAGGTGGGGGATAGGGACAAGGTGTGGGCAAGAGGGAAATGTATTGGATATTCCATTAAACAACTTGAGCCCCCAAACGGGGATTAACTCCGAGTATGAGCTCATAAATTATTGGAAATAAAAAGGAATTAAACTCAGTTTTTTTGAGTGTAATATGGTATCCCCTTACTCCCCTAGAGAGTTATTATGTTTACCTTTAGAAGTATACTTAGAGTGGCATATATAAGATGCACATATAGGGTATGTGTTAATGGAAGGTTATCCTTATGAATGTGATTAATTTGAACATACTGTAGGCTGTGTGCAAATGTGACACCCAGAGGTCATGACTCACTATTTCCAAGCTATGTCTGTTTGCCAGTAGTATTGTTACTTCCACTTTCTTTACTTACTGCAGTCTTTTTGCTCACTGTTGTTCTTCATCACTGTGAGTTTATGCTCTCTGTGAACATCTAATTAAGTTCAAGTTCATGTTCTCTAGTGCCATAAATAAGCCAATAGGTGAAGGAGATCATTACTGAATTATATGCCCTGCAGATTTAGTATTACTAATTTTAAATATTTACATTATTTTTTCATTTCATTTCATTGTACCATATGGTTTATAGACTACTATGTCCTATGCAGATCTACTGTTTCCATGTAGTTTTCCATAATCTGTCTGAGAAAAATCCACAGCAAAATAATAACAGGGTTATACTCAAATATCTTTACAAATTGCATAGAGAGGAGTTAAGACTGCACATATAAATACATATAGATTCACAACTGACTGACAATTGAATGCCTTAGACAGGGTAGCGTTCCCTTTAGTTGATATATGCCTTTAAGGGATTAACACATTGAGACTACAAAAATTGTTTTGACCTATCGCATTAGTTTGTTTGCTATAAGAAGAGAGAAACAGGTGTACACTATCAGCTATGATTATGACCTAGTACCGAAACAATATGAAGCAGTCTCTGCAAACCTTTCTTTTCCTGGACTATATATGTATATATATATATATATATATATACACATACATACAGGAATGTTCTACTCTGTGAAAAGCATTAGTGAGCTAAAAAGAAGCTGCACCCAGGTGGTAAATAACCATAGAACAGGCTAACAATGTTATTGAGCTAGTTGTTTGTTCCTGTGAGTGCACTTCTCTATGTGTGTATTTAGTCTCCCTAAGGGAATAAGGGGCAACCAGGCGTGGATTCCTTGCTCAGTATGCTTAGAGGAATATGGTTACACCTCATTGACGAGGCCCAATGAAGGCTGAAACAATCGTCTGAGGTTGCTGTGTTCCTTGCTCAGAGAGGAATTGCCTGATATTTCGACGTGGACTGACTGTAATAGGCGGGATCAGACTGATATACCACAGGAAAGGTTTTTACTCTGTAAAAGCATTACTTCGGTCTAAAAAGAACCTGCATCCAGGTGGTAAATCGCCATAGAACAGGCTAACAATGTTATTGAGCTAGTTTGTTCTTCCTGTGAGTGCACTTCTTTCTGTGTGCACTCTTCAGAAACAACAAAAAATAATCACTATCACTATGATACAGTAATGAATTGGATAACATACATCACAAGGCAAAATCCTTGAAAGGCATGAATCTTTATCCACAGGTGAAGTAAATCCTAAAAGCCAAACAAGTCCAACAAAGTTTGTGATATGAGTGTAGCCAAGCCAGTATTACAATCAGATTAAGGAGTATTACTATACAAAGATCTTGTCAAATGAAATATAGGAGTGTACATCTAAAAAATCTGTATCTTGACAAACAATAATTGTTAATAGTAAACTCAAAATTTGTTGTCTTTTTGAAGACAGCAAACCTTTTAATTTTCTAATTACTTTATCGATATTTTACCTCATCTTAAAATTGAGGTTTAAAACTAAATGGGGAAAAAAAAAGCAAGAAAGAAAGCTATGAAAATCAGTAAAAAGAGAAAATAGGTGTAAATTACATACATCTCAAGTCTGTCAGTCTAGAAATTTCTATATATCAAGAATTCCATATATTTCATATGAGTCAAGTTTGTCTAGGCTCTGATAAAAAGCTTTTTTCCAGTCCAGCAAAATATTCTACATTATCTATAACATTCGTTTGGTGGGGGGAGGGGTGATACGAACCATCTTGCAATCATAATTTTCATAGCAGGCAGAAAATAAAGATTGCAAGACTTTTTAGTGTTTTTTATATTTTGGGTGGAAAAATATTAAAGAGACCAATCTCTTGGGACAACAAACCTCTATACTCAATTCCTTACATATGTAAACAACTCATGCCAATACACTTGTACTGCAGGCAACTCCACCATATATCAGATCTGGGAACCCCTCTCACCACAGTTTCACCAGCAAATCGGGGAATTTTTCAAACTGATTTGTGAGAGCCTTAATGGTGTGTAGTGCCAACATAAGAGAATTTTACCATACAGTTCCAATGCGTTAGCAGAATTAAGGTTTTTTTTGTGTGAAAGTTAAAGCCTGTTGAAGTATATTGTCTGTAATACTCATTTGCAAATCTTTTTCCCAAGCTCTTCCTGTATCTACATCAGTTTAGAGCTTTATAATGTAAAGACATGGGGAAATTATCAAAGGTCCTGCAGACCTGATCCGACAGTGCGGATCAGGTCCACAAGACCTCGCTGAATGCGGAGAGCAATATGCTCTCCGTATTCAGCATTGCACCAGCAGCTCACAAGAGCTGCTGGTGCAGCGCCGCCCCCTGCAGACTCGCGGCCAATCGGCTGCCAGCAGGGAGGTGTCAATCAACCCGATCGTATCGACTGGGTTGATTTGTGGCGCTTCCTGTCCGCCCCATCAGAACAGGCGGACAGGGTTATGGAGCAGCGTTCTTTAGACCGCTGCTTCATAACTGCTGTTTCTGGAGAGTCTGAAGACTTGCCAGAAACACTGGCCCTTCAAGCTCCACTCGGAGCTTGATAAATGGCCTCAAAGGTTTAACCATTTTAGCTCCCATAGTCCAAACTTTCTCCCAATTCCAATTTTACCTTAACCTATGTTTGGGGAAACCCCAAGAAAGTGAGTCACAGTTGTTTTGATATATTTGCTTCTGTACTGTAGCAACTTCACCCAGAACTGCATTCCCTTCTAAACTTTTAATATATAATATATTCTATTAGAATATGTTATACATTTTTTTTTTCTGCACCAACATCCTCTTTATGCTCTGCCATTTCTAAAATAGTATGAAAAAAGACAACATACTATTTAAATTGTATTGAAAAGTGGAGCAATTTCATGGATTGCGAGAAGATGTAGATGTACAGCTATGTTCTTTGAACTGCATCAGTTTTAAGTTATTGAGATTGATGGTAGATGTGGCGGACTTCATTCTGACTGAAAGTATTTTATGTGCTCATTGTATTTGCTTTGAAGAAAAAAAAAAATTCTATCTTGCTGAGGAACAGTTATATAAACACAATGCACAGTTTGTCATAGGTATTCAAGCTTTTAATTCTAACAATACAGAAATCATACTTTGCTTTCCGTTAATAGATCCCAGCAAAAGAAACAATTGTAACTCTGACATTGTGTTGAGCTGGACCATATAAACTTTTACTGATAGAATGTGAAACTTGATCCATAAACCTTAATTACCAACAACATTCTATAGTTTACAGATGCAACACATTCTATATAAGCCAATACAGAAAGTATGAACATTTCCTATTAGGTTTTACATATGTAGACAAATATATGTTTTTTATAATATTTTTTATTTTAATAAATCTTCAGAAATGATGCATAAATTATACATTTCTACCTTGGGACATTAAAAAAAGACCAGTTCCTCAATCACCTGAAAATTACAACAAAGGGGTTAATCATAATCTTGCCATTTTTCTTTTTCTTTTTGACAGATAAACCATAGACCAAAATGCACAGAAAAATTCACAGAATTAAGAATAAACAAAATGGCAATTTTGGGGGGATTAATGATTGCATGAAAGGTTAAGGGGCCTGTATGTTGATTGAACACTTTTAATAGTTTTAAAGTTATAATTATAGTTTGCATGTGAAATTAACCCATTGTAATACAAAACCATTGAGATATGTATGTTTGTCTCTCTGTGGGATTTAACAGGGGCATTATGGATAAAGTGGGCATGTATGTTTGTTGGTTTACTAATCTGGCTATTTGTTAACGCAAAAGTGTTTAATATTATTTTGTTTAACTTTGATTGAGCAGTTATCATGTATATCTGTTTAGTGACATTGCTTCCCAATATTGTCCATTAAAGGGATATGAACCCCACATTTTTTTCTTTCATGATTTAGATAGAGCATGTGGTTTTAAACAACTTTTCAATTTACTTCTGTTATCTAATTTCTTTTGTTCTCTTGATATCCCTTGTTGAAAAGGATATCTAGGTAGGATCAGGATCTTCTGATTGGTGGCTTCACATATAGATCTCATGTTATTGGCTTACCCAATGCATTAACTAGTTCCCAGTAGTGTATTGCTGTTTTTAAACAAATTATACCAAGAGACTGAAGCAAATTAGATAATAGAAGTACATCGGAAGGTTGCTTAAAATTGTATGCTCTATAGTGAATCAAGAAAATATTTTGGGGGGTTTTATGTTCCTTTAAACCAGGGGTAAGTGCTGTGTGTTTTACCCATGGCACAAAACCAATATTTCAACATTTATGGGTACTTGTGTCACTGCTCTGCCTGGGATTGAACCTGGGACCCCTGATTCACTGTCTGTAGCCCTGTCTCTGTGCAACCAGACACCTAGATTACGAGTTTTGCGTTAACAGGGGTGCGTTGCTAACAAGCCTTTTTTTTTCACCGCTCCCTTAAGACAACGCTGGTAATACAGTTTTTTTTAACCTGCCGTTAGCCACAAAAAGGTGAGCGTAGAGCAAAATTTAGCTCCACATCTCACCTCAATACCAGCGTTGCTTACGTTAGCGGGTAAGCTGGCTAAACGTGCTCGTGCACAATTTCCCCATAGGAATCAATGGGGTAGATCGGGATGAAAAAAAAAACCTAACACCTGCAAAAAAAGCAGCGTTCAGCTTCTAATGCAGCCCCATTGATTCCTATGGGGAAACACATTTTATGTCTACACCTAACACCTTAACATGAACCCCGAGTCTAAACACCCCAAATCTTACACTTATTAACCCCTAATCTGCCGCCGCCAACATCGACAACACCTGCATTATATTTTTAACACCTAATCTGCCGCTCCGGACAACGCCGCAACCTACATTATCCCTATGAACCCCTAATCTGGCTGCCCCCAACATTGCCGCCACTTATAGTTATTAACCCCTAATCTGCACCCCCAACATTGCTGCAACCTAACTACAATTATTAACCCCTAATCTGCCGCCCCATCGTTGCCACTACTACAGTATATTAAATTTATTAACCCCTAGACCTAAGTCTAAACCTAAGTCTAACACCCTCTAACTTAAATATAATTTAAATAAATCTAAATAAAATAACTACAATTAAATAAATTATTCCTATTTAAAACTAAATACTTACCTATAAAATAAACCATAAGATATCTACAATATAACTAATAGTTACATTGTAGCTAGCTTAGGGTTTATATTTATTTTACAGGCAATTTTGTATTTATTTTAACTAGGTAGATAGTTATTAAATAGTTATTAACTATTTAATAACTTCCTAGTTAAAATAAAGACAAATATACCTGTAAAATAAATCCTAACCTAAGTTACAATTACACCTAACACTACACTATAATTAAATAAATTACCTAAACTAACTACAATTAAATACAATTAAATTAATAAACTAAAGTACGAAATAAAACAAACACTAAATTACAGAAAATAAAAAAAAAATAATTACAAGAATTTTAAACTAATTACACCTAATCTAATCCCCCTAATAAAATAAAAAAAGCCACCCAAAATAATAAAATTCCCTACTCTATACTGAGTTACAAATAGCCCTTAAAAGGGCCTTTTGCAGGGCATTGCCCCAAAGTAATCAGCTCTTTTACCTGTAAAAACAAAAATACAATACCCCCACATTAAAACCCACCACCCACACACCCAACCCTACTCTAAAACCCACCCAATCTCCCCTTAATAAAGCCTAACACTACCCCCTTGAGGATCACCCTACCTTGAGCAGAAGTCTTCATCCAGACGGCATCTTCTATCTTCATCCATCTGGAGCGGAGCGGGTCCATCTTGAAGCCAGCCAACGCGGAGCATCCTCTTCTTCCGACGACTCCCGATGAATGAAGGTTCCTTAAATGACTTCATCCAAGATGGCTCCCTTGAATTCCGATTGGCTGATGGGATACTATCAGCCAATCGGAATTAAGGTAGAAAAAATCCTATTGGCTCATGCAATCAGCCAATATAATTGAGCTTGCATTCTATTGGCTGATTGGAACAGCCAATAAAATTGATAATAGGAGTAAATTAGAAAGTTGCTTAAAATTGGCATGCTCTATCTGAATCATGAAAGAAGAAAAAAAATTAGATTGTGTGTGTCCCTTTAAGTGTATGGAACTGTTATAAGGGGATCATATGGGGGTTACTGTGATGGTGGTTTTGCTGTGCGATGTGGAGGATTCTTTATTTTTTATTTTACAGAATGCATCTGCCTTGAGACTAATGCAAGGACTTTAGAACAATTCAAAGCAGTTGCTATGAAAAGGGTCTAGGTGTGTTTTATAACCAGCCATACAAAATAGGATACTTTCGCTGTTATAGTATTTTTTGGCACAAAATCTATTGGCCTTTGTCATAAAGCTGAAGATTAAGAGGAATATCACATTCCAACATGACAATGACCTGAAACACCCAACCAAAGCAATCAAGGCATGGCTTTACTAAAGGAAAGTCTTTGAATAACCCAGTTACAGCCCAGACCTCTTATTGCAGTTTCACTAAATGCAACCCTCCCCCAAAAAAGTAGATAGATGACAAAATCTTTTAATTTTCTTTGAATGTAAATATATTTGGAAATACTAGTTGCATTCACTTGAATAATATATATATATATATATATATATATATATATATATATATATATATAACACATAGAAACACCCAGCACTCACCAGCTAGCTCACAGCTAAGGTAAAATCACAACTGGAAAGGTTAGTTACCGCATCTGGCCAAATGGGAAAGCTCAGGGCACCACGTCAAGGTCCTTTCCATTGCCTGAGTCCCTAACACAGCCAACACCATCATGCGAGCTCACAAAGCCAAACAGACTGAGAACAAAGAAGGGGTGCACAGGTGGATGTAATCACCCATAGAAAATACAAAACATGGAAGGGAACTGCACTCCAAGACCGGATCAGGTACACATCCTGTGACTCAGTAACATCCAGCCCTGGGTGCTAAATAGCACTCCAAAAAAGCTGTGATGTCACCATAGCCACAGGCAGTTAACCCCAGTCCGGACTGGGTGCAAGAAACAAGGGGGATTAAAAATAAAAAGTAATACAACACATAGAAACACCCAGCACTCACCAGCTAGCACTCACCAGCTGTGTTAGGGGACTCAGGCAATGGAAAGGACCTTGACGTGGTGCCTGAGCTTTCCCATTTTGCCAGATACAGTAACTAACCTTTCCAGTTGTGATTTTATCTTAGCTGTGAGCTAGATGGTGAGTGCTGGGTGTTTCTATGTGTTGTATTACTTTTTATTTGTAATCCCCCTTGTTTCTTGCACCCATTCCAGACTGGGGTTAACTGCCTGTGGCTCTGGTGACATCACAGCTTTCTTGGAGTGCTATTTAATACCCAGGGCTGGATATTGCGAAGTCACAGGATGTGTACCTGATCCGGTCTTGGAGTGCATTTCCCTTCCATGTTTTGTATTTTCTATGGGTGATTACATCCACCTGGTGCACCCCTTCTTTGTTCTCAGTCTGTTTTGGCTTTGTGAGCTTGCATGATGGTGTGGGCTGTGTTAGGTACTCAGGCAATGGAAAGGACCTTGACGTGTTGCCTGAGCTTTCCCATTTGGCCAGATGCGGTAACTAACCTTTCCAGTTGTGATTTATCATAGCTGTGAGCTAGCTGGTGAGTGCTGGGTGTTTCTATGTGTTGTATTACTTTTTATTTGTAATCCCCCCTTGTTTCTTGCACCCATTCCGGACTGGGGTTAACTGTCTGTGGCTCTGGTGACATCACAGCTTTTTTGGAGTGCTATTTAGCACCCAGGGCTGGATGTTGCTGAGTCACAGGATGTGTACCTGATCCAGTCTTGGAGTGCAATTCCCTTCCATGTTTTGTATTTTTCTATGGGTGATTACATCCACCTGTGCACCCCTTCTTTGTTCTTAGTCTGTTTGGCTTTGTGAGCTCGCATGATGGTGTGGCTGTGTTAGGGACTCAGGCAATGGAAAGGACCTTGACACGGTGCCTGAGCTTCCCATTTGGCCAGATGCGGGTAACTAACCTTTCCAGTTGTGATTTTATCTTAGCTGTGAGCTAGCTGGTGAGTGCTGGTTGTTTCTAGGTGTTTGTATTACTTTTTATTTGTAATCCCCCTTATTTCTTGCACCCATTCCGGACTGGGGTTAACTGCCTGTGGCTCTGGTGACCATCACAGCTTTTTGGAGTTCTATTTAGCACTCAGGGCTGGATGTTGCTGAGTCACAGGATGTGTACCTGATCAGGTCTTGGAGTGCAGTTCCCTTCCATGTTTTATACAGGGAGTGCAGAATTATTAGGCAAGTTGTATTTTTGAGGATTAATTTTATTATTGAACAACAACCATGTTTCTCAATGAACCCAAAAAACTCATTAATATCAAAGCTGAATAATTTTGGAAGTAGTTTTTAGTTTGTTTTTATTTTTAGGCTATTTTAGGGGGATATCTGTGTGTGCAGGTGACTATTACTGTGCATAATTATTAGGCAACTTAACAAAAAACAATATATACCCATTTCAATTATTTATTTTTACCAGTGAAACCAATATAACATCTCAACATTCACAAATATACATTTCTGACATTCAAAAACAAAACAAAAACAAATCAGTGACCAATATAGCCACCTTTCTTTGCAAGGACACTCAAAAGCCTGCCATCCATGGATTCTGTCAGTGTTTTGATCTGTTCACCATCAACATTGCGTGCAGCAGCAACCACAGCCTCCCAGACACTGTTCAGAGAGGTGTATTGTTTTCCCTCCTTGTAGAATCTCACATTTGATGATGGACCACAGGTTCTCAATGGGGTTCAGATCAGGTGAACAAGGAGGCCATGTCATTAGATTTTCTTCTTTTATACCCTTTCTTGCCAGCCACGCTGTGGAGTACTTGGACGCGTGTGATGGAGCATTGTCCTGCATGAAAATCATGTTTTTCTTGAAGGATGCAGACTTCTTCCTGTACCACTGCTTGAAGAAGGTGTCTTCCAGAAACTGGCAGTAGGACTGGGAGTTGAGCTTGACTCCATCCTCAACCCGAAAAGGCCCCACAAGCTTATCTCTGATGATACCAGCCCAAACCAGTACTCCACCTCCACCTTGCTGGCGTCTGAGTCGGACTGGAGCTCTCTGCCCTTTACCAATCCAGCCACGGGCCCATCCATCTGGCCCATCAGACTCACTCTCATTTCATCAGTCCATAAAACCTTAGAAAAATCAGTCTTGAGATATTTCTTGGCCCAGTCTTGACGTTTCAGCTTGTTTGTCTTGTTCAGTGGTGGTCGTCTTTCAGCCTTTCTTACCTTGGCCATGTCTCTGAGTATTGCACACCTTGTGCTTTTGGGCACTCCAGTGATGTTGCAGCTCTGAAATATGGCCAAACTGGTGCAAGTGGCATCTTGGCAGCTGCAAGCTTGACTTTTCTCAGTTCATGGGCAGTTATTTTGCGCCTTGGTTTTTCCACACGCTTCTTGCGACCCTGTTGACTATTTTGAATGAAACACTTGATTGTTCGATGATCACGCTTCAGAAGCTTTGCAATTTTAAGAGTGCTGCATCCCTCTGCAAGATATCTCACTATTTTTTGACTTTTTCTGAGCCTGTCAAGTCCTTCTTTTGACCCATTTTGCCAAAGGAAAGGAAGTTGCCTAATAATTATGCACACCTGATATAGGGTGTTGATGTCATTAGACCACACCCCTTCTCATTACAGAGATGCACATCACCTAATATGCTTAATTGGTAGTAGGCTTTTGAGCCTATACAGCTTGGAGTAAGACAACATGCATAAAGAGGATGATGTGGTCAAAATACTAATTTGCCTAATAATTCAGCACTCCCTGTATATATATTTCAAACAGAATTGTCAGTCATTTTGGCTGTGTCACTGGGGCCAATTTAACATGCTGCAAATGCAGCTGTTAGGCTCGCCGAAACATAAGTGAAGAAGCAGTGGTTTTAAGACCGCTGCTCCTTAACTTATCAGCCACCTCTGAGGTGGCGCACAGCAATCATTCCGATCAGATACGATCTGGATAATTGACACCCCCTGCTAGCGGCCGATTGTCCGCGAATCTGCAGGGGGCGGCATTGCACAAGCATTTCACTAGAAATACTTGTCCAATGTTAAATGTGGACAGCATACATTATCCGCCCGCAATAATTAATTAATTAATAATTAATTGACATATCAAATATATTTGTACCAATTGCAAGAGGGAAACTTACTGCCACATGTCACGCAATATCAACTTAAAGTTTCAAAGAAATAAAATTTTGATCAGAATGTCTTATATTAACTTAAAACTATTGTTGCTGACCTAATAACATATTTATAAATATATACTAAATGTACTTTATAGAATATCTTTAAACAAAATGCCCCTATCTTGCATATTTAAAATGCTTGGAAATGTCTTCACATACAGCTAGAGTACGAGTTTTCAGCACTATAGGGAAATTAACGACCGCCACAAAAGTGTGGTTACTTCACCTCCCTATAGCGCTGCTATTACAAGGTTACAAAAAGCAGGCTTGTACGGGCAATATGGTGGCGTTGAGCTCCATACCGCACCCAAATACAAGAGCTGCTTTGACGTGCTCGTGCACGATTTCCCCATAGACATCAATGAGGAGAGCCGGAAAAAAAAAAGCCTAAGACCTGCGATCACGGAAATAAAAGATCCGTAACGCAGCCCCATTGATGTCTATGGGGAAAGAAAAAGTTATGTTAAACACCCTAACATAAAAACCACGTCTAAACACCCCTAATCTGCCGCCCCTGATATCGCCGCCACCTATAATATTATTAACCCTAATCTGCTGCCCTTAACATCACCGCCACCTAAATAAACTATTAACCCGTAATCTGCCGCTCCCGATATCTCCGTCACCTACATACAGTTATTAACCTCTAATCTGCTGCCCCTAACATCACCGCCACCTACCTACACTTATTAACCCATAATCTGCCACCCTTAACATTGCTGACACCTACATTACAGTTATTAACCCCTAATCTGCCACCCCCAATGTCGCTGCCACTATACTAAAGTTATTAACCCATAAACCTCTGGCCTCCAACATCACTAACACTAAATAAATATAGTAACCCCTAAACCTAACCCTAACCCTAACGCAACCCTAACCCTAAGCATAACCCTAACCCTAACGTAACTCTAAGCCTGAGTATAACCCTAACCTTAACACCCCTAACTTAAATATAATTAAAATAAATCTAAATACACCTTACAATTAATAACTAAATAATTCTTATTTAAAACAAAATACAAACTTACCTGTAAAAAAAACCTAAGCTAGCTACAATATAATTAATAGTTAAATTGTAGCTATCTTAGGTTTTATTTTTATTTCACAAGTTTGTATTTATTTTAACTAGGTAGACTAGTTATTAAATAGTTATTAAAGGGCCACTAAACCCAAACTATTTCTTTCATGATTCAGATAAAGAATAGAAATGTAAACAACATTACAATTTACTTTTATTATTTATATAGCTTCATTATTTAGATATCCTTAGTTGAAGAAAAAGCTATGCACATGGTGAGCCAATAACATGAGGCTTCTATGTGCAGCAACCAATCAGCAGCTACTGAGCATATCTAGATATGCTTTTCAGCAAAGAATATCAAGAGAATAAAACAAATTAGATAATAGAAGTAAATTAGAAAGATGTTTAAAATTGCATTCTCTTTCTAAATCATGAAAGAAAAAAATTGGGTTTCATGTCCTTTAACTATTTACTAGCTACCTAGTTAAAATAAATACAAAGGTTACCTGTAAAATAAAACCTAACCTGCCTTACACTAAAAACTAACATTACAATAAAATAAAATAAAATAAATTATTAAAATACAATTTTCTAATTTACAAAAAAACAAAATAAACACTAAATTACAAAAATAAAAAACGAAATTATCAAAAATAAAAAACAAATTACTCCTAATCTAATAGCCCTATCAAAATAAAAAAGAACCCCAAAATAAAAATAAAAATAGCCTACACTAAACTGCCAATGGCCCTTAAAAGGGCCTTTTGTTGGGCATTGCCCCAAAGAAATCAGCTCTTTTACCTGTAAAAAAAAATACAAAACACCCCCAACAGTAAAACCCACCACCCAACCAACAACCCCCCCCCCCAATAAAAACCTATCTAAACAAACCTAAGCTAACCATTGCCCTGAAAGGGTATTTAGCTCTTTTACATTGCCCAAACCCAAAGCTAAAAAAAAAACACCCTTAAAAAAACCTAACGCTAACTTCTGATGATCCACTTACAGTTATCAAAGTCTAGACATCCATCCGGCGAAGTCCTCATCCAAGTGGAAAGAAGTCTTCATCCTGGAGGCCTCTTCGATCTTCATCCATCCGGCGAAGTCCTCATCCAAGCGAGAAGAAGTCTTCATCCAGATAGCATCTTCTATCTTCATCCATCTGGCGCGGATCGGGTCAATCTTCAAGACATCAGGCGTGGAGCATCCTCTTCTTACGGTCGTCACTGGAAAATGAAAGTTCCCTTTAAGTGACATCATCTAAGATGGAGTCCCTTACATTCCTATTGGCTGAAAGTCAATAGGAATTATAGGGGGAAAATCCTATTGCCTGTTGCAATCAGCCAATAGGATTGAGCTTTCATTATATTGGCTGATCCAATCAGCCAATAGGATTGAGCTCTCATTCTCTTGGCTGTTCCAATCAGCCAATAGGATGAAAGCTCAATCCTATTGGCTGATTGCAACAGCCAATAGGATTTTCCCCCCTTTAATTCCTATTGGCTGATAGAAATCTTTCAGCCAATAGGAATGTAAGGGATGCAATCTTGGATGACGTCATTTAAAGGGAACCATCATTTTCCAGTGACGACCGTAAGAAGAGGATGCTCCGCGACGGATGTCTTGAAGATGGACCCGCTCCGTGCCAGATGGATGAAGATAGAAAATGCCGTCTGGGTGAAGACTTCTTTCCGCTTGGATGAGGACTTCGCCGGGTGGATGAGGATGGATGTCCGGACTTCGATAACTGTAAGTGGATCGTCAGGGGTTAGTGTTAGTTTTTTTTAAGCGTTTTTTGGGTTTTTTTTTTTTTTTAGGTTAGGGTTTTGGGCAATGTAAAAGAGCTAAATGCCCTTTTAAGGGCAATGCCCATACAAATGCCCTTTTCAGGGCAATGTTTAGCTTAGGTTTATTTAGATTTGGGTTTTTATTTGGGGGTTGGTTGGTTGGGTGGTGGGTTTTACTGTTGGGGGTGTTTGTATTTTTTTTTACAGGTAAAAGAGCAGATTTCTTTGGGGCAATTTTGGGGCCCCCTTTTAAGGGCCATTGACAGTTTAGTGTAGGCTAGGTTTTTTTTTATTTTGGGGGGGCTTTTATATTTTGATAGGGCTTTTAGATTAGGAGTAATTCGTTTTTATTTTTGATAATTTTGTTTTTTATTTTTTGTAATTTAATGTTTATTTTTTTTTGTAATTTAGTAAATTGTATTTTATTAATTTAATTTATTTCATTTTATCGTAATGTTAGTTTTTAGTGTAAGGCAGGTTAGGTTTTATTTTACAGGTAATTGTATTTATTTTAACTAGGTAGCTAGTAAATAGGTAATATCTATTTACTAACTAGTCTACCTAGTTAAAACAAATACAAACTTACCTGTGAAATAAAAATAAAACCTAAGCTAGCTACAATATAACTATTAGTTATTTTGTAGCTAGCTTACGCCTAGATTTTGAGTTCTGCGGTAGCCGTCAAAAGCAGCGTTAAGGGCTCCTAACGCTGCTTTTGGCCGCCCGCTGGTATTTAGAGTCAGGCAGGAAAGGGTCTAACGCTCACTTCCAAGCCGCGACTTTTCCATACCGCAGATCCCCTTACGCCAATTGCGTATCCTATCTTTTCAATGGGATCTTCCTAACGCCGGTATTTAGAGTCTTGGCTGAAGTGAGCATTAGACCCTCTACCGACAAGACTCCAGCCGCAGAAAAAAGTCAGTAGTTAAGAGCTTTCTGGGCTAACGCCGGTTTATAAAGCTCTTAACTACTGTGCTCTAAAGTACACTAACACCCATAAACTACCTATGTACCCCTAAACTGAGGTCCCCCCACATCGCCGCCACTATAATAAAATTTTTTAACCCCTAATCTGCCGACCGCACACCACCGCCACCTACATTATCCCTATGAACCCCTAATCTGCTGGCCCTAACATCGCCGACACCTACATAATATTTATTAACCCCTAATCTGCCCCCCCCCAACGTCGCTACTACCTACCTACACTTATTAACCCCTAATATGCCGACCGGACCTCGCCGCTACTCTAATAAATGTATTAACCCCTAAACCGCCGCACTCCCGCCTCGCAAACCCTAGAATAAATTGTATTGAACCCTAATCTGCCCTCCCTAACATCGCCGCCACCTAACTTCAAGTATTAACCCCTAATCTACCGACCGGACCTCGCCGCTACTATAATAAATGTATTAACCCCTAAAGATAAGTCTAACCCTAACCCTAACACCCCCATAAATTAAATATAATTTTAATCTAACGAAATAAATTAACTTTTATTAACTAAAGTATTCCTATTTAAAGCTAAATACTTACCTGTAAAATAAACCCTAATATAGCTACAATATAACGAATAATTATATTGTATCTATTTTAGGGTTTATATTTATTTTACCGGCAAGTTTGTATTTATTTTAACTAGGTACAATAGCTGTTAAATAGTTAATAACTATTTAATAGCTACCTAGTTAAAATAATTACCAAATTACCTGTAAAATAAATCCTAACCTAAGTTACAATTAAACCTAACACTACAATATCAATAAATAAATTAAATTAATTAACTACAAGTACCTACATTTACCTACAATTAAATAAACTAAACTAAATTACCAAAAAAAACAAACACTAAATTACAAAAAATAAAAAAAGATTACAAGAATGTTAAGCTAATTACACCTACTCTAAGCCCCCTAATAAAATAACAAAGCCCCCCAAAATAAAAAAATTTCCCTACCCTAATCTAAATTACAAAAGTTAACAGCTCTATTACCAGCCCTTAAAAGGGCTTTTTTTGACTGTAAAAAAAAAAAAACACAATACCATCCCCCAACATTACAACCCACATACCCCTACTCTAACCGAAACCCCCCTTAAATAAACCTAACACTACCCCCTTGAAGATCTCCCTACCTTGAGTTGTGTTCACCCAGCCGGGCACCGATGGACCAAAAGAGGACATCCGGAGCGGCAGAAGTCTTCATCCTAGCCAGGCAGAAGAGGACATCTGGACCGGCAGATCGGAACAGCCAACGGAATGCGAGCTCAATCTGATTGGCTGATTGGATCAGCCAATCCTATTGAACTTGAATCTGATTGGCTGATTCAATTAGCCAATCAGATTTTCTTACATTAATTCCGATTGGCTGATAGAATCCTATCAACCAATCGGAATTCGAGGGATGCCATCTTGGATGACGTCACTTAAAGGAACCTTCATTCGTCGGGTAGTCGTTGGAAGGAAGAGGATGTTCCACGCTGGAGGTCTTGATGATGGAGCCGCTCCTCGTCGGATGGATGAAGATAGAAGATGCCGCTTGGATGAAGATGTCTGCCAGTCCGGATGTCCTCTTCTGCCCGGATAGGATGAAGACTTCTGCCGCTCCGGATGTCCTCTTTTGGTCCATCGGTGCCCAGCTGGGTGAACACGACTCAAGGTAGGGAGATCTTCAGGGGGGTAGTATTAGGTTTATTTAAGGGTGGTTTGGGTTAGAGTAGGGGTATGTGGGTGGTGGGTTGTAATGTTGGGGGGTGGTATTGTGTTTTTTTTTTACAGGCAAAAGAGCTGATTTCTTTGGGGCATGCCCCGCAAAAAGCCCTTTTAAGGGCTGGTAATAGAGCTGTTAACTTTTGTAATTTAGATTAGGGTAGGGAATTTTTTGTATTTTCGGGGGCTTTGTGTTTTATTAGGGGGCTTAGAGAAGGTGTAATTAGCTTAAAATTCTTGTAATCTTTTTTTATTTATTGTAATTTAGTGTTTGTTTTTTTTGGTAATTTAGTTTAGTTTATTTAATTGTAGGTAATTGTAGGTACTTGTAGTTAATTAATTTAATTTATTTATTGACAGTGTAGTGTTAGGTTTAATTGTAACTTAGGTTAGGATTTATTTTACAGGTAATTTGGTAATTATTTTAACTAGGTAGCTATTAAATAGTTATTAACTATTTAATAGCTATTGTACCTAGTTAAAATAAATACAAAGTTGCCTGTAAAATAAATATAAACCCTAAAATAGATACAATATAATTATTTGTTGTATTGTAGCTATATTAGGGTTTATTTTACAGATAAGTATTTAGCTTTAAATAGGAATACTTTAGTTAATAAGAGTTAGATTAAAATTATATTTAACTTAGGGGGGTGTTAGGGTTAGGGTTAGACTGAGCTTTAGGGGTTAATACATTTATTATAGTAGCGGCGAGGTCCGGTCGGCAGATTAGGGGTTAATACTTGAAGTTAGGTGGCGGCGATGTTAGGGAGGGCATATTAGGGTTTAATACAATTTATTCTAGGGTTTGCGAGGCGGGAGTGCGGCGGTTTAGGGGTTAATACATTTATTAGAGTAGCGGCGAGGTCCGGTTGGCAGAATAGGGGTTAATAACTGTAGGTAAGGTAGCGGCGACGTTGGGGGGGGGCAAATTAGGGGTTAATAAATATAATTTAGGGGTCGGCGGTGTTAGGGGCAGCAGATTAGGGGTTCATAGGGATAATGTAGGTTGCTGCGATGTCCGAGCGGAAGATTAGGGGTGAATAATAATATGCAGGTGTCAGCAATAGCGGGGACGGCAGATTAGGGGCTAATAAGTGTAAGGTTAGGGGTGTTTAGACTCGGGGTACATGTTAGGGTGTTAGGTGCAGACTTAGAAACTGTTTCCCCATAGGAAACAATGGGGCTGCGTTAGGAGCTGAACGCTGTTTTTTTGCAGGTGTTAGTTTTTTTTTCAGCCCAAACTGCCCCATTGTTTCCTATGGGGGAATAGTGCACAAGCACGTATTTCCAGCTAGCCGCTACCGTAAGCAACGCTGGAATTGAGGGCTGAAGTGGCGGTAAATTCGGCTCAACGCTCCCTTTTTGGAGCCTAACGCAGCCCTTCAGAGAACTCTCAATACCAGCGTTGTTTATAAGTAGCGCTGGAAAAAAAAACATAATTTATGTAAGAACTTACCTGATAAATTCATTTCTTTCATATTAGCAAGAGTCCATGAGCTAGTGACGTATGGGATATACATTCCTACCAGGAGGGGCAAAGTTTCCCAAACCTTAAAATGCCTATAAATACACCCCTCACCACACCCACAAATCAGTTTAACGAATAGCCAAGAAGTGGGGTGATAAGAAAAAAGTGCGAAAGCATAAAAAATAAGGAATTGGAATAATTGTGCTTTATACAAAAAAATCATAACCACCACAAAAAAGGGTGGGCCTCATGGACTCTTGCTAATATGAAAGAAATGAATTTATCAGGTAAGTTCTTACATAAATTATGTTTTCTTTCATGTAATTAGCAAGAGTCCATGAGCTAGTGACGTATGGGATAATGACTACCCAAGATGTGGATCTTTCCACGCAAGAGTCACTAGAGAGGGAGGGATAAAATAAAGACAGCCAATTCCTGCTGAAAATAATCCACACCCAAAATAAAGTTTAATGAAAACATAAGCAGAAGATTCAAACTGAAACCACTGCCTGAAATACTTTTCTACCAAAAACTGCTTCAGAAGAAGAAAACACATCAAAAATGGTAGAATTTAGTAAAAGTATGCAAAGAGGACCAAGTTGCTGCTTTGCGAATCTGATCAACCGAAGCTTCATTCCTAAACGCCCAGGAAGTAGAAACTGACCTAGTAGAATGAGCTGTAATCCTTCGAGGCGGAGTTTTACCCGACTCGACATAGGCATGATGAAATAAAGATTTCAACCAAGATGCCAAAGAAATGGCAGATGCTTTCTGGCCTTTTCTAGAACCGGAAAAGATGACAAATAGACTAGAAGTCTTTCGGAAAGACTTAGTAGCTTCAACATAATAATACAAAGCTCTAACAGCATCCAAAGAATGCAATGATGTCTCCTTAGAATTCATAGGATTAGGACATAATGAAGGAACCACAATTTCTCTACTAATGTTGTTAGAATTCACAACCTTAGGTAAAAAATTCAAAAGAAGTTTGCAGCAACGCCTTATCCTGATGAAAAATCAGAAAAGGAGACTCACAAGAAAGAGCAGATAATTCAGAGACTCTTCTGGCAGAAGAGATGGCCAAAAGAAACAAAACTTTCCAAGAAAGTAATTTAATGACCAAAGAATACATGGGTTCAAAAGGAGGAGCTTGAAGAGCCCCCAGAACCAAATTCAAACTCCAAGGAGGAGAAATTGACTTAATGACAGGTTTTATACGAACCAAAGCTTGTACAAAACAATGAATATCAGGAAGATTAGCAATCTTTCTGTGAAAAAGAACAGAAAGAGCAGAGATTTGTCCATACAAGGAACTTGCGGACAAACCTTTATCTAAACCATCCTGAAAAAACTGTAAAATTCTCGGTATTCAAAAAGAATGCCAAGAAAAATGATGAGAAAGACACTAAGAAATATAAGTCTTCCAGACTCTATAATATATCTCTCTAGATACAGATTTACGAGCCTGTCACATAGTATCAATCACAGAGTCAGAGAAACCTCTTTGACCAAGAATCAAGCGTTCAAACTCCATACCTTAAAATTTAAGGATTTGAGATCCTGATGGAAGAAAGGAACTTGCGACAGAAAAGTCTGGTCTTAACGGAAGAGTCCACAGCTGGCAAGAGGCCATCCGGACAAGATCCGCATACCAAAACCTGTGAGGCCATGCTGGAGCTTCCAGCAGGACAAACGAGCATTCCTTTAGAATCTTGGAGAATACTCTCAGAAGAAGAACTAGAGGCGGAAAGATATAGGCAGGATGATACTTCCAAGGAAGTGATAATGCATCCACTGCCTCCGCCCGAGGATCCCGGGATCTGGACAGATACCAGGGAAGTTTCTTGTTTAGATGAGAAGCCATCAGATCTATTTCTGGGAGTTCCCACATTTGAACAATCTGAAGAAATACCTCTGGGTGAAGAGACCATTCGCCCGGATGCAACGTTTGGCGACTGAGATAATCCGCTTCCCAATTGTCTATACCTGGGATATGAACCGCAGAGATTAGACAGGAGCTGGATTCTGGCCAAACCAAAATTCGAGATACTTCTTTCATAGCCAGAGGACTGTGAGTCCCTCCTTGATGATTGATGTATGCCACAGTTGTGACATTGTCTATCTGAAAACAAATGATCAACTCTCTCTTCAGAAGAGGCCAAGACTGAAGAGCTCTGAAAATTGCACGGAGTTCCAAAATATTAATCGGTAATCTCACCTCCTGAGATTCCCAAACCCCTTGTGCCATCAGAGACCCCCACACAGCTCCCCAAGCTGTAAGACTTGCATCTGTTGAGATTATAGTCCAGGTCGGAAGAACAAAGAAGCCCCCTGAACTAAACGATGGTGATCTGTCCACCACGTCAGAGAGTGTCGTATAATCGGTTTAAAGATATTAATTGAGATATCTTTGTGTAATCCCTGCACCATTGGTTCAGCATACAGAGCTGAAGAGGTCGCATGTGAAAACGAGCAAAGGAGATCGCATCCGATGCGGCAGTCCTAAGACCTAAAATTTCCATGCATAAGGCTACCAAAGGGAATGATTGTGACTGAAGGTTTTGACAAGCTGATATCAATGTTAAACTTCTCTTGTCTGACAAGGACAGAGTCATAGACACTGAATCTATCTGGAAACCTAAAAAGGTTACCCTTGTCTGAGGAATCAATGAACTTTTTGGTAAATTGATCCTCCAACCATGATCTTGAAGAAACAACACAAGTCGATTCGTATGAGATTCTGCGAAAATGTGAAGACTGAGCAAGTACCAAGATATCGTCCAAATAAGGAAATACCAAAACCCTGTTCTCTGATTACGGACAGAAGGGCACCGAGAACCTTTGAAAAAATTCTTGGAGCTGATGCTAGGCCAAACGGTAGAGCCACAAAACTGGTAATGCTTGTCTAAAAAGAGAATCTCAGAAACTAAAAGTGATCTGGATGAATCGGAATATGCAGATATGCATCCTGTAAATCTATTGTAGACATATAATGCCCTTGCTAAACAAAAGGCAGGATAGTCCTACAGTTACCATCTTGAATGTTGGTATCCTTACATAACGATTCAATATTGATAGATCCGGAACTGGTCTGAAGGAATTGACCTTCTTTGGTACAATGAAGAGATAGAATAAAACCCCAGCCCCTGTTCCAGAACTGGAACTGGCATAATTACTCCAGCCAACTCTAGATCTGAAACACATTTCAGAAATGCTGAGCCTTTGCTGGGTTTACTGGGACACGGGAAAGAAAAAAATCTCTTTGCAGGAGGCCTTAACTTGAAGCCAATTCTGTACCTTTCTGAAACAATGTTCTGAAACCAGAGATTGTGAACAGAATTGATCCAAATTTCTTTGAAGAAAACGTAATCTGCCCCATACCAGCTGAGCTGGAATGAGGGCCGCACCTTCATGGGTACTTAGGAGCTGGCTTTAGGTTTCTATAAGGCTTGGATATATTCCAAACTGGAAATGGTTTCCAAACTGATACCGCTCCTGAGGATGAAGGATCAGGCTTTTGTTCCTTGTTGTGAGGAAAGGAACGAAAACGATTATTAGACCTAAATTTACCTTAGATTTTTTATCCTTTGGTAAAAAAGTTCCCTTCCCTCCAGTAACTGTTGAGATAATAGAATCCAACTGAAAACCGAATAATTTATTACCCTGGAAAGAAAGGGAAAGCAAAGTTGACTTAGAAGACATATCAGCATTCCAAGTTTAAAGCCATAAAGCTCTTCTAGCTAAAATAGCTAGAGACATATACCTGACATCAACTCTAATGATATCAAAAGATGGTATCACAAATAAAATTATTAGCATGTTATAGAATAATAATAATGCTATAAAATTATGATCTGTTACTTGTTGCGCTAAAGCTTCTAACCAAAAAGTTGAAGCTGCAGCAACATCCGCTAAAAAATATAGCAGGAGTAGAGACAGCCCCATTAACCTTAGGGATTTTGTCCCAAAAAACTCTAATCTGTCAGATGGCACAGGATATAATTGCTTAAAACGTTCTAGAAGGAGTAAATGAATTACCCAAATTATTCCATTCCCTGGAAATTACTTCAGAAATAGCATCAGGGAGAGAAAACACTTCTGGAATAACTACAGGAGATTTAAAAACCTTATTTAAACATTTAGATTTAGTATCAAGAGGACCAGAATCCTCTATTTCTAATGCAATTAATACTTCTTTAAGTAAAGAACGAATAAATTCCATCTTGAACAAATACAAAGATTTATCAGCATCAACCTCTGAGACAGAAACCTCTGAACCAGAAGAACCATTATCAGTATCAGAATGATGATGTTCATTTAAAAATTCATCTGAAAAAAGAGAAGTTTTAAAAGACTTTTATGTATACTAGAAGGAGAAATAACAGACATAGCCTTCTTAATGGATTTAAAAATAAAATCTCTTATGTTATCAGGAACACTTTGAAAATTAGATGTTGACGGAACAGCAACAGGTAATGTAACAGTACTAAAGGAAATTTTATCTGCATTAATAAGTTTGTCATGACATGCAATACAAACAACAGCTGGAGAAACAGATACCAAAAGTTTATAGCAGATACACTTAGCTTGGTAGCTCCAGCACCGGGCAGCGATTTTCCTGAAGTATCTTCTGACTCAGTTGCAACGTGGAACATCTTGCAATATGTAATAGAAAAAACAACATATAAAGCAAAATTGATCAAATTCCTTAAATGACAGTTTCAGGAATGGGAAAAAAATGCCAGTGAACAAGCTTCTAGCAACCAGAAGCAATAAAAAATGAGACTTAAATAATGTGGAGACAAAAATGACGCCCATATTTTTTAGCGCCAAATAAGACGGCCACATTATTTGGCGCCTAAATGCTTTTGGCGCCAAAAATGACGCCACATCCGGAACGCCGACACTTTTGACGCAAAAAAAACGTCAAAAAACAACGCAACTTCCGGCTACACGTATGACGCCGGAAACAGAAAAAAAAATTTGCGCCAAAAAAGTCCGCGCCAAGAATGACGCAATAAAATGAAGCATTTTCAGCCCCCGCGAGCCTAACAGCCCACAGGGAAAAAGTCAAATTTTTTAAGGTAAGAAAAAATGATTGATTCAAATGCATTATCCCAAATATGAAACTGACTGTCTGAAAATAAGGAATGTTGAACATCCTGAGTCAAGGCAAATAAATGTTTGAATACATATATTTAGAACTTTATAAAAAAGTGCCTAACCATAGCTTAGAGTGTCACAGAAAATAAGCTTACTTACTTACCCCAGGACACTCATCTACATGTTGTAGAAAGCCAAACCAGTACTGAAACGAGAATCAGCAGAGGTAATGGTATATATAAGAGTATATCGTCTATCTGAAAAGGGAGGTAAGAGATGAATCTCTACGACCGATAACAGAGAACCTATGAAATAGACCCCGTAGAAGGAGATCATTGCATTCAAATAGGCAATACTCTCCTCACATCCCTCTGACATTCACTGCACGCTGAGAGGAAAACCGGGCTCCAACCTGCTGCGGAGCGCATATCAACGTAGAATCTAGCACAAACTTACTTTACCACCTCCATAAAACTGATTTGTGGGTGTGGTGAGGGGTGTATTTATAGGCATTTTAAGGTTTGGGAAACTTTGCCCCTACTGGTAGGAATGTATATCCCATACGTCACTAGCTCATGGACTCTTGCTAATTACATGAAAGAAAAGACGCGTAGCTAACGCACCCCTTTGGCCGCAAAACTCTAAATCTAGGTGTTTGGTTATTTTTACAGGTAAGTTTGTATTAAGTTTTAAATAGGAATTATTTAGTTTATAATTGTAAGATTTATTTAGATTTATTTTAATTATATTTAAGTTAGGGGGTGTTAGGGTTAGGGTTACGTTAGGGTTAGACTTATGGTTAGGGTTACGTTAGGGTTAGTATTAGGGGTTAATATATTTATGTAGAGTTAGTGATGTGGGAGGTAAGAGGTTTGGGGGTTAATAATTTATTTTAGTATATTTTGTTGTGGGGGGCTTGCAGTTTAGTGGTTAATAGGTTTATTATAGCAGTGGTGTAGGAGGACAGCAGATTAGGGGTTAAAAAAAAAAAAGCAGCGTTCAGCTCCTAACGCAGCCCCATTGTTTCCTATGAGGAAACACTCTCTAAGTCTACACCTAACACCCTAACATGAACCCCGAGTCTAAACACCCCTAACCTTACACTTATTAACTCCTAATCTGCTGCCCCCGCTATCGCTGACACCTGCATTATACTATTAACCCCTAATCTGCCGCTCCGAACACCGCTGCAACCTACATTATCCCTATGAACCCCTAATCTGCTGCCCCTAACACCGCTGACCCCTATATTATATTTATTAACCCCTAATCTGCCCCCCAACATCGCTGCTACCTTACGTACACTTATTAACCCCTAATCTGCCGACCGGACCTCGCCGCCACTATAATAAATGTATTAACCCCTAAATCGCTGCACTCCCGCCTCTCAAACACTAGAATAAATAGTATTAACCCCTAATCTGCCCTCCCTAACATCGCTGCCACCTACCTACAATTATTAACCCCTAATCTCCCGCCCGCCACTACTATAATAAATGTATTAACCCCTAAACCTAACTCTAACCCTAACACCCCCTAACATAAATATAATTTAAATTAAACGAAATAATATTCCTATTAATAACTAAATTAATCCTATTTAAAACTAAATACTTACCTATAAAATAAACCCTAATATAGCTACAATATAACTAATAATTACATTGTAGCTATTTTAGGATTTATATTTATTTTACATGCAACTTTGTATTTATTTTAACTAGGTACAATAGCTATTAAATAGTTAATAACTATTTAATAGCTACCTAGTTAAAATAAATACAAAATTACCTGTAAAATAAATCCTAACCTAAGTTACAAATACACCTAACACTACACTATCATTAAATTAATTAAATAAATTACGTACAATTACCTAAAATAAAATACAATAAAATAAACTATTCTATAATACAAAAACAAACAAACATTAAATTACAAAACTAAAAAAGATTTACAAGCAGTTTAAACTAATTACACCTAATCTAAGCCCCCTAATAAAATAAAAAGCCCCCCAAAATAAAAAATTCCCTACCCTAGTCTAAAATACAAAAGTAATCAGCTCTTTTACCAGCCCTTAAAAGGGCTTTTTGTGGGGCATTGCCCCAAAGTAATCATCTCTTTTACCTGAAAATAAAAATACAATACCCCCCAACATTACAACCCACCACCCACATACCCCTACTCTAACCCACCCAAACCCCCCTTAAATAAACTTATCGCTAACTCCCTAATGATCATCCTACCTTGAGTCGTCTTCACTCAGCTGAGCCGAATTCTTCATCCAAGGTGCGCAGAGGAGGTCCTTCATCCGGTAGAAGTCTTCATCCAAGCGGGGCAAGAAGAGGTCCTCCATCCGGTAGAAGTGTTCATCCAGGCGGCGTCTTCAATCTTCATCCATCCGGATCGGTGCGGAGCCATCTTCAAAGAAGCCGACACAGAGCCATCCTCTTCAACCGACGGACTAACGACGAATGAAGGTTCCTTTAAGGGACGTCATACAAGATGGCGTCCCTTCAATTCTGATTGGCTGATAGAATTATATCAGCCAATCGGAATTAAGGTAGAAAAAATCTCATTGGCTGATGCAATCAGTTTAAAGTTCAATCCGATTGGCTGATCCAATCAGCCAATCGTATTGAACTCACATTCTATTGGCTTTTCCGATCAGCCAATAACTGTAAGTGGATCGTCGGGGTTTAGTGTTAGGTTTTTTAAAGGTTTTTTTGGGTGGGGTTTTTTTTAGGTTAGGGTTTTGGGCAATGTAAAAGAGCTAAATGCCCTTTAAAGGGCAATGCCCATCCAAATGCCCTTTTCAGGGCAGTGCTTAGCTTAGGTTTATTTAGATTTTTATTTGGGGGGGTTGGTTGGTTGGGTGCTGGGTTTTACTGTTGGGGGGTGTTTGTGTTTTTTTTTTACAGGTAAAAGAGCAGATTTCTTTGGGGAAGTTTTGGGGCCCCCTTTTAAGGGCCATTGACAGTTTAGTGTAGGCTAGGTTTTTTTATTTTGGGGGTCTTTTATATTTTGATAGGGCTTTTAGATTAGGAGTAATTTGTTTATATTTTTGATAATTTATTTTTTTATTTTTTGTAATTTAGTGTTTATTTTTTTTTTGTAATTTAGTAAATTGTATTTTATTAATTTAATGTATTTCATTTTATTGTAATGTTAGTTTTTAGTGTAAGGCAGGTTAGGTTTTATTTTACAGGTAACTTTGTATTTATTTTAACTAGGTAGCTAGTAAATAGTTAATATCTATTTACTAACTAGTCTACCTAGATAAAACAAATAGAAACTTACCTATGAAATAAAAATTAAACCTAAGCTAGCTACAATATAACTATTAGTTATTTTGTAGCTAGCTTAGGTTTTTTTTTTACAGGTAAGTTTGTATTTAGTGTTAAATAGGAATTATGTAGTTTATAATTGTAAGGTTTATTTAGATTTATTTTAATTATATTTAAGTTAGGGAGTGTTAGGGTTAAGTTAGGGTTAGGATTAGGGGTTAATATATTTATGTAGAGTTAGTGATGTGGGAGGTCAGAGGTTTAGGGGTTAATAATTTATTTTAGTATATTTTGTTGTGGGGGGCTTGCGGTTTAGTGATTAATAGGTTTATTATAGCAGCAGCGTAGGCGGACGGCAGATTAGGGGTTAATAATATTTAAATAGTGTTTGCGATGCAGGAGGATGGCGGTTTAGGGGTTAATAGGTTTATTATAGTGGTGACGATGTCAGGGAGTGGCGGAATAGGGGTTAATAATTTTTTTTTACTGGTGGCGATGTCCAGAGCAGCAGATTAGGGGTTAATCATTTTATTTTAGTTTGAAAAGTACTAGTGGGTTAGAGAAACCCCTATAAAGAATACACATATAGCACTCAGGTGCTGTGTCTAAATATATGGCAGTATACTGTTAAAGTATAGATATTAATTATTATTCGTGTCAGTTCTCAGAAAAAAAGGGTGGAGATATTTTGAATTAAAACATAACTTTTAATAATTTATTACAAATAAAAAATATATAGGGAAACAAATACTTTACATAAAAACACACACAATATGTTGACTAATTATATTGAGATCATTATATACGTATGTATAGGTGTATTAATGATCTTCAGGGGCGATTTGATAATCAGAGTCAAGGTTAAAGTTGCAAAAAATAATCCAGTAGATTGGTAGGTGCTACATACAAATTGTCAGTCCCATTCCGATATAACAAAATATCACGGGCCCGATCCGATATGCAGTGTCGCCCGCAAAAGCCGGCGACGCCGAAATTTGCGCTGGTTTGGTATCCTATATACGGCGTAACCTAGAAGTTACGCCAGTATATTTCTGCCTTCGGCCGTAGTTTTTTGGGCCATAAGCAGGTATACCAAACCAGTGCAGTTTGGTATCCAATATACAGCGTAAGGACTTACGTGGCGAAAATGGAGAAATCTTACTCCATTTTCACCTCGCCACAAAATGCAGCTGTAGTAAGCCTTACGCTGTCTATTGGAGCCCCGTAACTCCCTAAACTGCCTGCTAAATAAACCTAACACCTAACGCATGCGCAATGTCTATCTACCTGTCAACCGCGATCCCCCGCCGCAATCCCTAATAAAGTATTTAACCCCTAAACCGCCGCACACGGACCCCGCCGCCACCTACATTAAAAGTATAACCCCATAATGTGATCCCCCTACACTGTCGCAAGCTACATTACATACCCCCTAATGTGAGTCCCTTACACCACCGCCATCTACCTTACCTACCCCCTAAAGTGAGCACCTACCTCGCCGCCATCTACCTTACCTACCCCCTAAAGTGAGCCCCTACCCCGCCTCCATCTATCTTACCTACCCCCTAAAGTGAGCCCCTTACACCATCTATTTTAAAAATATTAACCCCTAATTTAATCCGCCTACACCGCCGCTAGCTATATTAACTATATTAAAAACTAATTATATTAGGGTTAATACCATACCCCCTAATGTGAGTCCCTTACAGCACCGCCATCTACCTTACCTACCCCCTAAAGTGAGCACCTACCTCGCCGCCATCTACCTTACCTACCCCCTAAAGTGAGCCCCTACCCCGCCTCCATCTATCTTACCTACCCCCTAAAGTGAGCCCCTTACACCATCTATTTTAAAAATATTAACCCCTAATTTAATCCCCCTACACCGCCGCCAGCTATATTAACTATATTAACCCTAATTATATTAGGGTTAATATAGTTAATATAGTTATTATATTATATATATTAACTATATTAACCCTAATTATATTAGGGTTAATATAGTTAATATCGTTATTATATTATATATATATATATTTATTAAGTATAATAACCCTATCTAACTCTAACATCCCTAACTAAATTCTTATTAAAATAAATATAATTAATATTAATATTATTAATTAAAATATTCCTATTTAAATCTAAATACTTACCTATAAAATAAACCCTAAGATAGCTACAATGTAATTAATAATTACATTGTAGCTATTTTAGGGTTTATATTTATTTTACAGGTAACTTGGTATTTATTTTAACTAGGTACAATAGCTATTAAATAGTTAATAACTATTTAATAGCTACCTAGTTAAAATAATTACCAATTTACCTGTAAAATAAATCCTAACCTAAGTTACAAATACACCTACACTATCAATAAATTAAATAAACTACAAATATCTAAACTAAAATACAATAAAATAATCTAAACTAAATTACAAAAAAAACCCCACTAAATTACAAAAAATTAAAAAAATTACAAGATTTTTTAAGCTAATTACACCTATTCTAAGCCCCCTAATAAAATAATAAAGCCCCCCCAAAATAAAAAAAATTCCCTACCCTATTCTAAATTGCAAAAGTTCACAGTTCTTTTACCTTACCAGCCCTTAAAAGGGCCTTTTGCGGGGCATGCCCCAAAGAAAACAGCTCTTTTGCCTGTAAAAGAAAAACACAATACCACCCCCCAACATTACAACCCACCACCCACATACCCCTATTCTAAACCCACCCAAACCCCCCTTAAAAAAACCTAACACTACCCCCCTGAAGATCTCCCTACCTTGTCTTCACCCAGCCGGGCAGAACTCTTCATCCGATCCGGGCGATGTCCAATCAAGCGGCAGTGAAGTCTTCTTCCATCCGGGCGATGTCTTCAATCAAGCGGCAGTGAAGTCTTCTTCCATCCGGCGATGTCTTCAAGCAAAGCGGCATCTTCAATCTTCTTTCTTCGCTCCTCCGCCGTGGAGCATCCATCCGGCACGAAGACTAAACGAGGAATGAGGTACCTTTAAATGACGTCATCCAAGATGCCGTCCGTCGAATTCTGATTGGCTGATAGGATTCTATCAGCCAATCGGAATTAAGGTAGAAAAATCTGATTGGCTGATTCAATGTGTGTGTGTATATATATATATATATATATATATATATATGGTACTAAGTTTGTTTCTTGTAATTGTGCCTGCTATTATATGTGGAATATATTCACCTTCAAAAAGAGTATATGTTTAATAGTGTGGACTTGCCACACAGTGCTTCAATTTGAATATTTTAAATAAATGATATAATTTCGATGCATGAGAAAAGTCTGTATTGTAGTTGATACTATACATAGCCCTTGATCAATAATTTGATACTTGTATCTTATGTGAGAAATTCCTTGTTCACTTAATAGAGATTGAGAGTATGTATATCATAGATTATTTTTAGTTATTCAAAATTGCGAGTGTTTAGTTCAATTTATTTATTTATTTATTTATAAAATATTTTACCAGGAAGGATACATTGAGATTTCTCTCGTTTTTAAGTATGTCCTGGGATCACAAAACATTGCATTGATACAATAGGGTACAATAAAATACAAAAACAATAATAAAAATACACATTATATGCAAACATTTAACATAGAGCAGGTATGAAATATTTTATCAACCATGACAGGAGCATTCTGTTTTGAGATATGTATAGAGGGATCTCTTAAAGGATTTTAGGCTTGGGGAAGTTTTTAAAGTGTGAGGGAGGTCATTCCATAATTGTGGCGCTCTGTAGGAAAAGGAGGATCGAGCTACTTTTTTTTTGTATTGAGGCAAGCTAAATAATGTGCTGTTATTGGATCGGAGGTTATAGGAGGTGGGAATAGCAGGGGAGAGCATTCTGCTCAGGTAGGGTGGGAGCTTCCCAGAAAGGCTCTTAAAGACAAGGCAGGAAAGATGGAGGGTGCGTCTGGATTCCAGCGACAGCCAGTTTAGTTCTTTTAGCATGTCACAATGGTGGGTCCTGTAGTTACATTGTAGCACAAAGCGGCAGAGCGAGTTATATAACGTATTTAGTTTATTAAGGTGAGTTTGCGGAGCAGGTGCATATACTATGTCCCCATAATCCAAGATAGGCATCAGCATTTGCTGTACAATCTTTTCCTTTACTGTAGGGCTGAGGCAAGATTTGTTTCTGTACAGGGCACCTAGTTTTGGATAAAGTTTAGAGGCAATTTTTTCTATGTGGAGTCCAAAAGATAGATTGGGGTCTAACAACATACCTAAGTATTTAAAAGAGTGGACTGCGGTCAGCGTGCAATTCGATTTTGTTTTGATGCGAAGATGGGAATTTTCTAATTTATGTATTTTAGGTCCCGTTCCAAAGATCATTGTGACCGTTTTGTCAGTGTTTAGGAAGAGTTTGTTTTTTGAGATCCACTTTTCTACCTCTGTGAACCTCAATGGCTAGTATATAAAAATTTCAGACGTAATATAAATCTTGTTTCTAGTGCAGCATAACTTAACAGCTCGCTATATTGTATTTGCAACAGTTTGACTATCCACATATGATATCCTTATGTTAATTGATTAGCAATATATGTAACAGAGTGTCAAGTTGCAACAATGTCTCTATAATACAATTATGGTGTGTATTTTTGTCTCATGTACTATATGGGATAATATATGACAATTGCGGCTTGTATGTTGAGAAGGTTACACCATGCATATGGTTCACGAGTTATACACTGATTGGATCTAAGAGTCCAATACTGATTATGAAAGTTTAATATTCCCCAGAAGGGGTTAAGTATAAAGAGGAATTACTTTTGACTGATTACGGATATATTACCCGGTAGTTGGTAATTGTGGCTCTATTGTCTTAAGAGCGTTTATAAGTAAAACGTAATTTTTGCAAATGATTATACTTTATTGCTTAGAGATTTTATAACTATTTGTCTATACGTAGCATGATAATGTTAACCAACAGATTTTTTTTGTCTATATATAGCCCAGCAATGTTAACCAACTACTAATATAGGTATAATTATATAAAGTTATACAACAATATATCTCTGTCAGGTTAATGCTTTGAGGCCTATTTATCAAGCCGTCAATTATGCTGCATTCGTCGGCACCAATAAGCTTGCCAAACATAACCTAACATCGAGGCCGCGGACCTAAATACGATCTCCATATTTATAATAAAATGCCGGCAAAAAGCCGCCCACCAAGTATGGGGCGATGAGCAGCGGACTGTTGTTAACTAGCAGTCATCGATCTCGCTGCTATTTGGCTTTTTCCCAACTTTATTTATATCCTGTCACTAAACAACGCCACTATACTAAAATGTTTAACCCCTATCCCGCTGCTCCAGGACCCGCCACAACTAAATAAACATATTAACCCCTATCCCGCCACTCCCGGACCCCGCCGCAACTAAATAAATATATTAACCCTTATCCCGATGCTCCCAGACCCCGCTGCAACGAAATAAATGTATTAACCCATAAACCCCTTGCCTCCCACATCACTACCACTTACTAAACCTATTAACCCCTATCCCGCCAGCCCCCCACATCCCCATAAACTAAATTAAGCTATTAACCCCTAAACCTAACAACCCGTAACTTTACATTAAAATTACCTCATCCCTATCTTATAATAAATTTAAACTTACCTTTAGAATTAAAATAAACTATATTAAACTATTAATTAACCTTCCCTAACTATTATACTACAATTACATTAAACTATATTAAACTATTAATTAACCTACCTTAACTATTATACTACAATTACATTAAACTATATTAAACTATTAATTAACCTTCTCTAACTATTATACTAAAAATACATTAAACTACCAATTAAATTAACTATATTACATATTTAAAAACCTAACCCTACTCAAATTATTTAAATCTACAATTAAAAATTACTAAGTTACAAAAAACAAACAAACCACATTATCAAAAATAAAAAAAACAATTACACCTAATATAATAGCCCTATCAAAATAAAAAAGTCACCCCAAAATAAAAAACCCTAGCCTACAATAAACTACCAATGGCCCTTAAAGGGGCCTTTTGCGGGGCATTGCCCCAAATAAATCAGCTTTTTTACCTGTAAAAAAAATACAGGTAAAAGATTGGTGTAGCCCCTATTGTGTCAAATTAATCAATGTTTGTCATAACTTCTAAAAAATAATTAGGGTGTGTGATAGATTGATTCCTTTGTGAGATACTAAAGGAACAATTGAGTGTAATTTAGGGAAGTGTTGAAAAAATGGATAACATACAGTGTTGTGTTCATAATGTGTTTCTTGATGTCTAAATTGTTTGTTTGCTTTGTGAGATTGTTAACATTATATTCTTTTAAAGAAATATATATTTTTTATAGAGTTTTGTTAGTAATAATATTCAAAAATAAAATAGCAGTATGAGATGTTGAAATCTCAATTTTTATGATCAGGGTTATCAGTTAAGGACCAATTCCAAATTTGTGGAACTAACTACTTGTATATTTTAGTTAGTTATGATAACTACATTAGGAGTATGATCTTTAAAAAACATTTCTTCTCTCATCTATAAAAATGAACCAAAATTGTTTTGTTCATGAAGTCCATGTGGTTGGACAGAATTTAATAGAAAAATCCATTTGGTTTCAGCACGGAGTAGAGATTTCTCTAAGTTGCCTCCTCTGATTCCTAGGGATATTTTTTGTAACCCAAAGCATTTTATTTCGGACTTTTTTGACTGGTGGCTATACAAAAATGTCTTGCAACCAAAGTGATTTTTTTTACCTTTTTTGAGATCTTTTTCAGCGTTTTTAATATTTTTTAAATGTTCCTGAAGCCTAGTTCTGATTTTTCTTGATGTTATTCCAATATAGTATTTTTCACACTTGCATTTAAGGGCATATATTACTCCCTCTGTATGGCAATCTATATATGTGTTGATTTTGTGACATTTGTTGAATCTGTCTGTGATGGCATTAGTCTTGAGCATAAAGTTACATGTATTACATGTACCACATTTGAACGAGCCGGGTTTCAAGGCATTCCTGGTTTTGTGTCCTTTAAAGTGGCTTGGGCTTACCATGTCCTTTAGATTTTTTGCTCTTCTATAGCCCACTTGGACATTATCACCCAAATTATTTTATAGTATTGGGACAGATTTGAGGATATGCAAGTGGTCATTTAAGATTACTAGGATTTCCCTTGAGTTTGGATTATAGGTTGTTATGAATCTTACTTGATTTTCAGATTTTTTAGGTTTTGTTTTGAGTAGTGTTGCTCTTGATGTGGTTCTTGCTCTAAATTCGGCCTTTTTAATATACTTTAATATACTTTTACGGTATCCCTTTATTAATAACCTCTCTTTCAGCTCTTTTACTCTCTGATTATAGTTCTGTTCTGTAGAACAATTTCTTGCCATGTGTAAATTTAGAAATCTTGGAGGAACTATTAAAGGAAAATGAACCTGTCAAGGAACCCCTCTGGAGAGACAAAATCAAGAACAAATCAAAATGTATGCCAAAAACACAGAATTGTCCTCAATTAGAGGTCTTCAACCACGTAGTGTGTACCAAAATAACTAAAATTGAAGAAATTAAAGCTCCAAAGAATTTAACGAAACAAGAACTCAAAGCCCTGGAAGAAATGAAAAACTGGCATGATGTCATCATCAGAAACTCTGACAAAGGTGGCAATGTCGTAATTTTGCCGACTGAATTATACCTCAAGGAAGCAGAATTACAACTCAATGATAAATCCTGCTATAAGAAATTAAACTGCAACCCTATGCAAGAATATCTTCAACAATATACTAAACTAATTGAGTCAGCCAAAAAAACAAAAAAATAATAAAGTCCAAGGAATATTCTTTTCTCAATAATTCTAACCCCACGATACCTACCCTCTATCTAATCCCTAAAGTACACAAAAATATAAACCATCCACCTGGCCATCCAATAATCTCTGGAATAAATAGCCTAACAGAAAAGGCTAGCCAGTACGTAGACTTTAGACTCAGAGAGTACCTTCCGCAATTAAGCTCATACATACAAGATACCCGCAATGCTTTACTTCAACTATCTAATATTCATATAACCCCCTCCACATGGCTTGTAACTGCTGATGTTGAGTCGTTATATACAAGTATCCAACATGATCTAGGTCTAAAAGCAACTGAATACTTCCTAAAAATGGGATCTGAAGAAAATATGGAACATGAAGATTTTATTCTTCTTTTACTGAAGTTTGTTCTAACCCATAATTTTTTCACGTTCAATCATCAATTTTACTTACAAATTTGCAGATCTGCGATGGGCAATGCATCTGCTCCCACATATGCCAACCTATTTTTAGGTTGGTGGGAGCAAAGCATGATTTTCTCTGACTCCAATGACAAGTACTTGCAGCATATAATTATGGCTTCAGTACATTGACGATGTGCTGTTTCTGTGGGAAGGACCAAAAGAAGAACTGGATCAGTTCCTCAACCAACTTAATAACAATAATGCAAACATAAAGCTAACTTATGAGGCAGATCTGAAATCTATATCCTTCTTAGACCTCCTAATCACCAAAAAACAAAATGGGGATCTAACTACGGATGTCCATAGGAAAAAACAGCTACAAAGCTGTTACAAAGCTCGAGTGCACATGCTCCCAACACAATTAAATCACTACCCATTGGGGAATTTTTAGAAATTGTTCTACGGAACAGAACTATAATCAGAGAGCAAAAGAGCTGAAAGAGAGGTTATTAATAAAGGGATACAGTAAAAGATATATTAAAAAAGACGAATTTAGAGCAAGAACCACATCAAGAGCAACACTACTCAAAACAAAACCTAAAAAATCTGAAAATCAAGTAAGATTCATAACAACCTATAATCCAAACTCAAGGGAAATCCTAGTAATCTTAAATGACCACTTGCATATCCTCAAATCTGTCCCAATACCATAAAATATTTTGGGTGATAATGTCCAAGTGGGCTATAGAAGAGCAAAAAAATCTAAAGGACATGGTAAGCCCAAGCCACTTTAAAGGACACAAAACCAGGAATGCCTTGAAACCCGGCTCGTTCAAATGTGGTACATGTAATACATGTAACTTTATGCTCAAGACTAATACCATCACAGACAGATTCAACAAATGTCACAAAATAAACACATATATAGATTGCCATACAGAGGGAGTAATATATGCCCTTAAATGCAAGTGTGAAAAAATCTATATTGGAATGATATCAAGAAAAATCAGAACTAGACTTCAGGAACATTTAAGAAATATTAAAAATGCTTAAAAAGATCTCAAAAAGGGTAAAAAAAAACCCACTTTGGTTGCAAGACATTTTTGTATAGCCACCAGTCAAAACAGTCCGAAATAAAATGCTTTGGGTTACAAAAAATATCCCTAGGAATCAGAGGAGGCAACTTAGAGAAATTTCTGCTCCGTGCTGAAACCAAGTGGATTTTTCTGTACAATTCTGTCCAACCACATGGACTTAATGAATAAAACATTTTTGGTTCATTTTTATAGATGAGAGAAGAAATGTTTTTTAAAGATCATACTCCTAATGTAGTTATCATAACTAACTAAAATATACAAGTAATTTGTTCCACAAATTTGGATTTGATCCTTAACTGATAATCCTAATCATTAAAATTGAGATTTTTTAACATCTCATACTGCTATTTTATTTTTGAATATTATCACTAACAAAACTCTATAAAAAATATATATTTCTTAAAAAGAATATAATGTTAACAATCTCACAAAGCAAGCAAACAATTTTGACATCAAGAAACACATTATGAACACAACACTGTATGTTATCCATTTTTTCAACACTTCCTTAAATTACACTCAATCAATTTATCACACACCTTAATTAATTTTTAGAAGTTATGACAAACACTGATTAATTTGACACAATAGGGGCTACACCAATCTCTCTCTCTCTCCATGAATATTATCAGAGTGCATTTTAAGTTTCTATTTTCTATTTGTATACACTTTTTCATTTATTTTGTCACTTTTCACTCAATCAACAACATTATCCACCACATACACAGTGGCACTGTTCACAAATTATTTCATCACTAGTCAAGATACATCAAGTTCCAATGGTTATTTCTACATATCACTATAACCAATGATACACCAGTTTCACTACCACCCATCCTTCAGGACATTCCCACATCACCCCACACAAATCAAGATTTTGTGATTCATTAGTCGCTATTTCCCATCACAATTTGCATCACCAAAAGCATTGCAGCACTATTGATCACCAACCCAACATTCGTCACATCACACAAGACCTGTTTTCAGAGCTGTAGTTATAGCACCATTATTATATTCAGGTATAACAAACCCATCTTCAAGATCATTATATACACAGGTACATAATAATAAACCGATCTTTAAACACAAAACAAAACAAAATGATCAATAAGATTATGGTTCAATATTTTTCCTTAAACACACTAGTTTAACAATTTAACGATAACTAAATAACCAACTCTTAGCATATTTTTAAATATATACATTTTATTAAAATAATCAGTGATTTCAGGATCCAAGATATAAATATATTATCACATAGGTAATGAGCATGATCTTTCTAACATCACTCTGAAACTACTGTCAGCTGAGGTAATCCTACAACACCCAGAATTCTCTCTAAACACGCTCCCAAGATAACGTTCTTAAAATGGGCGGAGATATGCAACGCACCGCCATAAATAGAGACCGAGAACACTATGCTTGCGATACCCTTTGAAAAAGCCGTGCTAGACGGCGAAACATGTTAGGGACTTGGTGAGGAGTCAATGGGAACTCCTGAATTTTAATCTGCCACAATATCTGATTAATTGACGGCTTGATAAATAGGCCTCAAAGCATTAACCTGACAGAGATATATTGTTGTATAACTTTATATAATTATACCTATATTAGTAGTTGGTTAACATTGCTGGGCTATATATAGACAACAAGATATAACATTATCATGCTACGTATAGACAAATAGTTACAAAATCTCTAAGCAATAAAGTATAAAAATTTGCAAAAATTAAGTTTTACTTATAAATGCTCTTAAGACACAGTTAGCAACTACCGGGTAATATATCCGTAATCAGTCAAAAGTAATTCCTCTTGGGGGGTGGAGCCAACTCTGAAGCCGAACAGTCGCATCTCTCAGCAGCTCCTACCACACTTTCTACAAAAGTTAAATCTAGTGACTGTTTGTGGCCATCTACCTTACTAAATAGCTGCTAGTGTTGGTCTAACTGAACAGCTGTTCTCGACAGCTACTTTTAATGGGAGCAGCGCCACATATATAGACTTCATCTACCCTGATGCGTTCTCCTCTTGCTGCGTAGACTACAGCAGCCATCTTGCGGCCCAGCCAGCACCTTTTGCTGTGAGCAGATCTAAGAGATTCTATCTTCCACCTCTATTTTGGGAGACCGCTTCCCTCTCTCACCATGGGGGATGCTGAGCTCATATTGGAGCAAATGCATGCATTTTTAGAGGCATGCAAAGATGTGTTCGGATGCCAGCCTGAAAAGAAATATCAGCAACCAGCGGTAACACTCTTACCCCACGCCGCCTATTCTGCCATGCCTGATCCCGTAGGTGGAGGAATTTTGGAACAGCAGCATACACCTCCTGAGAAACATCAGCCTATGTGGGTTGTCAGTCCAGCTTGGGACCCACCCGATGCAGCAGCATGTGAAATGAAGGCGAAATGGCTGATGTCCTGTAGCAGGGCTTGTAATGTGTACAGGAAACTAACACCGGTATGGCTATTCCGACCCGATGTCGCAGCAACTCGCAGAGGCTCTCACCTGCTACAAGCAGAAGTGTTCCCCCACTCGGAAAGTCTAGCCCGGTATGGCCCGTGTTTCGAGAGATGGAACTTTAACCCTCAGCTCATACCTAGTGCAACGCAGCGAGCTGGAGTGGGGTAGAGACTTTTTTGCGAAGCGAATGGCTCAGTGAACTCTAGCGCTATCACATATTGCTTATGCCTTATTGCCTACTCCATGTTGATCTAATCTCTGGACATATTGCCACAACGATAAGTTTACCTTCAATCCATGCCTACATTTACATTGTGTATATGTTTTGTTTATTATTGAGCAATGTATGTTTAACCATGTTCTTAATCTAGTATGGGTAGGTGATGGTGCTGTTTATTTTGTATTGGTATATTTTTATATCTGTATCCCTCACTCCACTTGGAGCAGCCATTTGGGAGTCGGTTTAGTTAATTTACCTTATATTGCTCCACAAACCCAAATCATTTAAATCATTTATGTTATTCTACACCATAATTTGAAATTTCAATTTTTATACTTTTGATGGCTGATACAACTACATCTTTCTACCACTGGAGGGGAGTAGAGATTCGTTTTTGCTTTAATTACAGCCTATTTATGTCTAAGCTTGGCCTAGATTATATATCACTTGGGACTACTTTAAGATGCCTAATAATGTATATATCGAGTTACCCTTTGCAGTTTACTTACTTATTTATATACATACAGGCCATAGCCAGTTTGCTATTTATCTTTCTTTGCTACCTCCTACTGATCAAAAAGACACAATGCTATTAGTAGAAGACTGATGATTATTCCTGCTTATACTACCTACCCTAAGCTCTGAGCTCTCATCAGTTCATATGGTGCTGTATCGTGCTAAATGTGTTTGATATTTATTTTAGTTTCTGTTTCATCACATATGTTGAGAACTCACTATAGCGGAGAAACCTCCTCAGCTGTATTAAATCCAGTCTAAATTAGGGGCCTAAAATTTAACACCCTAAATATCCGTTATAGCTAAGATACCCCCATTCCTTATTTTATACGATGTGTAGATATTAGTAGCCAAGCTTGTGTTTCCCCTAAATGTAGCACTGCTGCTTACATGTGTGTGTCTATATTCTTAAGGGAAGTGGGATTCTGAGCTGAGTGATTCATCGCTTTAGTGCACTGGGATCATTTAGATCCATGCGATCAGCGGCCGAGATCGCAGGTAGAAGTTTAGATAGTAGATCACTTTTTGCTCCACAGAAACTATAACAGTGCAAACCTACTTTTCCCCACTTTGACATTCTCACACTATACTTAATGTATCCACCTTAATCTCTTATTCTAGTACACATTAGCAAATATCTGCTGAGTATTAACATAAGCTCTCCACATAGTCTGTTACTACTTGTAACTTATTGTCCTTCTATTGCTGGACAAAGAGCTACTGCACAAGTAACTGATATCGCCACTATTGTACACATTAGAATTAGGCTCTCACACGTCAGAGATACTAATTTCCTACTAGGTAGCCAGACCATTCCTGTTACCCCCCTGATTATTATCATGTCTATGAGGCTCTATATATGACTACATTGCCCTGTACCTATTTAGTCCATCCGCTCAATACCAACTACTTCTCATATTCTCTTTGCTACCTCCCCTCCAACCCATATTAAGCCCCTTAGCATTTAAACCACATATTCTAATGAGTCTATCCGAAACCTTTCTACTCCCCAAGTAAGAACTCTAAATACTAAGCTACGGACTCCACCTACTATATGCCCTCTAACCATCTGACACCCTGGCTTCTCCCAAATTGGTTACAGCGCTTTGCATATGCCATTATCACCTCCCCACCCCCCACAATATATCCGCCAGCTTCCAATACACCCATGGAATACTTTCAGATAGCATAGGGTATGTATAACTCCTAGACTAGACAAGGCGCTTCACTCATATATTTGGTCTACCATACTTAATTTACCACCTCCCCCCCCCTCCTTAATATATCTCCCACTTCAGGAGAGTGAATTCTGTGGTTTCTCTACCCAATACCACACCTTACTTCCCTTCTTATAACTACGTCTAGTACTATAAACTCATATTGGCACTACTCTCCCTCCAAAGCTAAGCAAGATTGTTTAGTAATATATTCCTTTTTCACAAATAGTGTTTCCCTAAGCAACTTTCATATAAATATTGAGCTTACACTGTGGTTTACCCTATTGTTATATATCTCTAATTATTCAGTTTATATTTGATATTTACCTGGTTATTTACAATACTTCCTAATTATAGCTTTAAAAATATAAAATAGAGGTTCTCCATTAGGGGCCCATAAGTGGCCCTATCACATTGCTGCTTTCCTGCCCTATATTGTACAACAATATCTTGGCGATCCCTATGTGGCTGCTTATATCTTGTAGCAGGTTTCAGGTTTGCACAGAGTTTATTGTTTATATCTAATAGGTAATCTGTCATTTAATTATACTATGTACCTATGTGACCTTGTTATGGCAGCTTACTCTGTAATAATTTATTTTCTTTTTTACTATGTATGGATAAGCAATACCTGTTTGTTTGGTAAAGAACCTCAATAAAAATTTGTTTAAAAAAAAAAAAAAAAAAAAAAGTAATTCCTCTTTATACTTAACCCCTTCTGGGGGAATATTAAACTTTCATAATCAGTATTAGACTCTTAGATCCAATCAGTGTATAACTCGTGAACCATATGCACGGTGTAACCTTTTCTACATACAAGCCGCAATTGTCATATATTATCCCATATAGTATATGAGACAAAAATACACACCATAATTGTATTATAGAGACATTGTTGCAACTTGACACTCTGTTACATATATTGCTAATCGATTAACATAAGGATATCATATGTGGATAGTCAAACTGTTGCAAATACAATATAGCGAGCTGTTAAGTTATGCTGCACTAGAAACAAGATTTATATTACGTCTGAAATTTGTATCTACTACTAGTCATTGAACTGAACACTCGCAATTTTGAATAACTAAAAATAATCTATGTATATACATACTCTCAACCTCTATTACATGAACAAGGAATGTCTCACATAAGATACAAGTATCAAATTATTGATCAAGGGCTATGTATAGTATCAACTACAATACAGACTTTTCTCATGCATCGAAATTATATCATTTATTTAAAATATTCAAATCAAAGCACTGTCAAACATATACTCTTTTTGAAGGTGAATAAATAAATTCCACATATAATAGAAGGCACAATTACAAGACACAAACCTAGTACCATATATATATATATATATATATATATATATATATATATATATATATATATATACATATATATATACATATATCTTGCTGCTGAACACATTGACTTGACATGGGAGAATGAAATGACTAAATGACTAAAACTGGAACTACAAGACAACTTGTTCTAACATTACAAATTAATAATTTATATCCGATAGAAATAATTCATAGTACCACGAATACCACGTATACCATACCGGTACTAAATAACAAATTGAGATAACCCTAATATCAAAAGAAACAGTGTGATCTATCACAAGCTTTATACCATTGTAATAAGTAGAATCACCAAACTGTCAAGAGAAACAGTTTGATCTATTATAATCTTTACACAATTGTAACAAGTAGAATCACCAAATTGTCTCATATGTGATATATTGTTATATGGGAATGGGACTGACAATTTGTATGTAGCACCTACCAATCTACTGGATTATTCTTTGCAACTTTAACCTTGACTCTGATTATCAAATCGCCCCTGAAGATCATTAATACACCTATACATACGTATATAAACAATCTCAATATAATCAGTCAACATATTGTGTGTGTTTTTAAGTAAAGTATTTGTTTCCCTATATATTTTTTAGTTGTAATAAATTATTAAAAGTTATGTTTTAATTCAAAATATCTTCACCCTCTTTTTCTGAGAACTGACACGAATAATAATTCATATCTATACTTTAGCAGTACATTGCCATATATTTAGACATAGCTCCTGAGTGCTATATGTGTATTCTTCATAGGGGTTTCTTTAACCCACTAGTACTTTTCAAGTTTAAACAATGCATAGCACCACTTTACTCAAGATTATTTAATAGATTACATAGCTGATAGTAATCTAAATATTTGAGTTACCGAGAGCTCCAATAAATGTAATCAGTAGTGCCATTGGTTTCTTGTTTGTTCCTAATTTTATTTTAGTGTTTGCGATGCAAGAGGACCTCGGTTTAGGGGTTAATAGGTAGTTTATGGGTGTTAGTTTACTTTTTAACACTTTAGTTATGAGTTTTATGTTACAGCTTTGTAATGTAAAACTCATAACTACTGACTTTAGATGGCGGTACGGTCAGTTAAGGGTGTACCGCTCACTTTTTGGCCTCCCAGGCAAACTCGTAATACCGGCGCTATGGGAGTCCCATTGAAAAAGGACTTTTTTAAAAGTGCGGTACTGATGTTGCGTGACGGCCAAAAAGGGGTGCGGTACACCTATACCACAAGACTTGTAATAGCGGCGTTAGGGAAAAAGCAGCGTTACGAAGCATAACGATGCTTTTTCACTCATAACGTAAAACTCGTAATCTAGCTGATAGTAAAGAGACATTCATTAGAATAACTAATAGAAGTCATATTCTTCTCAATAAAGTGAACAAAACAAGGTCTGTTCACAAACAATGAAATGTTGTTAGTTGATTGCCAATGGGTGGAGGTAAAGTGCAGTTGTTCTTTGCAAGATAGAGTAACATTTGGCAAACAAACTCAAGAAAGAATAGTTCATGCAGTAAACCTATATCAAGCATTAACTATTTCTTCCAAATCCTCACCTTATTCTGTAATGAGAAATGAGCTCAGAAAGCCAAGCAATCCTCTGTTGGTGCCAAAGTATGGAAAAGATTTCCTTGAATTGACAAGGAAAATAAAGATTGAAATCTTTACATTTATTAAGTTCTGCATTTTAAGTAGAGGGGTCAGCCAGTGTAACAATTATCAATGATGAATGAACCTGGCCCAAGCACTGCTAGTATATTTTACAAATTAAATATGGTAAAGTAAAGAAGCATTTATTAATTACTTTTTTACAGTTGTATTATTTTGTAATACATAAATATTAAAATGTTGAGAAAATCATAGTTTTCCTAAGATTGGCAATTAGTACATTAAAGGGACATTCCAGTTAAAATTAAAATGTACATCGATGCATTACATCTTTGGATTGAAACATATTTGTAATATACATATGATGGCAAAAATGCTTCTAGTAAAAGTTATCACTGTTTTAGTGTTAACATTTTTCTCTGCACGTGCACGTGAAGCATAGCTGGATATTCTCAGTGCACCAGCATTTTAAATACCCCAGGTGCTCAGAGCGCTAGTGGGGCTTGTATAATGTAAGCAATTAACAGATTGAGTCATTACCAGATGGTACAAGAACCTTAGGCTCTCTTAACAAGTGCTGTGTTTAAAATGCTGGTGCACGGTTCATACTTACACTTTTGAAACAGCTATAGCTTCCTTAAAAAGCATTTTTGTTAATACATGTATATTACAAAAAAGCTCCTTTTTAAAACTGAAATGCATCCATGTGGATTTCAAATTTTGGCTGTAATGTCCCTTTAAGGTCTATACATTAAGTAAATAGGAAGGTATCTTTATTAAAGGGACAGTCTACTTGAAAACTATTTATTGTTTAAAAAGATAGGTAATCCTTTTTTTACCTATTCCCCAGTTTTGCATAACCAACACTATTATATTAATATACTTTTTACCTTTGTGATTAACTTGTATCTAAACCTCTGAAGACTGCCCCTTATCTCAGTACTTTTTACAAACTTGCATTTCAGCCAATTAGTGCTGACTTCTGCATAACTCCACAGGAGTGATAACATTCGGCTATATTATGAGTTTTGCGTTATGAGTGAAAAAGCCTCATAATGCTGCTTTTTCACTACCGCTGCTATTACGAGTCTTGCAGCAGGTATAGGTGTACCACACACTTTTTTTGCCGTAACACAACGTAACTACCGCACCTTTCAAAAAGTCCTGGGAGGCCAAAAAGTAAGCAGTACAGCCTATACCATCAAGATTCGTTCAGCCATCTAAAGTCAATAGTTATGGGTTTTGCGCTACAAAGCTGTAGCATAAAACATAACTAAAGTATTAAAAAGTACACTAACACCCATAAAATACCTATTAACCCCTAAACCGAGGCCCTCCCGCATCGCAAACACTATAATAAAAATATTTACCCCTAATCTGCCGCTCCGGACATCGCCGCCACTATAATAAACATATTAACCCCTAAACCGCCGCACTCCCGCATCGCAAACACTAGTTAAATATTATTAACCCCTAATCTGCCGTCTCCAACGTCACCGCCACCACTATACTAAAGTTATTAACCCCTAAACCTAACCCTAAGTCTAACCCTAACATCCATAACTTTAGTATAATTAAAATAAATCTAAATAAAAATTACTATCATTAACTAAATAATTCCTATTTAAAACTAAATACTTACCTGTAAAATAAAACCTAAACTAGCTACAATATAAATAATAGTTACATTTTAGCTATCTTAGGTTTTATTTTTATTTCACAGCTAATGTTTAGTATTTATTTTAACTAGGTAGATTAGTTAGTAAATAGTTATTAACTATTTCCCTAACTACCTGTTAAAAGAAATCAAATATAACCCTGTAAAATAAAACCTAACCTGTCTTACACTAACACCTAACATTACACTTCAATTAAATAAATGACATTAATTAAATACAATTAACTAAATTACAAAAAAAACAAACCCACTAAATTACACAAAATAAAAAAAGAAATTATTATTGGAACAGCCAATAGAATGCGAGATTGCATCAGCCAATAGGATTTTTTCACCTTTAATTCCGATTGGCTGATAGAATTCTATCAGCCAATCAGAATTCAAGGGACACCATCTTGGATGACGTCATTTAAAGGAACCTTCAGTGTACGGCTGGGACCGTATTAAGAGGATGCTCCGCGCCGGATGTCTTGAAGATGGAGCCACTCCGCTAGAGCTAAGAAGGAAGTTCAATTGATTGAGAGGAATCAACTATTGGTCCCCAAGAATGAGCGACAAAATGGTGTGCCAGGTGGTCAGGAGAACAAACAAAAGCTGCTATTCATTACGTCCTTCTCAAATTAGTATTACAAGGTCTGTAATATCATTAGGAGGAATCTTCCCATTTTGAGGTGTGATCAAAAATTACGTAATTCCATAAGTGATTGATGCCAGTTTATTTATAAACGAAATATGACACTAGGGAATATTCTATCACCCAGTTTATTAAAAACAAACAAAGTCCAGAGTTCTTGGCTACACTTCAAGGGGACCTTCAAGTGTGGAAAAAGAACATGCAAATCGTGTGAGCATGTACACATTTCCACTACCTTTGTCTCGGCCATCTCTTCTGAGGTGTTTGAGACCAGGGGATGTGTGAAGTGTTCGAATAAATTTGTTGTCTACCTTGTGGAGTGTACCCTGTGCTGTTGGCAATATGTGGGTAAAACCACAAGGGAGGTAGGCACTCGTATCAAGGAACACCTTGCACATATCAGCCACAATAGAGCAGTATCAGCACTCTCAGCAAAGGCATTTTCTTGAAGCTCACAGTGGCAATGTTGGATCCCTCAGGTGGCAGGCTATCGAACAGGTAATGAGACCTCCCCGTGGTCGTGACAGATTCCAGATATTATCTAGGCAAGAAATATACTGGATCCACAAACTTGGTAGCCTGCTTCCTGTGGGGTTCAATTCTGAATTTGACATAATTAATTACTCTATGTTTAGACAAATGACATTTATTATTATTATCATTTTTATTTTTACACCTAAACACATTACATTATATGTCATGTTAAGGCATTTAGTTCCAACTATACACACATATATTCCAGGTATAAGTGTAATGACAATAACTTATAGTTTGTCATTTTGTTTGTAGTATACTTGGGTACGTGTAGTTCTAACACTGTGCCTAATTCATGTTTAGTAATGGCGTAGATATAAGAGAGCACTAGTTTACCATTCCTGAGTACTCAGGTTCTCCTATAAGGCTCATTCTGATCTGGTGTTGTGGTTTCTTTCTTTTATATCACTTTTTTTTTTTAATATACATACATGTCTCACAATTGTTCCTCAAAGCAATGAAGTATTGTCATGATATGATGTTTTGCCTGCTTAAATGTTATTATGTCGCTCTTGAGCATACCGTTTAAATACCCTAGACTAGTAGATTTTTCTACAAGGTTCATTCAACTGGGGGTTGCTGCTCTCTTCATTTTTGCATTTCTAACTTTTATATTTGTTCCTTTAACATCTACGAATTATTGCATACTTGTATATACATATATGCTAGTGTCTCTATACATATCCCAATTTATGTATGTAACAATACCAAGTATGCATATATATAGGCACTGTCAATTCTAATGGTATTTATTTATATGTTACTCGTACATAATTGGAAGTATTGATCACATTGTTTTGCTTTATATAACATATTATAATAGCAATATATTATTGTTGTATTTTTTCCAAAGCTATGAGATTTAACATATATATATATATATATATATATATATATATATATATATATATATATATATATATATATATATATATATATATGTGTTTTTTAGATATATGTCATCCTTTCTACACTTCATTCACATATATGTGTGTTGTTCTACTGTACGGTTCTATTTCCATATATATGATAGAAATACTATCAATTGGGGTGAGACTAAATTAATAAGTTCCTATTTCAGATAAGTAATTAAAGGGTTAAGAAAGGGTGTTTCTAGCTCCTCCATTGAGAGGTTCTTGTTTGTTTTAAATAGCGTGCACATGCTGTATCATTTTAGTTTATGGGCTCCATGTACTAAGCCGTCAATTCATCCGTCATTTTAGACGCGGCTAAACTCGCTGTTACTCGCCGCGGGCGAAATGGTGTCCGCTGTTGCTATGTACTAATAATCCCACAATAAATAGACACGTCTAGCCCGCCGCGAGCAGTGGCAGAATATTGATAAATTTTACGCCTCGCTCGCCGCGACTAAGCTGATTTACTTAACTTTCAGTTGAATTGTCTGGCCAATTGTTAACACGTGACATGTAAGGTGTCATGAACGTCATAGTAGTCGCGGGAATAGAATTTTGCTCCTATAAATGTACAACTTTTCTAAACAACTTTATTATTGCTCCAAAATTTTTGGAGAGTAATTACAGAGCGCTCTTTTTTGTGATCTTTATTTACAAATTCGATATGGCTTCATCTGGATCTGAAACCGCTTCAAAATCCAAGAATCCTCACTTTTCTCATCAGCAAAACGTCGTTTTGATTGACATGATTATTGACTCTTATGATTATTTGTTTGGATGTCGTGTCAAACAGACAAATTTTTCTAGGAGGAAGCAGATCTGGCAAAGGATCAGCGATGCTGTTAGTGCCCAGGAAAAAAGGATGTCGATCAGCTGAAGAAGCGTTACAACGACATTAAACGTTTCGCCAAAGCTAAATTGGCCAGAGAAAAAAATTTGGCACGTGCTACTGGAGGTGGACCAGCATATGTGGCAGACCTCAATGATTATGAGCAGAAGCTTGTTCAGCGTCTGGGACCAGAGATCATCACTGGCATAACGGATGATTGTGACAGTGATTTAAGAGGTAAATGTACAACATAATTGACGCAAATGTTTTTTTTAAAATTATGATAGGTCATTGTCTCCAATATATATTTCTTTAAAATAACATTATCTGACTTCTTACGCTTCAGTATGTGAATCTATATAGGCCATTTAGGCCCCAAATACTGTAATCATTTATGTTGCATATATGTATAAGGGATTGTACAAGCCATTTAGGCCCCAAATACTGTAATCATTTATGTCGCATATATGTATAAGGGATTGTACAATAATAGGGTTGTTATACTGCCTTTTTTTTTAAAGGTCTAACGGAACTATAGATTTGTTGATTATTAATATAGTGATCCCTAAAGATAACACCCATGTGTTTATTTTCAAACCAGTATTGCATAGAAACCTTAAAGAGATAATGACAATAGAAATAATGTAATTTGAAACTATTAAAAAAATATTGATGTTGTGTAACATGGTATGTCTGACATTAATCATGAGACTAACCCCAGATCACATGCCTTCTTAAATTTCTGATCTATTGACTTCCATGTTGCGTTATTTGACTATAGAATATTATTTTTAACATCTTTCAAAATTGTTCTCCGCTTTATAAACATATACTTTTTTCAGATATAGCTATGCGCATAGTTGACGCAGTCACATGAACCATCTATGTGCATCAACCAATGATCATTTACTGTGCCTGTATAGATTTGCTTTTCATCAAAGTATAAAAAACCAATGAAGGCAAAAACATAATACAATTAAATATTTTTGAAAAAGCATTTTCTTATGCGATTTGTAAAGGAAATTTTATTTGTTCATGTCCCTTTAAAGGGCCACCTTAAACCCCAAAATCTTTTTTACATGATTCAGATAGAGAATAGAAATTTAAACAACATTTACAAATTACTCTCCATTATTTCTTTGGCTCTCATTTTCTCAGACTATTCTATACGTTGAAGAAAAATCAATACACATGTAGAGCCAATCACACGAGGCTTCTTTGTGCAGCAATCAATGCTTTTCAACAAAGAATATCAAGAGAATAAAACAAATTAGATAATATAATTAAAATTATACAGATGTTTAGTAACTGCATTCTCTTTCTAAATCATAAAATAAAAAAGGTGGGTGGCATGTCCCTTAAATGATTGAGCCTTCATTCACTGCTGTGATTATATTATTAACACTTTTAGCTTTCAGTTTCAACTAGAAATAAAAATAAACCTAACATATTTTTTTTTATTTTTTTTAAAGCAACGCCAACAACACAAGCAGAGCTCTTGAGGAGTAACGAAGTGCCCACCTTGTTCTACTTCATCTTCTGCGGTTTACAGACCACCCAGTTCAGCGTTTCCAGACCTTCGGACCAGTTTTACACATGACCAATTAATACGCTCCACATCTAATGTTACACACACAACTTCCTCGGTGGACACACTTCCTGATCTAAGGACCCAGCACTCCCAGAAACTGGTGGTGGTAGAGCAACTGGTAAGTACTTTAACAAATTAATAATTTTCAATGTTGTGTGTTTTATCTCTTTTATCTATCAATTTTTTTTTATTTTTTATTTTTTTTAAATGTCAACTGTCATTATTGACATATTCTAGTTCGAGATCTTTTACAGATGGAATGTAATTTGAAGGACAAATAGCAATGATCATAGATTTTCATGAAAGGGACACTGTACAAATTTTTTAAATGAGGATTACGTGTAAGAACATGCATGCAATTGTAAGGCAACTTTCTAATGGGTTTAAATGTTATCATTATTTTCTTTTTGAGAATTGATCATAGTATTACATTAGAAAGTTGATTGAATTCCCTGCTATATCATCTTATTCTCAAAAATATTATTTTTGCTTTCAGTGTCCAAGTTAATTGCAAAGTACATTTCCATTAATAATTTCCAAATAGAAATTTCACTGAATGTAATAGCGTTTGAATATATGGTTACATTGACTAAAAAAACCTTTTATTTTATTTATTATTTATTTTTATTTTATTTATTTTTTTATAGGTGATTTGGGACGTCTTTTTCCAGCGATTGACTGGACATTCATCTCCATTATTTGATGGTATGTATCACATATGTATATATATATATAATATAACTTAAATTGGTGTATGACGGTTGTATCTGCTCTCTCCTTCTATTCTATTTCTGCAAGTGTTTTTAGAACATTTTATTTTTATTTACTAACAAATTGTTATGTCTTGATCTAGAAGAAGAAAACTCATCAAGGGAGATCACTATCAATTCTCATGCCGACAGTGGAAAATCCCATTCAAGATGAACCACCAGGAGGGCATGATGGAAGCGAGACTCCAGATATTCTTGAAGATTTTGGAGATGCGCAACCAGATGAAATTCACCACACCGGAAACCTTGAGGAACCTGTTGAAACACAGGCCACCACCAATTGCACAGCAAACAGGTGGTCTAAATATTTACAATACACCGGCAGAAGGGACTATTGGCCGATGTTGGATTGAGGGAATGTTGACACTTGCAAGGCAATACCGAGAGGACCACTGAGAATGCAAAATATTATTAACACTAATATTGACCGCTGGGCTGCTCTGTCAGAAAAAAATGTTGAACTAAAAATGCAAAGGAATGAGATTGAAATGCAGAAATTACAGCTGCAAAGAGAAATGTTCCAGTGGCAGAGGCGGATGATGAAGAGAAAAACACAGTAAATTACAGAGCCTTTAACCATCAGTGAAAGGACATTACAATCTCTGTTGGCCTATTGTCAGTGAAAGGGAGGGTACAACAGACCCACAAGAGGCCACGTCTGAGTGAACATTTTAATTTATTATTTATAACACTATATTAGTCATTGTTAATTTTTTTTTTCATCGATATATTGTTTAATAAGTTAGTTTTTGTGTTCTTTAAGTTTAAAATGTTATTATTTAATAAAGGACAAATTTTTTTATGCCCAAAAAATAAGTTTATTTACATAAAATTCAAAATCACTTTTGATTCTTCAACACAAAAGTTTTTCTCAGTTATTAATTGTCATTCTTCTGACAATCATAATGACAAAACAAAAAATGAAATCAAATAACATATTTAACGGTATAAAAAAGCTACTTGCTCCATTAACATTCCCAAAGTTGCCCTAATTTTTAGAAATTTTTTTGTTTAACATGATCTTCAAGACAACTCTGAGTACTTTTGTCTGCAGTTTCAATAGTTGATGTTGAAGATAAATCTGTAGAAAAATAAATGCAAAGCAAATTTTAATTCAATTTTCATATACATATGCAATGGTATGATAGGGTTTTTCATCACAAATATTACCGTCCTGATGTGCTGTTATCTAGGTTATCTACTATATTAGCTTCTACACTTATGTCCACTCCTTTAAAGCTTTCATCTGAGCCAATCCTATTTGAAATATACAATATGTATTAGTTAAAACTTTGATTTTCTTAGATTTAAGAATACTGGATATGAAACATACCTTTATCTACCATCATTGTTGGTAAAACTCTATCCTTGGTTGAGTATCATCTGAACTCAAGGCTTCAAATATTGGCACACTATCAGGATTTTGAAATTCTTCCATTTCCATACTATTTTCCCATGTCTTCCATGGTAATATCTATGAACGTAATTACAAAGATAAAGATAGAAAACTATTAAATCAAAAACCTAGGATATATTAATTTAAAACTATAATAATAATCATTAAAAGGGACATTGAACCCAATTTCTAAGTTTCATGATTCAGATAGTGCATGCAATTTAAATAAACTTTCTATTTTACTTCATTCTTTTTGTATCTTTATTTGAAAAGCAAGAATGAAAGTTTAGATGCCGATTTTTGGTGAACCAACTGTGTTGTACTTGCTAATTGGACAGAACCAATCAAAAAGTGCTGTCCATGGTGCTCAACAAAAAATTGGCTGGCTCCTTAGCTTAGATGCCTTCTTTTTCAAATAAAGATAGAAAGATAATGAAGAAAAAAATGATAATAGAAGTAAATTAGCAACTTGATTAATATTGCATGCTAAAACTTTTTAAGCCAAAACCTAAAATATATGATTTAACAGTTAAATAATAAGTCATTACCTGTCTGTGTCTTTTTATGAAAAATTTCATATGGATTTGGAGATAATTCAATATCCAATAGTGTTATTGGCAAAGGTGGAGAAAGAGCTTCACTTCTGGGTGTTTGCACCAACATTGACCTTAGGTAGCGTGGTGGGTGTTCACACTTCATTCTCCTACTTCTCATATCTATAAACATATATATATAAAAAAAAATTGGAATAAAATTTTTTTTTTTAATTATTCCAAGTAATTTTTTGTTTTCAAAACATTCAGTTCTGCATGCTTACTTTTCTAACATGTTTCAATGGTATATAGTAATATATTTATATTTTATTCTGCTAACTCAGTTCTGCATGTTTCAATGGTATATACTAATATAGTTATATTTTACTCTACTAACTCATTTTTGTATGCTAACTTTTCTAACCTTTTAAGTGTATATAGTAATATAGTTAAATTTTAATCTACTAACTCAGTTCTGCATGCTTACTTTTGTAACTTTTTGCAATTGTATATACTAATATAGTCAAAGTAACACTCAGAAAATATTATTGTCCTGGATTCATCAATGATGACGCAGTTCAAAAATAAACCCTTTTTTTATATTATAAAAAATTATTTCATATATAATTTTGAAACTTACATGTCCTTATCAATCTTCGAATTGATTTATAGTATATCGGTTCTCTTCTCTTCAAATCACTATATTTTCTAAGACACTGTCGTCTTGTTCTTTTAATTTTTGAAATACGATGCATTCTTCTCAGCATCTCGTATATAATTTTGTCTCTGCATTCCTGTCTCACTCCCCTCACACCACCAATCCGTTTAGGGAAATATTTATCCATGGCATAAACTAATATCACCAATTCTCCAGCACCAAAAGGTTCAGGACGCGACATGTTTGACGATGACGTGATTAATCGTTATGTCAATCATTAGCGCATTGATATAGATATGTATCCCCCGAAAAATAGAAAAAAATATAATGTATATGTAGATTAATGTATTTTATGAAGGTTTGTAAATATCGATGTTTATAGTTATTACAAATGATATTTGGTTTCTATACATTTTCTTTGTTTCAGATGTGTTTGATATGTATTAAAATTTACTTTGGTTTACATTGTTATTTTGTTTCTAAACATTTTCTTTGTTTCAGATGTGTTTATATGTATTAAAATTTATTTTGGTTTACAATTTTTATTTGTTTCTAAACATTTTATTTTTTTAAGATGTGTTTATATGTAATTAAAATGTACTTTGGTTTACAATTGTTATTTTTTTTCTAAACATTTTCTTTGTTTCATATGTGTTATTATGTATTAAAATTTATTTTGGTTTACAATTGTTATTTTGTTTCTAAACATTTTCTTTTTTTTCATATGTGTTTATATGTATTAAAAGTTACTTTGGTTTACAATTGTTAATATATAATGTTTAAAGATTGTAATTTTGTAATAAAATAATTTATTTGCCATTATTTTCTATATGCCACTATTCTTTTAACAAATCTTGAATGGAAAAATATATTATTAAGGATAAGAAAATAAGTGTTAAGAGTAAGCCCTTAAGGTATTTATTTGAATATGGGAAAACCTAGTAGCTGTTAAAAATTGAGGTTAGAATAAAACAAATCAGGAACTTCCGGGCGGCGGCCATGACAGGTCGCATTTCAGTTAGCTGCCATAGACCTACAGATTAATCTTGCAAATATCTGTTTCCACATCTGACATCGAGCTGAAACACATACAAATTTTGATGCAGATAACAAAGCTCAACTGATTGCAGCAAAAATTTACTAATTTACTCGCAATTACTATATACCGGAGACTACACGAGGTTGCGGCCTCCTATCTAACCCCCTGGCAGAGGGTCCTTGGATCTCTGTCGTTACTAAGGGCTGTGAGAGAGAACCCTTTCTTTGCTTTTATTCTATATACACCCGCCATCAATATCTATCTGAAGTGCTGAAGAGATGGCAGATTTACTCTTACAGGCGATCAGTGATATGCTAGACACATACCAAACGGCTTTCACCGAAGCCATGTATGCAGCTTTTCACCCCAATCCACTGGGCGAGAAACCTATATATGCACCCAACGGGTATGGGGGTGGTGGTGCTTTGGGGCCCCGGCATCAGCCGCCTACCTCCCTGGCTGTCAATAGAGACTCGGACACTAACTACCTGCTCAGAGGCGGGAGTGAGAAGCTTCCTGTGTTGGAATTGGGGGATAGCAGCGTAACTACCATATTTGTAGAGGGAAAGTCTACAGCAGTGAGCGTAGATGATGAAAGTGAATCTTTTGGTGCAATACCCGCAATACTAATTGCTTCAGGACATCGCAGGGTTAGCGCCCCATCACAGCCCCTGCCGAGACCTACCGGAACCCAGGAACCGCTGGACTTAGCAGAAAGGAAGCAACCACACCAAGTGAGCTCCATACAGCTATCATCAGGGAGGTACCTGAATTTCACCGCCATGGCACGCACTGACAAAAGGCACCTACCCTTATCGCTACAGCCCTTCAGAATACCTGGGAGTCTTAACAGAGGTGAGCTGGACATTATAACTACCGCATCCCTCTTACTATACCTCCTCTGGGTCACCACATTGAACTTTCTCTCCTGCGCGGGATTCCGATCCCTGCCCGATAGATCTGGAGTGGGGTAGCTATGCGATGATAACATGAGGACTGTCATACAATTACCGGACCCTAATGTTTTTCACCATCTATACCTTACACTGCTAGCATATGATCTCTCTTCATAAAAGACAGAGCTTCCCCCCCACTTTACTTGCCGTGTTTTGAAGGTTACTATCAGAGACAAATTACAACTGTTTATTATTGCACATCGATTGTATCCCAGATCTCAGTGCATCTGTTAGTCTTGCAGGAACTATTACGCATTATTTGAGATGCCCGCTTTCACTATAAACTAATCTTTCAAGGGGTTCCCGACACCCTGCTGCGCAGCCTGCGTCCGAGGCAGGGTGGCATACTGTGTGTTGGGGCTTCAATATGCACTCACATTGCTTGTCTGGGATATGCGATACCACTATTTCCTACACTGCTTTACCTAATAAGATAAAAGTTTATTGCTATCATTTTTGCCAACTTTGTGCTATAATATATAATCTCTAGCTGACCTGGTTAATGCATGACATGTTTGTTAGTTTTGTATTAAGCTCTGGAGGACCAGGGATAACATACTAGAGGGCTCAGAATAAGCCTCCAATAGCAATATAGTAATCATATACGATTCTAAGTGATATAGCTTGGAAAACTTTATATATAACAGTGTGTAACTACTCTTAAGAAGGGAGCAGGCCTGGCCATACTTCTAATAGATCATAGGCTCATACCTACAATTCAGATTCATATTACCTACAGCCTATATTATTACCTGGCCCAACTCCTATACTTCAGTACCTTCCCCACATAGTAAGAGATGAGGAGCTCCTGTCCTATTCACAACGTTTTACCACACTCTTGTTAGAAGATAGCTGTTTAGTTTTTTATGCATATTAAGTTTGTAATGAGCAGTAGATGTTAAATATCTGCCTGGTAATGTGGAAACTGGCTTCCCCCCTCCTATTACTGGCTGGACATGTACAGCAGATATCTGAAATACCTTGTACATAAAGATCACTGGCGGGTGCCCTGATTAACTATATGTATTCCATATTATACACACCTAACACGCACAAAGCTTCTCACAATGTTAACTCTACCTTGTGTATACCAAATATCCTAAATCTATGTGTGACTTTGTCAAACTTATAACGCTACACTACCCCGTATTCCTATATGAGTCACTATTAAATTTATATAAAAGAGGTTCTCACTTAGAGATCCAAGAGTGGTCTCTTCACTAGACATAGCCCCCTATCTATGATCCTGTATATATGGATGAGGTCCAAGAGTGGCCTCCTTTGTCAACTAGGAGGCACACAGACTATTAGGCATAACTCTTGAACAGTTTGCTTTTGCATTTTCCTTTTAGAAATGTATAATGGTGTCGCGCAGAATTGTACAATATGTTTCCTACAGTTTCCTATCACTGTGTTTGTTTTTCACATTTCATGTATGCCTTACTCAGAACCTCAATAAAAAGATTAAAAAAAAAAAAGAATAAAACAAATCAAATTAGCAAGTCTTTTTTAACTCAAAAATCCTATCTGATAACATAAAGCACTGTTGAATATACTGTCACTTGTTACAGCTACAATTCAATGACACAATACAATGAATTAGCATCAGCTATGGAGGGATTACATTACACTAATCACATTATGTAAAAGAGTGAGAGCAGCTGTAGACACTAGTGTGATGTCACAAAGACAATGTATTACCTATAATATATTGTCTGTAATAACTTTGATCATAAACTTTATTTATTTGAAACATTTGATAATTGAAGAGCAACAACTGTTATGTATTTAACTGTTTATCATGAGTGATTTTTAATAACCTTAATTCTTAAAAAAAAAAATGGAGACAAGTTAATAAAGAAAGTTTTTTATTGATCAACTGAAACTTTAATCTTCAAAATATTGTTCTGAAACCATGTCCCTTGTTGCATTTCCACGCCTATTAGCTTGTTCTACACATATTTCTTCTGGTAAATCATCAGCATCTATTGGATCTTCATCTTCTAATGGACAGCCTCTTTTAATTGCTATATTGTGCAGTATGCAGCAAACCAATATAATTTTTGCAACTTTCTCTGGTGCATACTGCATAGCACCACCAGAACGATCAAGACATCGAAACCGCATTTTCAAAAGACCGAAAGTCCTCTCAATAATCCCCCTGGTAGATCGGTGAGCTTCATTGAAACGTACTTGACTTCTGGTCTGTGGGTTGTTATAGGGAGTCAACAGCCATTCTGTACATGAGTACCCTCCATCTCCTAATAGAAGATATAATAAATATAAATATTAATATAAGAATAATTATAAAGATTCAGAACTGTACAATACAAATTTAAACTATACAGATTATAGTCGACAAATTGGGCGCAATTTTTGTACATTGAAATGAGAGACAAATTAGACGCCAGTTATGCTTACCTAGAAGCCATCCTTCAGGCATATTTCCGTCCTCGAACTTCCGATATAACCCAGTCTGCCTTAAGATGTAAGAATCATGACAGGAGCCAGGAAAGTTAGAACGGACACTGATAATCCTCATGTTGGGGTCACAGACCATCTGGACATTCAAGGAATGGAAATGCTTTCTATTCCTATAGATCTCCTCACAAGCTTGAAGTGGTCTTACAGCAACATGGGTACAGTCTATGGCACCTAGGACATTGGGCATCCCAGCCATCCTATAGAAATTTGACTTGATAGATTGCCATTCTTCAGGGGTAGATGGCAAACAAACATATCGATGAAAAATAACCATCATAGCCCCTATTACTTTGGATAAGTGGCGTGAAAAAGCAGATTGACTCATTCCAATAATGACGCTATAAACTGCCTGAAAGGAGCCTGTTGCAAAAAAATGCAATGCAGCTAATAGTTTCAGAAGTCCCGGAATAGCTTGTGAACGAGCAGTCATCAGCTCCAAATGATCTTCAATCTCTCGATACAGGTGTAATATCGATTCACGATCAAGCCGGAATCTTTGTATGATCTCTCGGTCAGAAAGGCCGTGCAAGCCAACCCGTGGAAGGAATACACGGGGGACACGAACTCTCCTTCTTCTAACGATACGATTAGCTACATTTCCAGTATTCTGTCTTCTAGCCCGGATTTGCATCACATGGAGAATAAACAAAAACAGAATTTTCTCCATAGCTGCTGAAATGAACAATGTAAGTACAATGCTGATATTACTGCCTTTTATATATGTCTAGACTGGCGTCTAGAGTGACTTTCCTATTGTTTTGTACCTTGCCCGCCACCTAAAAGGTGGCAAGGCAAAAATAACGAGGTGGGGGTGGAGATTGACGCGAGCGGACAAATAGATTTTTTAGTACATTCGTTTTTGGCAAGTTGGTGGTCAAATGTGTCTAATTACAGTAAAAAATGGAGAGGTAGCGAGGTTTGGCGGATAAGTACGCTCACAATTTTAAATATGCGAGTTTTAACATAATTGACGGCTTTGTACATATCAGTTTGCGAGTTTTGACGCGAGATTTGTTGCGGGTAGCTCGCTGACTGCTTAGTACATGGAGCCCTATGACTACGGTCTGAGGACCGAAACCGGTCAAACTTTGTATCACCTATTTTAACCTTTGGAGTCCTGCTGTTTGTCTATGGATTACCATTTAATAAAGTATTTTTTTTATTTCAACCTAAGTTTTACTACCATGAAGTTTTTTGCAAGAGGGTTTGGAACTTTTTCTTCTTTTTTTTTCATTTTATCTGTGGAGTACTGGGACTCCATTCTATTGCACTGTGTTCCGGCATACCCCAAGGGAGCTGACAAGGGATTCTTCACAGATTGGACGTCAGAGGGGGGAGCTTAGGGGCCGACTAGCGTGTGTTCTGTAAGGAGGATTGATGAGGACGCCGAGAAGGCATGGTGCAGCAGCTCTCCGGTGACACGCAAGACGCCTACGCTAAACTGTGAGTGTTACTAGATACTCCAGCAGGATACAGGCTTTGGCTGCTTAATGGTTGTGTGTACTACATATTTCTAAAAGGGATCCGATACGAGGTACACTGTTAAATGCTGCCTGGTCAGCACGGTGTGTTCTCTCTGTGAACGCTGTTTTCATCCCTGATATGTAGGTGGACTTTACACACACACCGCACTGTGGGATACCTCATAACAGTTTTGTACAGGAATCTGTCACACAGTTTCGAATAGTGGATTGTCTTATTGCCAATTACTAGATATAGCGTTTTTGGGCAGGATTTCAACCCCACTCGCTTTCAATTATAAATGTGAATATTGGATTGATCCACAACTGTCTATACATACAACTGCTGTTTGTACAAACTACCGCCCACACGCATGCTAGATGTTGCTAAGTTAACAGCCCCCATAATAGCTCCTCTATCATTTATACTACACATTACTCTATCTATGGTGCAGCTCTCTGGTAGATTTCTTTTTCATTTTTTCTATTTACTAACTACCTAGTTAAAATAAATACAAATGTACCTGTAAAATAAAACCTAACCTGTCTTACACTAACACCTAACATTACACTACAATTAAATAAATTACATTAATTAAATACAATTAACTAAATTACAAAAAAAAACAAACCCACTAAATTACACAAAATAAAAAAAGAAATTATTATTGGAACAGCCAATAGAATGCGAGCTCAATCCTTTGGGCTGATTGGATCAGCCAATAGGATTGAAGCTCAATCCAATTGGCTGATTGCATCAGCCAATAGGATTTTATCACCTTTAATTCCGATTGGCTGATAGAATTCTATCAGCCAATCAGAATTCAAGGGACACCATCTTGGATGACGTCATTTAAAGGAACCTTCAGTGTACGGCTGGGACCGTATGAAGAGGATGCTCCACGCCGGATGTCTTGAAGATGGAGTCGCTCCACGTCGGAAGGATGAAGATACAATATGCCGTCTGGATGAAGACTTCTGCCCGCCTGGAGGATGACTTCTTGCCGCTTGGATGAAGACTACTCCCGGCTTTGTTGAGGACTTCTGCCCGCTTGGATAAAGACTTCTCCCGGCTTAATGAGGATGGATGTCCGGTCTTCAAAACCTGTAAGTGGATCTTCGGGGGTTAGTGTTAGGTTTTTTTTTAAGGGTTTATTGGGTGGGTTTTATTTTTAGATTAGGGGTTTGGGCAACGGAAAAGAGCTACATGCCCTTTTAAGGGCAATGCCCATCCAAATGCCCTTTTCAAGGCAATGGGGAACTAAGGTTTTTTAGATAGGATTTTATTTGGGGGTTTGGTTGTGTGGGTGGTGGGTTTTACTGTTGGGGGGATTGTTTGTATTTTTTTTTTACAGGTAAAAGGGCTGATTTCTTTGGGGCAATGCCCCGCAAAAGGCCCTTTTAAGGGCTATTGGCAGTTTAGTTTAGGCTAGGTTTTTTTTTATTTTGATAGGGCTATTAGATTAGATGTAATTAGTTTAAATATTTGATCATTTCATTTTTATTTTGTGTATTTAAATGTTTATTTTTTTTGTAATTTAGTTAATTGTATTTAATTAATGTTATTTATTTAATTGTAGTGTAATGTTAGGTGTTAGTGTAGCTCAGGCTAGGTTTTATTTTACAGGTAAATTTGTATTTATTTTAACTAGGTAGTTAGTAAATAGTTAATAACTATTTACTAATTAGTCTACCTAGTTAAAATAAATATAAACATAGCTGTGAAATAACAATAAAACCTAAGATAGCTACAATGTAACTATTGGTTATATTGTAGCTAGCTTAGGGTTTATTTTATAGGTAAGTATTTAGTTTTAAATAGGAATTAGTTAGGTAATGATAGTAAGTTTTATTTAGATTTATTTTAATTATATTAAAGTTAGGATTAGACTTAGGGTTAGGTTTAGGGGTTAATATATGTATTTCGTTTTAGTGATGTGGGAGGCCAGAGGTTTAGGGGTTAATAACTTTAGTATAGTGGTGGCTGCGATGTTGGGGTTAATAGATTTATGTAGGTTGTGGCGACATTGGGGGCGGCAGATTAGGGGTTAATAAGTGTAGGTAGGTGGCGGCAATGTCGGGGGCAGCAGATTAGGGGTTAATAAGTCTAATGTAGGTGTCGGTGATGTCGGGGGCGGCAGATTAGGGTTGTTTAGACTCGGGGTTTATGTTAGGGTGTTAGGTGTAAACATAACTTCTCTTTCCCCATAGGAGTCAATGGGGCTGTATTACGGAGCTTTACGCTCCTTTATTGCAGGTGTTAGGCTTTTTTTTAGTCGGCTCTCCCTATTGATGACTATGGGGAAATCGTGCACGAGCACGTAAAACCAGCTCAAAGCAGCGCTGGTAGTTGTGTGCGGTATGGAGCTCAACGCAGCCATATTGCCCGCAAACGCAGGTTTTTGGAAAACCTGTAATAGCAGCACTATTAAAGCTGAGCGGTGGAAATAACTTGCAAGTTATTACCAAACCGCTCATAACGCAAAACTCGTAATCTGGCCGATTGTTATATATATGGCACACATGAACTAGCACTGTCTAGCTCTGAAAAGCTAATAAAATGCCCTGAGATAAGAGGTGGCATTCATGGGCTTAGAAATTAGAATATGAGCCTACCTAGGTTTAGCTTTCAACAAAGAATATAAAGAGAACAAAGCAAATTTTATGATAATAGTAAATTGGGAAGTTGTTTAAAATTGCATGCCCTATCTAAATCCTGAAAGTTAAATTTTGACTTTACTGTCCCTTCAACAAGGATTGAAATGTAAACGATCTAATTAAAAAATGTATATATTTTCAAAATAAGAAAACTTTGTTGTCAAATATGAACACATTATGACAAATCAATACATATGATCTAATACATGATTTCTGCAATTTACTGTATAAAGTTGGTATTAGTGAAAAATAAAACTATTAATATTTTCGTTTATTTATAAAGCGCCAACGTATCACAGAGCAGCACTGTAACATATTTAACAAGCTCCGTACGGAGCTTGATGCCCTGTGTTTCTGGCGAGCCTTCAGGCTCACCGGAAACAGAAGTTATGAAGCAGCGGTCTAAAGACCGCTGCTCCATAACCTGTCCGCCTGCTCTGAGGCGGCGGACAGAAAACGACAGAAATCAACCCGATTGAATACGATCGGATTGATTGACACCCCCTGCTAGCGGCCGATTGGCCATGAATCTGCAGGGGGTGGCATTGCACCAGCAGTTCACAAGAACTGCTGGTGCAATGATAAATGCCAGGAGCGTATGCAGTCGGCATTTATCGATGTGCACTGGACATGATCCGCTATATCGGATCATGTCCGCTCGCACCATTATAAATAGGCCCCTAAGTATACAGTTATGGGGTACAATAAACAGAAAACATACACATAATCAGACATACAGTTATGAATTACAATAAACAGAAAACATATACATAAATCGGATGTATACAGTTATGGGGTACAATAAACAGGAAACATATACATAAATCAGACGTATACAGTTATGGGGTACAATAAACAGAAAACATATTCATAAATAAGATGTATACAGTTATTGAGTACAATAAACAGAAAACATATACATAAATTGGACGTATACAGTTATGGGGTACAATAAACAGAAAACATATACATAAATTGGATGTATACAGTTATGGGGTACAATAAACAGGAAACTTATACATAAATCGGACGTATACAGTTATGGGGTACAATAAACAGGAAACATATACATAAATCGGATGTATACAGTTATGGAGTACAATAAACAGAAAACATATACATAAATCAGACGTATACAGTTATGGGGTACAATAAACAGGAAACATATACATAAATCAGACGTATACAGTTATGGAGTACAATAAACAGAAAACGTATACATAAATCAGACATATACAGTTATGGAGTACAATAAACAGAAAACATATACATAAATCAGACATATACAGTTATGGGGTACAATAAACAGAAAACATACATAAATCGGACGTATACAGTTATGGAGCACAATAAACAGAAAACATATACATAAATCAGATGTATACAGTTATGGGGTACAATAAAGAGGAAACTTATACATAAATCGGACGTATACAGTTATGGAGTACAATAAACAGAAAACATATACATAAATCGAACGTATACAGTTATGGATTACAATAAACAGAAAACATATACATAAATCAGATGTATACAGTTATGGGGTACAATAAACAGGAAACATATACATAAATCAGACATATACAGTTATGGAGTACAATAAACAGAAAACATACATAAATCAGACATATACAGTTATGGAGTACAATAAACAGGAAACATATACATAAATCAGACATATACAGTTATGGAGTACAATAAACAGAAAACTTATAAATCTGACCCATACAGTTATGGAGTACAATTATTAGAAGACAATTACATAAATCATAAGGGTAGAGTGCTCTGCCCTTGAGTTACTGTAAGATATAAACCATCTTTACATAAAATGATTGAGAGAGCAGATGGACTCATGAAGTTACATTTTAAAGAAAAGGATTAAAAAAAATTATGCAAACAAAAAAAAAATATTTTTAAAATGCAAAAACATTGTCACTGCCCTCCACATACATGATATTTAATTACTCCCAAACCATCCCTGGAATGATTTTAAACAGGGGGTGACTACAGGGTCTCAGGGGTCTGCAACTCTAAGGGGCTAATCTGTTTTTAAAAGTAGCATTGGTTTAGTGAGGGGGAGGCTGGTGGACCCCTCAATGTTCCCCCTTGCAAAATAAGGCTCACAGTGTAAGGAAAGTGTATGGATTTGCCTTTACAAATATGGTTGCAGGTTTTCCAAGATGGATGTCATTGTGTAGCTGCAAAGAAAAACCTTCTACAATATTTGTACAGGAAGGCTGAGCAAATATATATCTTCTGGTGCAGATAATCAAGATGGACAGGCGAGTCGTAATCATAAGAAATCAGCTTCTCTTGCTCCCATATGGTTGCTGGATCTGCTGATTTTAAACATACACAAAGGGTACTGTTGAAATAGGGAACCCATGCACTGGTTCCCAATGAGGTTTAGTTACGACCCTAGTGGCAAACATTAAATATCCCATACATTTTGTGATCTAGGTTTAACTTTTTTACTATTGCAAAATTTGAAACATAAAAAATGTACTGCCCCCCATTGATCAAAGTTTATTTTCCTCTTTCTGTATTTGTTTGTAAACTCTAGCATCACTTTATGCTTCTGGCTTTATAATTTCCTGTTTAGTAAACTACATGTATACATTATACAATTTCAAATGAATAATTTGATTAACACCTTGGCTATTATTATATTCCTATTTAAATAGCAGCCATTCATTTTATTGTGCATTGTTTTACTCTCTTATGGCAGTCCATAGATATAACTCACAATTTTTAAAAGTAAATTACAGGAAAAAAAGGACAAAATTCATGTTTTTATCAGCTGATGGTGAGCAAATAGTCGATAGTGTGTAAAGCAAATGATGGGCAAATAGTTCTTCATGAAATTCTTTTCTATACAATTATTATTATTATTATTATTATTATTAATAATAATAATAATAATAAAATGGCTTTTTTTCAAGTCTCAGAAATCAAAATTTTCAACAGTATTTTGGATTGTGCTCGAGAGCAAAACTTAAATTAACCACTTGTAATATGAGCTCACTAAAAAAGTTTTACCCTTGTTAAAGGGACAGTCTACACCAGAATTGTTGAATCCCTTTATTACCCATTTCCGAGATTTGCATAACCAACACAGTTATATTAATATACTTTATACCTCTGTGATTACTGTATATCTAAGCCTGTGCAGACTGCCCCCCTTATTTCAGTTCTTTTGGCAGACTTGCATTTTAGCCAATCAGAGCTGACTCCTAGGTAACTCCACGTGCATGAGCACAATGTTATCTATATGCCACACATGAACCAACGTCCTCTAGTTGTGAAAAAAAAATGACAAAATGCATTCAGATAAGAGGCGGCCTTTAAGGGCTAATAAATTAGCATATGAGCCTCCTAGGTTTAGCTTTCAACTAAGAATACCAAGAGAACAAAGCAAAATTGATAATAAAATTAAATTGGAAAGTTGTTAAAAATTACATACCCTATCTGAATCATGGACATTTATTTTTTTAATTAAACTGGCCCTTTAAAATGCTCTGCTTAAACATTTTTTACCCATCCACTTGTAATACCAGATGGTGCATTATTCTTGGTGCGAAACCAAGAGCAAGATAACACACCCTACACTATTAATCATACTCAATTTGTAATCTAGCCCTTTATTGGGGATTTAATTTTGAATTTAATAACCCTTTAAACGGACATAAAACCCAAACATTTTCTTTCATTTTCATTTGATTCAGATAGAAGATACAATTTTAAACTTTTCAATTTACTTCTGCTATCTAATTTGCTTTATTCTCTTAGTATCATTTGTTGAAGAAACAGCAATGTGTATGGGTGAGCCAATATAATGAGGCATATAAGTGCAGCCACCAATCAGCAGCTCCTTAGCCTACCTAGGTATTCTTTTCAACACAGGATATCAAGAGAATAAAACAAATTAGATAATATAAATATATTGGAAATGTTTTAATTATCGTGAAATACATTTTTGGGGTTTTATAACATTTTAAGGCGACAACACTTTTTTACTTAGAGATTTCCTGTGATGGAAATCAGGGTGATGATTAAACTGTGTAACCTATAATGTTTCAGTCTTGCATCACTTGTAAGTTCTGTGCAAACAATGTTGTTTGTATCAATGTAATTTCATGTTTGTTTTTTGTCTTACAATGTATGTTTTGTATCCTAGTATAAATCTGGGAAAAACTGCCACTAATTTTTTACTAAAGCATAATAATAGTTTATATCATTTACATTGAATTTGGCTTGGCACATGTAGGATTGCTAAACTAACTTTAGTTTTATAAAATTATTTGAAAATAGAAAAAGACAAAGAGAAAATTTGTGACAATTTGTTTAGTCAAATATTTTTCCTGTTTTCTGACAATTTCTAAATATTCCTACACATATTAAATTAGGCAAAGCAATGTATGAAGAAGATATCAAGGCAAAAACAGAGTGGGAGTCTAGACCAAAGACAAATAATGAGCTCAGTCCTGCTCAAAGATGCAGACAACAACATACTGTATCTGTCTTTGTTTTACATTATTTCAGCATTCAATATGTCCCATTACATCATTTGTCCATTTCTTAATTTTAAACCAATATTAATGGTAAATGCTCCAATCAGTATTTGTTTCTTCTTCTAATGGGGGCATTCAGTTGACTATAAAATCTAGCTTTTTATAATAGTGTTCATATGTGGAAGCTACAGCTATTTTCCAGAATGCATTTGTATAATGACACTTAATGAGTTGCTTATCCAATCAAAATAATACTATTAGTAATATTACTTAGGGATAAGCAATTTTACAGCAGCTGTCTTTAACCAGTTTGTATCCAAAACGTATGAACATGTGCCAGACAGCCGCGTGTTGTAAAATGATCTGTAAAATAAAGGGTTAAGGTGCTTTTGGTTATAGTGTAATTATGTATCATTAGCCATGTGCAAGCATTCCACAAAGGGCACAGTTGTGAACAGGATCACCCTTAAGTTGTGTTTATATAGTACCCATAATTAAGTGTATTTATCTAAAAGGTGACTAATGAGTCATCTGTCAGTTTAAAGTACCTTTTACACAGGAGACAAAAGTAAAAGTTTTCAACAACACTTGTGATATGAAAGCACTTTGCCTAGACAGCTTTGTTCCTGGAAACAATCATTCTATGTCATTCAGTAACGTATAAAGCAATAATGCTTACCAGAGCAAGCCTCCAGTAGGAAACAGTGAGAATGTCAACATGTGGAATGTGCAGCAATTCATAAAGCAATATGTTTCTCTGTATCTGCTTAAAACTCAAGAATATAAAGCAAGTACAGTTATGTTATACAAATGAATGCAAAGCACAAGCCTGTTTCATACAAATTTGCAATTAAATTAATATGGTCACAATTCAGGTTAAAAAATGGTTAATGCATGAGGATCCCTTTTGAACCCTTTTAAATTATGTAAATCTATTCAGAAAGAGCATAAATTGTGTCAGCGATGTTTTAAAGGGCTAGTAAATACAGTAGATGTGCATAATCAACAAATGCATGATAACAAGACAATGCAATAACACTTAGGGGCCTGTCTATCAAGCTCCAAACGGAGCTTGAAGGCCTGTGTTTCTGGCGAGTCTTCAGACTCTCCAGAAACACAAGTTATGGGGCAGCGGTCTAAAGACTTACTGGATAGAATAAAAGGCATTGCTGAATAAATGCAGACAGATTGGGACAGAATTATTTGGGGTGTGAAGCTTTCATTCATAAAGACTCTATACCCATATGAAGTATAGCGTCTTGCTATGAAGTCTCTGTATTTCAAAGCTTACAAGGTTGTCTTATTTTGCATTGTCTTTAAAATGTTCAAAGTTTTTATTTGTGCATATATTAAAGAGGGCTGTTTCCTAGAGGATATGTTTTTTTTGTTTTTAATTAGTTTGTTTAGTAATGTTTTGATGCCGGTATTCCTGTGAGAACTAATAAGTTGTAGTTGTGAATGCTTTGACTCCTGATTAATACATTTACACACATGTACTCTCTTTGGGTTGTAAAGGCTGCAGCTTATTTAATTATAACATAAATAAGAAACAATTATCTGCTCGCCTGATAAACCTCATTTAACTGAACTAACATTCAGTATTTATCAGGCAGCGGTCATCAGAGCTGCTTTCGTAGCCACTTTTCCACCTCTTAGGTGGAGAATTTCAATATCCTCGGAGAATAACAGAGATTAACAGCTCCTTCTCGCTCGTGATTGGTTGTGCGCGGGGGAGGTGGCGGTGTTGCACGTGAGCGCAAAATAGTGCTGTCGTGCAATGCTGAATAACGCCAGCGGATTGCTGCCCATCAGAAGCGAGTTGGGGCAGATGGGCGCATATATACGACCCTGTCCACCATGGCTTGATAAATGGAGCCCATGTGTGCACCTTGCATATATATGTTTCTCTCTGTTTATGGTGTGCTGCATTTTTATATTAATAGTATGGTCTAGATCACTACATAGCTGGAGTTAAATCACTACATTTATTCCAAGAGAAAACTATACCCATTAAAAATATGCTGCATTTCCAGCATTTTCCTTTTCCAACACAAACACCAAGATTTTACATTTTTATGGTTCAATTGCTGTGTGAGAGTGAATTGTTATGAAACACTCAAGGAAAATACATTGCCATTTGATGTTGCTATAGAAAGTTTGTCTTTCAAGCATTCCTTGAAAATGGTAAATACAGCAAAATGTTGGCTTAATACTACCATATTATAATTTGTGCCAAGGAAATAAAATATAGAATATAAATTATTTATAAAGTATAATATATTTAACTTGAAAGTCATTTTCTTTATAAAAAAACCTTCTTATTTTGGCTTATCTCTATAACCACATACAGTGCAGCTCTCAACCATCATATTTTAACCACAAATTATCTAAAAACATAAGTTTGGTCAACACAAATATATAAGAGATGGAACCAGATGAATTATAGGAGACAAAACACAGTATTCTTTCAAAGTGGTGACAGCTCACAAAGAGGATAACATAAAATTAGGGCATTTCTAAAATCTTTTTTATCTGTGGAAATAAAAAGTAAATTACACTATTTACTTTTAAAATTGAAAATCAATCCCATGGAAAGAAGATTTTCTGTCATCACTAAGCTTTCACTGATATCGTTAAAGAGACTGTTGAAGATAAGTGGAGTGCATTGATGATAAGTGTAGGTCCCGTTTAGTGCAATCAGACATTTGGCCATTACTTATTAAAGGGTTAATCACAATATTTTGCTTGTTTTCGATAGATAACGATTACTGAACTTAGGTCAGCAGTGTCAGTGTGTTATTCCAGTGATCACAAGCCTAAAGCTAAGCCTACGCTTCTAGCATTAAAAGGACATGAAACCCAAACATTTTCTTTCATGACTCAGATAGAGGATATCATTTTAAACAACATTCCAATTTATTTCTAGTATCTAATTTGCCTCAATCTTTAGATATCCTTTGTTGAAGAAATATCAATGCACATGTGTGAGCCAATCACACAAGGCATTTATGTGCAGCCACCAATCAGCAGCTACTAAGCCTATTTAGATATGTTTTTTGACAAAGGATATCAAGAGAATGAAGCAAATTAGATAATAGAAGTAAATTGGAAAGTTGTTTACAATAGCATGCTCTTTCTCCCCATAGACTTCAATAGAGAGTTCAAACTGAAAAAAAACCCTAATACTTATTGCTTGCATGCTAACCCAACATGCATTCGACAAACTGCATTAACCTGAAGGTTACATGTATATATAGATATATATATATATGAATTTAAATAGGCAAAGCTATATATATATATATATATATATATATATATGACACCTAGACAAATACTTATTTATCTATTAGTTTGAAAGTGATAATGAAGTATAGGTACATAAATCCTTTGGGTAACAGATGTTTATTCATTTTAACTGACCAACTTACATGCTATCCATGATATCATGGTATTGATGGTAGTAAATATAAGTCTTGATATGATACTTTTGCCCTGAGTATATGTGTATGTATCTAGTATGCTAGCTTTGATAATTGCATTCATTTGATTGAATCACTAGATCATATGCTTGAACTTTATGCATAGTGTTTACCAACTAATCAATTGAAATAATGAACCCAGTTATGCTAAAAATCTCCATGTGAATTAGATTGTCTTATCTTATCTTATCGGCCAAGGAAAATTCACTATATAAAAACAGATATTGCAATGCTTTTCCAGGCTGGATCCATTTAATTTAATCTAATTGCATCCTTTAATTTACCCCATATAGGGTTAACATATAAATATAGGTACCCTCCTTTGTATATGTATATACACACCGGATTGTGTATATTATATATATAATATATATAGTATATATATATATACATATATATATATATACATATTTATATTAATATATATATATATATATATATATATATATATATATATATATATACATGCCCAAATTAATGTTGGATATTTATATTATGGTAATGTTTATCCTTAGGATTTAACTAAGACATAGACAGCAGGATGCAAACCCTATAATGTGGTATATTGTAATTATCTTTGCAATTTCAATGCAGCAAGTAGCAGAGGTATTTTCTCTCTCAAGATTAGATATTATATCTATTTGACAACATATATCTGTTCCATGTCAAGATTGTATGTGTATTATGTTTACTAGCAATTACTACATTTCCTTGTCTAGATTTGGTTTGTGATCTTTAGAATGGTATATACCTTTAATTTTGTAAACATAGAGACCAGCTAAAGTTTTTAACCAATTACTGATGATTGTAAGGTTTATAAGTCGAGAGACATGTGTGCACTATTAGCTATTATTACGGCCTAGTGTCAAAACATGTTAGCAGTACACACACTGTGTCTCTGTGTGTAAAGCGTTTTTAATATTTTTTTTAATAAATTATTTGGATTTTAAATGGATGTCGTCTCTGCTACTTTCTTTTTCTGATATATATATACGTATATACTGTATATATATATATATATATATATATATATATGAATTTAAATAGGTGAAGGTATATATATATATATATATATATATATATATATATAAAATCCACTGAAATAGTGCAACTCCCCACGAACAGTAAGTTTCAAATCTGCCAGGGTGCTATAGAAAGTTCAAAATATCCAAGTTTATAACACAAGCACTCGCTGGACTTGATACAGGTGAAATAAAAAGTGTTTATCCCTATAAACGAGTGACATTTCTGTGGTCTGATGAAGGGGATTACAGATTAACACCCCAAAACGTCATTTTTTTTTTTTAACATAATAAATAGACCACTTCCCTTATGTGAAGAACATTGGAATTTACAGTACATACATAGTAAAACATATTAAATATTAAAATGTATTAAAAAATATTTTCTTGTTTTCAGGTATGTGAGTGGAAAGTGCTCCAAAGTATATATACATATTTATATATGTGTATACATGTTTGTATGTGTTTATACGTGTATCTACATACATATATACACATATAAACATAAATACACATATATACACATATATACATATGTTTATATACATACTTACACATATTTAGACATATATATGTATGTATATATATATATATATATATATATATATATATATATATATATACACATTATAGCCCTTTCCATTCAAATACCTTGTCATATTCCATATACCTTTTTAACCTTTGTAATTATCATTTTTTAATAATTATATGAATAATTATTAAACAGTGTATATATATGAGTGTTGCACTTTATTTTTATGTATTTATGTTGTGTTTGGTGCAACTTATAATTTAGCCCTAACCCTTTACGCCAGGACTTTAGTCAAGTTTACTTTCAACTTGTAATTTAGAGTGGGCTTGATATGTCAATATGTCAGTGCGCCACATGTAATCTAACCTAGTGTCAATCATCTTAACACATCACCTCCTCAGATGTTTATAGATGGAGGAAGCAATAACAACTTGCAACTTTTTATATGTCCAGCAGCCGTATTATCTGGAATTGCTATTCAAAAACCATTTGGCCACACAAATCCACCACTCATCAAGCTACACAAGTACCCCCCGACTGTAGGCTGATTTCATTGTAAGCATTGGGACAAAGAGAGCCAAGACAGTAGTGTACACATTAAAATGTCTACAGGTTTTATGGCATTGATCTGAGCACCCTGATAAACAATTACATATGACAATAGCATAAAAGGTTTTGCTTTTTATTTTTTTAAACACATACAAAACTTTTTTTTTACACACATGTTTCTTGCATACATAAAGGTTTTGGAGGGGTTTCACGAAGGCAGAAAATGTTTGTTTTTATATAAACATTCAGGCATTGCTAAGTTTTTCACAGAAATATACAAGTTTTTGCTTGGTTTTCACACATAGCACTTACTTTTCTTTTGACCTACAATACATATCGTGACAAAAATGTGTATGGCTTGATCCTTCTAGGCACACATTAGAAGAAAAAACGTATGTATTCACACAAGCCTTTAATAATGGAAGACTAATGGCTTTTGTTATAAAAGACATCAAAGATGGGCATAAGTCTTCCATGAAAGAGTGAATATATATCCACATTTTAGAATGATCCTGCTATGACAAGAGCTGTTACAATTTAATCATTCAAATTGATCCTCCCCAGAATCAGACCGTGTTCTATATAAAAGATGTGGAACCTAGAACTATTTCACCTTCCCTGATACTCATTGCTTACCTGAAAGGCTCCAAATGATTATTAAAGGGTCAGTGTACTGTAAAATTTGTTTCTTCTTAAAGGGACATTGTACACTTGATTTTTCTTTGCATAAATGTTTTGTAGAATATCTATTTAGAAGGTAGGCCCATCCTGGGTGATTTTTTAAATTTTTTTATAGTTTTGCTAATTTTAAAAAACATTGTGCTGATTTTCAGACTCCTCACCAAACCCCTGAAGTATCAGATGTATACAGACACCAGCTTGCTCCTGTTTGTGTAATGGGTCTGTTCATATGCAGGGGAGGGGGGAGTGTCGCTTTCTCATTCCCTTTCACTGGGTGTCCCAACCTAACCTCATCAACAGTGCTAAATTGGGAGCTTCTAAGTAAGTTTTTAAAAGGGTTTATACTGGATTTTTTATATCAGTATCTGTGGCATATTGTTCTTTATAGACAGTGTCTATTACATGCAGTTATATGAAAATTGGTGGTATACTGTCTCTTAATGTGTTTACAATGACTCATTATACCAGTTGCAAAGTTTTAAATGTATGGGAAATTGCATCTTTAAGTACATTAGTGGTTATGAGCCTGTTGTAAAGGATATTGCAGCATTCCGGCACCCAATTGGAGCACCAGAGCTTGCCACACAACTGAGGCTGAAGCCTCACAGCTGTTAGTTGTGTATTATTTTTGTACTCTATCCATGAATGGTTCTACCCCATCTAACCCCTAGAGTGCTATATATATGTAGTCTTTCTAAAGAGGGGGTCCTTCTACCTCTCTTTATGTTTTTTGGTTAATTTAACCTGGTAAAGGTTTAGTGAAAGGGAGAAAATCTTTAAAAAGAAAAAAATAAGTTCTACATATTTACATTTAAGGGGGAAAAAACACAAAACCAAACAAATAAAAAAAAGTACTATTAAAAAAAGTTTTTGCCAGTAAAAATGGCACATTTATGTAATGCCGAAGTGAAACTGCTGCTGCATCTGATGAGACGCTGACTGCCTTTGATTTGGATGGTTTATCCACTTCTCTGATGCCTCTGTAGGTCTAAACACAGGCCTGATTCTAGACAGATCCTGAACAAAAGACTGTACATCAGGAAGCTCAGTGAGCCTCTTGTGCAATAACACAGAAAGTGCAGAAATCTTTCCCTTTAATGAACTAGCAGCAAGTCCCTTCTCCAAACCATCTTGGAGAAAGAATTCTGGACACCTTGACCTTATGCCAGGGGAATCCACGCTCTTCACACCAGAATAAGTAGGTCCTCCACACCTTATGATAGATGCAATGGGTGACAGGCATTCTAGCTTGAATGAGAGTATCAATCACTCTCTCTGAAAAACCTCTCTTCGCTAGGACTAAGCGTTCAATCTCCACGCAGTCAGCCTCAGAGAATCTAGATTCTGATGAACAAAAGGACCCTGTTCCAGCAAATCCCTATGACAAGGTAACCTTGTCATCCCCACCAGGTCCCCACCAGGTCCACGAACTACATCCTTCGCAGTCACGATGGAGCAATTAGAATAGCTGAAGCTTGCTCCTGCTTGATGCGGGTCACTACACGAGGGAGAAGTGGTAACGGTGGAAAAATGTAAACTAGGCTGAACCTCCAAGGCACTGCTAATGCATCTATCAGCTCTGCCTGAGGATCCCTGGACCACGACCCGTATCTGGGTAGCTTGGTGTTGAGTCAAGACACCATGAGATCTATCTCCGGCATCCCCCATCTGTTGCAAATCTCCGCAAACACCTCGGGATGGAGAGACCATTCCCCCCGGATGAAACGATTGCTGTGAAAATCCGCTTCCCAGTTGTCCACACCCAGAATGTGGATCGCTGACAGCGAGCAGTTTTGGGCCTCCGCCCATTCCAGAATCCGAGATACTTCCCTCATTGCTAGGGAGTTCCTCATTCCCCCCTGATGGTTGATGTAAGCCACTGAGGTTCTGTTGTCTGATTAGAATCTAATAAACTGGGATGAACCCAGAAGAGGCCAAGCCTTCAGAGCATTGAAAATAGCTTGAAGTTCCAAAATGTTGATCAGAAGGAGAGATTCCTCTTGAGTCCACAGGCCCTGTGCCTTCCTGGCACCCCAAACAGCCCCCATCCTGAAAGACTTGGGCCGTAATCACAATCTCCTAGGATGGTCTCAAGAAGGATGTCCCTTGGGACAGTTGATCTGGACAGAGCCACCAAGAGAGTGATTCTCTCGACCGGTTGTCCAGAGAAATCTGTTGATACAGATCTGAGTGGTTGCCATTCCACTGCCTCAGCATGCACAGCTGAAGAGGTCTGAGATGGAATCTGGTGAATGTAATGACATCTATGCTGGACACCACAAGTCCAATTACCTCCATACAGAGGGCCTTAAGGAGATCTGGAAGGCATGACAATTGGAAGAAATCTTGCAACGTCTCTGGTCTGTAAGAAATATCCTCATTGATATGCAATCTATTATCCTACCCAGGAATTCCACCCTGGTACTGGTAATCAGAGAACTCTTTCCTAAGTTTATCTTCCATCCATGAGATCGAAGTAGATGTAGAAGAGCTCTTGAATGGTCCTCTGCCAGCTGACAAGATGGAGCCTGAACAAGGATGTCATCCAAGTATGGCGCTACTGCAATACCTCTGTATCTTGCCACCGCGAGCAGAGCCCCCAGAACCATCATAAAGACTTTTGGGGCAGTAGCTAGACCAAATGGAAGAGCAACAAACTGGAAGTGCTGGTCCAGAAACATGAATCTTAAGAACTTGAAGTGATCCTTGTGTATTGGCACATGAAGGTAAGCATCCTTCAAGTCTATTGTAGTCATGAACTGTCACTCTTGAACTAAGGGCAGAATAGACCTTATCGTCTCCATCTTGAAAGATGGGACCAACAGGAATTTGTTTAAGCACTTTAGGTCAAGAATCAGGAGAAACATACCCTCCTTCTTTGGGACCACAAAAAGGTTTGAATAGTACCCCAGACCTCTATCTGCTAGAGGTACAATTACTCCCAGGAAAGAGAGATCCTTCACGCACCCTAGAAAAGCTTCTCTTTTTTCTGGTCTTGAAGACAGGTTTGATAAGAGGTATCTGCCCCTGGGTGGATGAGATTTGAAACCTATCCTGTAACCTTGTGCAATGATCTTCAGAACCTAAGGGTCTTGTACGGCCCCAAGCCAAGCCTCCACAAAGAGAGATAATCTGCCCCAACACGATCCAGCAATGGATCCGTGGTCGCTCCTTCATTCCGATTTTGTTTCGGTGGGCTTCTTGTTCTGCTTGAATTTATTCCAAGATTAAGACAGTTTCCAAGTTCTCTTGGACTGCTCAGTCTTCATGGAGGGCTGCTGGCATTGGGATTTATCTAAAGGAAAGGGACGAAAATTAGGACCCTGTCCTTTAGGTTTATTCTTCTTATCCTGCGGTAGAAAGACACCTTTGCTTCCAGTGACCATGGATATGATTGAGTCCAGGCCTGAACCGGAAAGAATCTTTACCTTAAATGGAAGGGAAAGTAATCTAGATTTTGAAGTCATGTCCGCAGACCAAGACTTCAGCCAGAGTGCCCTACGGGCTAGAACAGAGAAACCGGATGTCCTGACATTCAGGCGAATGATCTGCATATTGGCATTGCAGATAAAAGAATTAGCTACCCTCAGGGCCTTAATTCTTTCCTGGATCTCGTCAAGGGGAGTTTCCACCTCAATCATCTCTGATAGAGAGTTGCACCAATAGGTAGCGGCTCCAGCCACCTCAGCAACTGCTGCTGCAGGTTGAAATAAATATCCTGGGTGCTGAAACATCTTTATTAACAAGGTTTCTAGCTTCTTATCCATGGGCTCCTTAAAGGACAAACTATCCTCAAGCAGAATGGTAGTGTGCTTAGCAAGCGTGGAGATTGCTTCTTCCACCTTAGGGACGGAACCCCAAAACTCTAATTGAGAGTCCGGAACCGGGAATAATTTCTTAAAGTAAGAAGAAGGGGAAAAAGAAAATCCAAGTCTCTCCAATTCATTCTAAATAATATTTGCCATCTTTACGGGAACCGGGAAAGTCTGTGGCACCACCCTCTTCTCATAAACCTTATCAAGCTTAGGAATAGAAGGTTCCTTGGGTTATTTAGGTTCTGGAACCTCTAAAGTAGCCAACACTTCTTTTAACAGAAAGCGTAAACGTTCGATCCTAAATCTAAAGTCTAGTTCCTCCGCAGCCGGAGGTTTAGAGGCAGCAGATTCCAACCCAAAAAGAGCATCCTCTGAAGAATCAGAGTCGTCCTCATCAGCAGATAATCTTGTATCAGATAAATCCAACAAGTTGGTAGATAACCCCTGAGAAGGATAGCAATATTTGACCTTTTCGATTGCGCTTAGCAGGGCTAGGTAAATCACTGAAGACCTCAGACACTGCCATTTGTAGCTGTTCAGTAAAGTCTGGAGGTAAGAGGGCCCCTCCCAAAAGAGGATTAGCAGTGCAATGGGAAGCTGCATGTGTAATAGGAGATGACAGCAGGGAATGCACTTCACAAGAGACCCCTCAGAGGTAGACGGCTCAATTGTACTAAACATCTTAGTTTTCTTAGATATAAGTACTTTATCAAGGCATGTGGAACATAATTGAGCAGGCGGGTATACCGTAACCTCCTCACAATAAAAGCAGGTATTAGATTTTAGTAAAGAGGGAGTACCCTCTAACATATCAGAGTCCTTCATAGCTTGCGCTTTTAAGATGGACTATAGAAAAAGATAAATAGCACCTTTATACTCCCAATTGCTGGGACACTCACCACCTCCTATGACCCAGGCTCCACAGATAAACTGCTTTGTCTACTGTAAACCACACAGTCAGGAAAGAGGAAGTCAATGAGACCACACCCAGTCATGTGGAGTGCCATGCAGGACCACCCCTGCTCCTGGAATAAGCACGCCAAACCTAACAGGCCATGTAGTTATCCAAAAACGAAAGTAAAACCTGATTGTTTCAACATATGCCTGAGTCTAATCTCACACATGTCACAGCATAAAACATAACAAAGCAAATTATTCAAAAATACCCCATGTTCAATAATCCCCTTCTAGAGATATTAACCTTTGATTCCATACAGATAAAAGGAGTCACACTGTGACCCTGTCTTCTTGCGTTATCGTATGAGTATAAAATGAAACGATCTTACCGGAATCACCGCTGTGGAACAGAAACACAGTGTCTCAAGTTTGACAGTCTTGTAGCATTGCACCTAACATAGACTTGAGTGATAGAAGCAGGCAGTGAAACTCGTCAACACTGATTGCTTAGGAGCTGTTAATACAAGCCTTGAGGGTTTCGCAGAAAGACTCTCCCTGCATTTCCAGACCCTTACATTTGTCAGGGCTCTCACTTACAGGCTGACAAGACTACTTACAACTCCAGTACCATATTGAAGAGAACTACCCTCCAAAAGAGACTACTCTGAATCTTCCAACACTTCTCTGCCATCCTCCTGTGACGAAAGGCAATGAATGACTAGGGGATGAGGGGAGTGGGGGAGGTATTTAAGACTTTGGCTGGGGTGTCTTTGCCTCCTCCTGGTGGCCAGGTTCTGTATTCCCACAAGTAAGGAATGAAGCCATGGACTCTCCTCATATTAAGAAGGAAATATAGATTTGTTTTTTCCTGCAAACTTGGGAAGAAATGGGTGATGAGCTGGTGGCTCATAAAAATGCTCCATTTCAGATTCCCATGTTGCATTAAGAGTAGTGCAGTAGCCTACCAGCTCAAGATACCCCTATAATTCCATACTATGCATTGTGGGGGTCTCTTGAGCTGGTAGGCTACAGCCCCAATATTAATACAACATGGGCTCAAGAAATTAATCTGTAAAAATTCCTGCTTTGAAAACAGAAATAGACAGATTCCTAATTTGGCCCTATAACTTCACCAAAAATAGACAAACTGATACAAACAAGGGATACTGTGGACTCAGCAAATGTAGTATAACACATATTGAGGAATGAAAATGCAACTTATGTGCAAAAAATGCAATTTTTTAACACAGATTTTGGAAGAAATTGATGATGAGATGGTGGTTCATAAAAGCTTGAAATGTTTCATTTCAGATTCCCTGTGGCATCTACATTTGAAAACAGTAGCCTTATGGGGGCTATTCTTGAGCTGTTTGGCTACTGCACTTACTTTAATTGAAACATAGGCCCTGGAAATTAATATGGTAAAAATAACCTGCCTTTGGAAACAGAAATGATCAAGTTTCCTAAATAGGTCCTATAACTTCACAAAAAGTAGACAAACCTATAAATTAAGGTACTGGAGGACTAAGTAGCTAAACAAATATTGAGGAATTTCTCTGCAGTGGCACATATCAGGATTTCCATATTCACAATCGAAATGCAATATTGACTGAGTTGTGTATGCAACACAAAATAACAAAATCTTATTATTAATATTCTGGCAGATATTGCTAATCAAATGACCACATGAAATTTGTCAAAACACCCAATTGTATAAACTCTGAGATGTCTTCTTTTCAGTTGTTTTAAAAGCTTAGACACTTACAATGCTAGCATATTCAATTTAAAAAAGTGTAGTATTGAAACAATAATGTACTGACTGTGGTAGGTGACCTTTAAGTGCCAAAACTAGGTGATCATCCTACATATATGAAGCAGGGGGCCACACTAGAAATTTTGGGGCCTCGTACTTAACCATTGCTCAGTGGTCATAATGAGTGCATGAGGGAAAGTGAGTCGCATGAGGAGGTATAGTGAGCTCAGGAGAGAGGAGCTTTAGAGAAATGTGCTTGTTCATGGACAGTAATGAAATGATATAAATAAAGTTGTGAAAAACCCGAATAACCACATCAGCGATGACTGTCAGTTAACAACAGTCTGATGCTCATTGTGCCGTACTTGACGCGTATGTTTTGACGTTTTTTTAAATAAATAAGGGGATCGTATTGGATCCCGTGTCAGCAATGTCTGGCGTTGTCTGGCGAGTGTATTGAGCCAGTGAATGGACTAAGATTGACGCTTTGATAAATATGCCATAAGACACAGTTTTCAAATGCACAAAAGCATACACACAAACCCTCACAGAGAGACCCCCAGAAAAAAAAAATACATACACACTCATAGAGACGACAACAAAAGCACACACAAGACATACACACCCCAACATCACAGAGGCATCCACAGAAAAATACACACACACACACATACACCCTCACAGAGACACCCACAGAAAACAAGGTCTCATTTCAAACACTGAGCAATCAGCCTGAAAGTATAAACATTTTTATGCAGATGTAAAAATCTTAGCTATAATGGGGGGTAGTTATCAAGCCATCAACCTCAATATGCTGGAATTCCGCAGCGTATTTGTGGCGAGGCTGATTCGCCCTTAGATTATCAAAGGCTAGAGACCGGCAAAAGTAGAATTTTTGTGACGTAAGCTTCGATCCCGCCGGACTCAGTCCGACACAGATCGATTTCTTGTGTCACTCCAGATGTTTCCGCACAACAAGTGCGGCACAATCTGACTACTTTTGCTAGTTAATCAACAAAACTAGCAGGTACGCTCGGCACTTTTCCGGCCCAGCGTACCTGGTTTTCAATCCGGCCGCCCTGGAGGCGACGGATCCCTTAGGAATCAATGGGAGTCTGACCATAGCGAAGTTCATTTTCGCTGCTGCCAGAACATCCCATTGATTCCTATGGGAGCTGTCTACACCTAACACCCTAACATGTACCCCCGAGTCTAAACACCCCTAATCTGCCCCCCCTACACCGCCTGCAACTAAATAAATGTATTACCCCCTAAACCGCCGCTCCCGGAGCACACCGCCACTATAATAAATATTGTTAACCCCCTAAACCGCCGCTCCCTGACCCCGCCGCAACTATAATAAACTTATAAACCCCTAAACCGCCGCTCCCGAGCCCACCGCCACTATAATAAACATGTTTAACCCCTAAACCGCGCTCCCTGACCCCGCCGCAACTATAATATATGTATTAACCCCTAAACCGCCGCTCCCGGACCCCCGCCGCAACCTATATTAAACTTATTAACCCCCTAATCTGCCCCCTACACCTATAATACATTTTATTAACCCCTATCCTGTACCCTACACCGTCGCCACCTATAATAAATTTATTAACCCCTATCCTGCCCCTACACCGCCGCCACTGTAATAAAATTATTAACCCCCTAAACCTAAGTCTAACCCTACCCTAACACCCCCCAACTTAAATATTAATTAAATAAATCTAATAATATTTCTATTATTAACTAAATTAATCCTATTTAAAACTAAATACTTACTTTAAAATAAACCCTAATATAGCTACAATATAAATAATAATTATATTGTAGCTATCTTAAGGATTTATTTTTATTTTACAGGTAACTTTCAATTTATTTTAACCAGGTACAATAGCTATTAAATAGTTATTAACTATTTAATAGCTACCTAGCTATAAATAAAGAGAAATTTACCTGTAAAATAATCCTAACCTAAGTTACAATTACACCTAACACTACACTATACTTTATAAATTATTTCTATTTAAAACGAAATACTTACCTGTAAAATAAACCCTAAGATAGCTACAATATAATTAATAATTACATTGTAGCTATTTTAGGATTTATATTTATTTTACAGGTAACTTGTATTTATTTTAGCTAGTTAGAATAGTTATTAAATTCAGTTATTAACTATTTAATAACTACCTAGCTAAAACAAATACAAAATTACCTGTAAAATAAATCCTAACCTAAGTTACAATTAAACCTAACACTACACTATCATTAAATTAATTAAATAAATTAACTACAAATAACTACAATTAAATACAATTACATAAACTAACTAAAGTACAAAAAATAAAAAAAGCTAAGTTACAAAAAATAAAAAAAATAACTTACAAACATTTAAAAAATATTACAACAATTTTAAGCTAATTACACCTAATCTAAGCCCCCTAATAAAATAACAAAGCCCCCAAAATAAAAAAATGCTCTACCCTATTCTAAATTAAAAAAGTTCAAAGCTCTTTTACCTTACCAGCCCTTAAAAGGGCCTTTTGGCGGGGCATGCCCCAAAGAATTCAGCTATTTTGCCTGTAAAAGAAAAATACAACCCCCCCAACATTAACACCCACCACCCCACATACCCCTAATCTAACCCAAACCCCCTTAAATAAACCTAACACTACCCCCTGAAGATAATCCTACCTTGAGTTGTCTTCAACCAGCCGACCCACCGATGGAACCGAAGAGGAGATCCGGAGCGGCAGAAGTGATCCTCCAAGGGGCGCTGAAGAAGTCTTCCATCCGATTAAGTCATCATCCAGAGCGGGCGCTGAAGAGTCTTCCATCCAGGCGATGTCATCTTCCAAGCGTGCTGAAGAAGTCTTCCATCCGGGCGAGTGTCATCTTCCAAGCGGGGGTCTTCAATCTTCTTTCTTCAGAATCCATCTTCATCCCGCCGACGCGGAACATCCTTCTTCCCCGACGAACTAACGACGAATGAAGGCTCCTTTAAGGGACGTCATCCAAGATGGCATCCCTTCAATTCCGATGGCTGATAGGATTCTATCAGCCAATTGGAATTAAGGTAAGAAAAAATCTGATTGGCTGATTGAATCAGCCAATCAGATTGAAGTTCAATCAATTGGCTGATCCAATCAGCAAATCAGATTGAGCTTGCATTCTATTGGCTGTTCCGATCAGCCAATAGAATGCGAGCTCAATCTAATTGGCTGATTCAATCAGCCAATGAGATTTTTTTCTACCTTAATTCCGATTGGCTGATAGAATCCTATCAGCCAATCGGAATTGAAGGGACGCCATCTTGGATGACGTCCCTTAAAGGAGCCTTCATTCATCGTTAGTCCGTTGGGGAAGAAGGATGTTCCGCGTCGGCGGGATGAAGATGGATCCTGAAGAAAGAAGATTGAAGACCCCGCTTGGAAGATGACATCGCCCGGATGGAAGACTTCTTCAGCGTCACTTGGAAGATGACATCGCCCGGATGGAAGACTTCTTCAGCGCCGCCTGGATGATGACTTCATCCGGATGGAAGATTTCTTCATCGCCCCTTGGAGGATCACTTCTGCCGCTCCGGATCTCCTCTTCAGTTCGATCGGTGGGTCGGCTGGCTGAAGACAACTAAAGGTAGGATGATCTTCAGGGGGGGTAGTGTAGGTTTATTTAAGGGGGGTTTGGGTTAGATTAGGGGTATGTGGGTGGTGGGTTTTAATGTTGGGGGGGGTTGTATTTTTCTTTACAGGCAAAAGAGCAGTTTTCTTTGGGGCATGCCCCGCAAAAGGCCCTTTTAAGGGCTGGTAAGGTAAAAGAGCTTTGAACTTTTTTAATTTAGAATAGGGGTAGGGCATTTTTTATTTTGGGGGGCTTTGTTATTTATTAGGGGGCTTAGATTAGGTGTAATTAGCTTAAAATTGTTGTAATATTTTTTAAATTTTTGTAACTTATTTTTTTATTTTTTGTAACTTAGCTTTTTTTATTTTTTTGTACTTTAGTTAGTTTATGTAATTGTATTTAATTGTAGTTATTTGTAGTTAATTTATTTAATTAATTTAATGATAGTGCAGTGTTAGGTTTAATTGTAACTTAGGTTAGGATTTATTTTACAGGTAATTTTGTATTTCTTTTAGCTAGGTAGTTATTAAATAGTTAATAACTATTTAATAACTATTCTAACTAGCTAAAATAAATACAAAGTTACCTGTAAAATAAATATAAATCCTAAAATAGCTACAATGTAATTATTAATTATATTGTAGCTATATTAGGGTTTATTTACAGGTAAGTATTTAGTTTTAAATAGGAATCATTTATTTAAGTATAGTGTAGTGTTAGGTGTAATTGTAACTTAGGTTAGTTTTTATTTTACAGGTAAATTTCTCTTTATTTTAGCTAGGTAGCTATTAAATAGTTAATAACTATTTAATAGCTATGTACCTAGTTAAAATAAATTGAAAGTTGCCTGTAAAAATAAAAAAAAATCCTAAGATAGCTACAATATAATTATTATTGATATTGTAGCTATATTAGTTTTTTTTTTAAAGGTAAGTATTTAGTTTTAAATAGGATTAACTTAGTTAATAAGAGAATCATTATTTAGATTTATTTAATTAATATTTAAGTTAGGGGGGTGTTAGGGTTAGTGTTAGACTTAGGTTTAGGGGTTAATACATTTATTACAGTGGCAGCGGTGTAGGGAGGGGCAGGATAGGGGTTAATACATTTATTATAGGTGGCGACGGTGTAGGGGGTTAATAAGTTTAATATAGGGTTGCGGCAGGGTCGGGAGCAGCCGTTTAGGGGTTAAACTATTTATTTAGTTGCCGCGAGGGTCCGGGATCGGCAGTATAGGGGTTAATAACTTTATTATAGAGGGCGACGTAATAGGGGGGGCAGGATAAGGGGGTTACTAGGGTATAATGTAGGTGGTGGCGGGGTCCGGAGAGGTGGTGGTTTAAGGGTTAATACATTTATAAGAGTTGCGGCGGGGTCTAGGAGCGGCAGTTTAGGGGTTACTAACTTTATTTAGTTGCGGGAGGCTCCGGGGGCGCCGGTATAGGGGGTAGAACATGTAGTCAGTGTGGGTGCTTAGTGACAGGCTAGCAATAAAGCTGTAAAAAAAGCCGAAGAGCAGCGAGGATCGATAAGGTGATAACTATCACAGTCCGCTGCTCATCGCCCCGTACTTGGTGCGGCGGCTTTTTGACAGACTTATTGATAACTTAGGCGAACGTATTCAGGTCCGCTGCGGCGATGGGTAGGCGAGCTTAGGCGGGCGTATTGAACCGGCGAAGGGCAGGTAAAGTAGACAGCTTGATAACTACCCCTCAATGCCTCCTGGCATCTGGTTAAGTCCTTGCATAAAGGGGCAGTAAATTGGAATATATATATATATATAAATAAAAAACACTATATCTGACAAAAGGGCACCTATAATTTGTCATTGAGGAGGAAACATTTCTGCAAAGTTTTAAATATAGAATTTCTACAGTATTGCAAAATAATCATACATACACTGCTATATATTGCCTAAAAAAAATGTGTTTTTATGGACCCCTGGGCCCCACCATACAACTACCACACTGAAGTTACAATCCGAAATTGGACAAAGACATAAAAAACATTTACTAAGTCCTCCCTCCTCAGCAAATGAAAGTTATCTGCCATCTGACTCCAGACACCACTGTTACAAACTGTACAACAAGTGCCAAGTCTATCTCACACTGTGCATAATGGTTTAGTGCACACTCCTCTCAAATGCTAATGCTTTACTCCTTGTAATGACATTTCCCGCTTACAATAGCACTCTGCAGTAACTTCCTCTGACTACACATTCTATAACGTACATATCCCCTGTAACCTCTTGTATAACCACATATTAGCCTCATTACCATGTACATTACACAGTTGACCGCCCCCTCCTCCTACAGACCCTTAGCTCTTTTGGCCTCTGTAACACTGCTCTTTCCTGGATTCACTCCTATCTTTCTCACAGGTCTTTTTCTGTGTCATTTTCCGGCGACTCCTCCTCTCCTATGCCTCTGTCTGTTGGAGTACCTCAAGGATATGTCCTGGGTCCTCTACTCTTCTCCATCTATACTTCTTTGCTGGGTAAACTTATCAATATGGCTTCAAATATCACCTCTATGCTGATGACACCCAGATCTACCTCTCCTCCCCTGTTCTCTCTCCCTCTGTCCTTTCTCATGTCAGTGACTGCTTATCTGGTATTTCTTCCTGGATGGCCTCTCACCACCTAAAGATTAACATGTCCAAGACTGAGCTCCTTCTTATCCCCCCTCAAGCTCTACGCCGACTTCTGACTTCTCTATCCCTGTTGACGGCATCACCATTTCCCCATTGCCCCAAGTCCGCTGCCTCGGAGTCACACTTGACTCAAATCTATCCTTTGTCCCCCATATCCAATCGCTTTCTTCATCCTGCCGCAACCATCTACGCAATATTTAAAAAATTTGCCCTTTTCTGAGCGCTGACACCACAAAGCAAATAATCCACTCCCTTGTTATCTCCCGACTTGACTACTGCAATAACCTACTCGCTGGCCTTCCTCTTTCCTGCCTCTCCCCCCTTCAATCCATCCTAAATGCTTCGGCTAGGCTGATCTACCTTTCCCGTCGATCTGTATCTGCTGCACCTCTCTGCGAGTCCCTTCATTGGCTCCCCATTCACAGCAGAATTAAATTCAAAATTCTCACCCTTACATACAAAGCTCTCACCAACGCCACTCCCCTCTACCTATCCTCTCTAGTAGACAAGTATACTCCAGCCCCTCCACTAAGATTTAACAATGACCTGCTCCTTGCATCCGCAACTATCACCTCCTCTCAAGCTAGACTGCAGGACTTCTGTCATGCAGCACCTACCCTCTAGAACACTCTCCCCCCCGTGCTGTCAGGCTTTGCCCTAATCTGTCTTCCTTTAAATGTTCCCTGAAGACTTTTCTGTTCAGGGAAGCCTACCACCCAACTCAATAATAAATTAATTTCACTTACCTAACATTTCCCTCATCTATCTCTGTATTAGCATCTTTCCCAATCTTGCAGTCCTCACCTCCTGTTTCTCAACCTCCTACCCTTCTAGATTGTAAGTTCCCAAGGGAATAGGGCCCTCAATGACTCCTGTATGTGTTTGTAAATTTTTGTCCTGTCTCTTACAAGTCTTGTATTGTTTTATTTAAATGAATTGTATCCATGGACAGCGCTGAGGAATATGTTGGTGCTTCATAAATAAAGTATAATAATAATAACCCTTTGTATGATCACATATTAACCTCTATACCATGTACATTAGCCCTGGAGATCTTTATATGACTACACATTCTATAACATACATACCCCCTGTAACCTCTTGTATAACCACATATTAAGCTCTATACCATGTACATTACCCCTGCAGCTCTTTGTATGACTACACATTCTATAACATACATACCTCCTGTAACCCCTTGTATGATCACATATTGACCTCTATACCATGTACATTAGCCCTGCAGATCTTTATATGACTACACATTCTATAACATACATACACCCTGTAACCTCTTGTATAACCACATATTAAGCTCTATACCATGTACATTACCCCTACAGCTCTTTGTATGACTACACATTCTATAACATACATACCCCCTGTACCCCCTTGAATAACCACATATTAACCTCTGTAACATGTACATTAGCCCTGCAGATCTTTATATGAATACACATTCTATAACATGCATACCCCTTGTTACCCCTTGTATGATCCCATATTAACCTCTATACCATGTACATTACCCCTGCGGCTCATTCTATGAGAGCACTTAGCCCCATAACATGTTCATGTCTATTGCATCCCCATCTATGCCTACAATACAGCTTTCACACCAGTTACTTATCCTCTGCAACCGAAGCCTGCAGTATGCCTTAACGTTAACATTTAACCAGGTGCACATCTACTAAAGCTCATCAGTGGGGGTGTTTCATAAAACTAGATAACCGCTGCAGAACTACCACTGTTCTACGGAAGAAGCCCCTAGGCAGTTGTCTGCATTGTTTTTTTTTTAGTTGAAATCCAGACTGTTATGTTAGCAGATATAATTTGAACATTTTAAATCAGTCAAAAATGTGACAAAATAAACAATATATTGTTGTGTCTCTGATATCCCAGTTATACTTTTAGTATTAAATAAACTGTATTGTATTTGATTATTGTGATTGTCCACATTTGAAGATTTATTATGATTATATGACATTAACTTGATACCAAGTTAGACATTAGGGGGAATATTTATCAAAGCGTCAATTTAAAATACGCTTGAATCCTGCGTCGTATTTGTTGCGAGATTGATTCGCCGTAGTTATCAAAGCATCAAGATCGTCAAATGTTGAAATTTGTGACATAATATACGTTACCGGCGGTAACTTACCGCGATCTCAATCCGACGCAGATCGATTCTTGCGTCATTACAGATGTTTTGAATTCAGATTCGACTCTATTTGACCCTTTTCCAAATTTATCAAACATTTAACAGCTATGCTCATGTTTATTCCGACCCAGCGTACCTAGTTTTCCATCCACCACCCTTGAGGCTGCGGATGCCATAGAAATCAATGGGAGTCTGAAAACAAAGAAAGCTTATGTTCGATGCTGCAAGAGAATGAAGTATATTACATAATAAAAGTAAATTAGAAACTCTATTAAAATTGTACACCCTTTCTAAATCAAACAATATTATTGCTCCACATCTGGTGCAGTAGTAGATATAGGGATAAAAATGAAAAATACATTACTACTTATGAATTATGTTACAAATTTGTCTCTCATTACAAAGCAAGGGGACAATATTATTTCTCCAAATTTTTTGAAACGTTTTACCCCAAACTTGTTGCACTAATAGATATAGAGATAAAAATGAAATAAATACACAATACAATATAGTTAACTTTCTTTTTATTTTTTGTGAAAAAATCTATGTGCACCATGTTTAAGCCATGTAATACAAGTCACACTCTCCACTTCGCACCAATTTTGATGCAACATTTTTCGCACTAATTATGATGAAAACTCCTAAACAACCCACACACTAGTGAATTTTTAAACCATTTTTGATTGGAATATGCATAATCACATGATTTATGACATCAGCCAATCTGATTCAAATATACATTTTAAACTATCACTAACAAATCAAATTGCTCGATACTTGTGTCATTGATCACTCATCAGAACTTGTAAGTGACATTTGTTACATTGTGCATTATACTTTGAAAGTATAAATAAGTGAAATTAGTATTAAAGATAAACATTGATGCTGACATTAGGACACACAGTGTAATATTTTAGACAATGATTTTAAAGTTCGAATTTATGTTTGATTCAATATAATCTTAAACTGATAGCTCAAAGGTATAGCCCACATAACATTAAACTGTCATGATTCAGATACAGCAGAAATTAAAATCACCTCTTTACTGTCATGCTATTTTCAGTGTATTTATTCTTTCTCTTGAATTTCTTTTTCAATAAGAAATGTCATCTTATATGCCAGCCCATTTTATAACAACTGTGTAGGGGTGGTTTTTAAAACTAGATTGCAATAAGGAGGGGTTACACAGGTACAGAGAGAAATATGTCCCAGCTCTTAAAAAATCCAAGTATGTGCAGATATATGTACACATTCTAGCATTAATAATAATTTATAAAAAAATGAGATAAAAGCATATCATGACTTCTAGAAATACAAATACACATTAATTTATGTAGAAGTATCATATAACAAATAAATATAACAATAACTTTCTTTGAGATGTTGTTTGTTGAGGTATAAATCTTTTTCTTGGACATTAATAGATGAAAAATAAAAGATTAGCTTTAGAGAAATGTGTTTGTTCATTGACAGTAATGAAACGGTATAAATAAAGTTGTGAAAAACCAGAATAACCACGTCATGGATGACTGTTAGTTAACAACAGTCTGATGCTCATCGCGCCGTACTTGACGCATGTGTTTTTGACGTTTTTTTTTTTTTTAAATAAGGGTATCATATGTGGATCCATGTCAGCGATGTCTGGCGAGCGTATTGACGCCGGCAAATGCACTAAGATTGATGCTTTGATAAATATGCCCCAAAGACACAGTTTTAATGTAGAAAATACTTCTATGAAGTTCTGAAATAATTCAGGGTCTCTAATGTGTTGTGCACCTGGCTGCAATTGTTCATATTCTGCAATCAATAGAGACTTATTCTGATTTTTATATTCACTGACACTTAAATAAAAATAAGTCCAGGAGTTGACTAGTCCAACAGGGGTGACCAGACATTTTCATGGTGTTTGATTTTATACTGTCAAGTCCCTGTTTTGAATTATACCTGATCAAAGAGTGGCCAAATATGGCTGTCACACATAGGAGAACATGTAGTTATACAGGAGAAGGTTAATCTTAAACCTTGGGTCATGTTGACTGGGTGTCAGGTATCGGGGATAATTTGCATAGCTTCTTAGAGATTATGGAAGTTCTCTTTCATACAGTTATAGCTCATCTTAAGCTCCCAGTGAGCAGCCAAAATGTTTGTTTTCCTGTCTCTGAAGGTAAGGGTGGGGTGGCATTTGGTAGCCCTGCTGGAAGCTGAAAGTGTATGAGTAAGCACTGTGAATCACTGGCTATGTAACAGTATCTCTGTATATAATGTATGCCACCTCTTCTTACACCTTCAGCCTTGGTAGGTGAATACACTATATGTAGATGATAAGTGTCTGACACTTAAAAAATCTAGTCACACACAAACAATTTAACATACAAACACATGCATGCACACAGACTTGAACACACATGTCCTTGCACACTTATACAGAGACACACACATGTTCTTGCACACGCACACAAACATGCACACACATACACAAACACACACACTGACTTACACACACATGCCATTGCACACACATACAGACATATATGCATGCACAGACATACACAGACACACACATGCCATTGCACACACATACAGACATACATGCATGCACACACATGCCATTGCTCACACATACAGACATACATGCATGCACAGCCATACACAGACGCACACATGCCATTGCACACACAAACAGACATATATGCATGCACAGACATACACAGACACGCACATGTCATTGCACACACATACAGACATACATGCATGCACAGGCATACACAGACACACACATGGTCTTGGACAAACATAATGAGAAACACATACAGATACACATATAAACAAACATACATAAACACACAGACTTACACACACACCCTTGCACACAAATACAGACATAAACACATGCACATACATACACATACACACACAGACTCACACACACATGCCCTTGCACACAAATACAGAGACACACAACCAAACTCAAACACACATGCTCCAGCACACACAGACACACACAAACTCACACATATATACCAGCACAGACATGCAGACTCACACACACATGCCCATGTACACACATATAGAGACATACATATACACACACACAGACTCACATTCACTAAAACACATGTACAAAACACAGATACACACATGAACACACACATACACGCATATACACACACAGACACAAGCACATATATAAACACATATATATATATATATATATATATATATATATATATATATAGAGAGAGAGAGAGAGAGAGAGAGAGACACGCATGCACACACAAACATATACCGTACATACAAAAATACACAGATGCACACAATAAATAACCAGCTGTTCAAATGCCATCACATTTTTTTAAATAAAATCTTATAGTAAAACTGAGCTTCTGTAGATCATTTCAGACTTGACATGGGTATAGTCTAATACTTTATAAAAGCTTTGCAAGATTTTTTTTCTACAAACTTACTGATTAAAGATTATGGGAAATTGTGTTGCTAAAGGATTAAAACTTACACCAATGTGTTAAATATTACATTTTCAGTACTTGTATAGATCAGGGATCATCAACCTTCGCTCTCCAGAGGTTCTGCTACTACATTCCCCATGATGCTTAGCCAGCTTCAAGTTTATGAGCATCAGGGCCGCCCCTAGAAATTTTGGGTCCCCTGATTTAACCAATGATAAGGCCCTCCCCCCCCCCCCCCCCTTTGACATGTGCAATTTTTGACCAAGTGACTAAGACGTATATGCAGTTTGTCCGCGATCCGATATACGGCGTAGTTTGCGGCGCAAGCGAGGGAACCCCCGCCGCCCGTAGTTTCAGCTCGCAAACTCGAGCTATCCAATATACCCCGCCGGCAATTGATAAAGTCCCGTAAGTCCGATAAACTAGCGATGTCCAGAAATCTGCGTAAGTACAAATTTCTGGAGTCGTCAGTGACTTACGGCACTTTAGAAACTGCCGGCGCCTACAAAAACTGACTAAAGTATTAAATCTCCCGTATTGTCTAACACGCCTCCCAAACAAAGCCCGACACGTATACCCCTCTATCCCCCCTCACTCTCCTAATAATAAATGTATTAACCACTAAACTGCCGCTCCCGGACCCCGCCGCACCTAAAAGTTATTAACCCCTAAACCGCCGCTCCCGGACCCCGCCGCCACCTACATTAACTACCCCCTAATGTGAGCCCCTTACACCGCCGCCACCTACATTAACTACCCTCTAATGTGAGCCCCTTACTCTGCCGCCACCTACATTACCTACCCCCTAATGTGAGCTGCTACCCCGCCGCCAGCTATATTAAAAAAGTATTAACCCCTAATCTAATCCCCCTACCCTGCCGCAAACTATATTAAAATTATTAACCCCTAATTTAATCCCCCTACACCGCCGCCAGCTATATTAAATACATTAACCCCTAATCTAATCCCCCTAAACCTCCGCCACCTATATTAACTATATTAACCCTAATTATGTTGGGGTTAATATAGTTAATATAGTTATATTATATATATTAACTATATTAACCCTAATTATATTAGGGTTAATATAGTTAATACAGTTATTATATTATATATATATTAACTGATCGGAACAGCCAATAGAATGCGAGCTCAATCTGATTGGCTGATTGGATCAGCCAATCGGATTGAACTTGAATCTGATTGGCTGATTGAATCAGCCAATCAGATTTTCTTACCTTAATTCCGATTGGCTGATAGAATCCTATCAGCCAATCGGAATTCGAGGGACGCCATCTTGGATGACGTCATTTAAAGGAAACTTCATACATCGTTCAGTCGTCGGGCCAGCTGGATGTTCCGCGTCGGAGGTCGGAAGAAGCCGGAAGAAAGAAGATTGAAGATGCCGCTTGGAGGAAGACTTCGCCCCGATGGAGGACCTCTTCTTTGCCGCTTGGATGAAGACATCGCCGGGATGGAAGACCTCTTCTTTTCCGCTTGGATGAAGACATCGCCGGGATGGAAGACCTCTTCTTTGCCGCTTGGATGAAGACATCGCCGGGATGGAGGACCACATCTGGATGAAGAGTTTGGCCCGGCTGGGTGAAGACGACTCAAGGTAGGGAGATCTTCTGGGGGTTAGTGTTAGGTTTTTTTAAGGGGGTTTTGGGTGGGTTTAGAGTAGGGGTATGTGGGTGGTGGGTTGTAATGTTGGGGGTGGTATTGTGTTTTTTTTTACAGGCAAAAGAGCTGATTACTTTGGGGAAATGCCCCGCAAAAAGCCCTTTTAAGGGCTGGTAAAAGAGCTGGTTACTTTTTAATTTAGAATAGGGTAGGGCATTTTTTTTATTTTGGGGGGCTTTATTATTTTATTAGGGTGCTTAGATATGGTGTAAGTAGCTTAAAATTCTTGTAATCTTTTTTTATTTTTTGTAATTTAGTGTTTGTTTGTTTTTGTAATTTAGTTTAGTGTATTTAATTGTATTTTAGTTTAGATATTTGTAGTTTATTTAATTTATTGATAGTGTAGGTGTATTTGTAACTTAGGTTAGGATTTATTTTACAGGTAAATTGTTAATTATTTTAACTAGGTAGCTATTAAATAGTTATTAACTATTTAATAGCTATTGTACCTAGTTAAAATAAATACCAAGTTACCTGTAAAATAAGTATAAACCGTAAAATAGCTACAATGTTATTATTAATTATATTGTAGCTATCTTAGGGTTTATTTTATAGGTAAGTATTTAGATTTAAATAGGAATAATTTAGTTAATATTATTAATATTATTTAGATTTATTTTAATAATAATTAAGTTAGGGGTGTTAGAGTTAGATAGGGTTAATATAGTTAATATATATATAATAAGGGGGTAGGTAATGTAGGTGGCGGCGGAGTAAGGGGCTCACATTAGGGGGTAGTTAATGTAGGTGGCGGCGGGGTCCGGGAGCGGTGGTTTAGGGGTTAAATACTTTATTAGGGATTGAGGCGGGGGATCGCGGTTGACAGGTAGATAGACATTGCGCATGCGTTAGGTGTTACGTTTTATTTTGCAGGTAGTTTAGGGAGTTACGGGGCTCCAATACACAGCGTAAGGCTTACTACGCCTGCAATTTGTGGCGAGGTGAAAATGGAGTAAGATTTCTCCATTTTCGCCACGTCCTTACGCTGTATATTGGATACCAAACTGCGCTGGTTTGGTATACCTGTCTATGGGTAAAAAAACTACGGCCGAAGGCAGAAATATACGAGCGTAACTTCTATGTTACACCGTATATGTGATACCAAACCATCGCAAAATTTGGCGTCAGCGGCTTTTGCGGGCGAAGATTTTTATCGGATCGAGGCCTTTATTCTTAAGTGTCTATTTAAACTTGGAAATGTTGTAAAGGTAGTAACATACACAAACACAGACACAGTCATACACTGAAACACACAGACACTCACACATAAAGATTCACATATAGACACTCTAGCGGACACGCAAAGAAACACACTCAGACACCCAAACAGACACTCAGCACTTGTTTACATTGACCTGACAATTTTTTTTAGTTCTTGCCTCATGGGGCCCCCCTGTCCCATTGGGCCCCTGACAGGAGTCACCCCTGTCATCCCCTGATGGCGACCCTGATGAGCATCATGGGAAATGTAGTTCTAAAACCTCTGGAGAGCCAAAGTTGATCACCTCTGTAATAGATAATTGTGTTAAAGGGACAGTCTAGTCCAAAATAAACTTTCATGATTCAGATAGGGCATGTAATTTTAAACAATTTTCTTATTTACTTTTATCACCAATTTTGCTTTGTTCTTTTGGTATTCTTAGTTGAAATCTAAACCTAGGAAGGCCGCCTCTTCTCTCAGGGCATTTTGACAGTTTTTCACTACTAGAGGGTGTTAGTTCATGTGTGTGTATCATATAGATAACGCTGTGCTCCCGCACGTGGAGTTCCTAGGAGCCAGCACTGATTGTCTAAAATCCATGTCTTTCAAAAGAACTGAAATAAGGGGGTAGTTTGCAGAGGCTTAGATACAAGAAAATCACAGAGGTAAAAAGTGCATTTATATAACTGTGTTGGTTAAGCAAAACTAGGGAATGGGTAATAAAGGGATTATCTATCTTTTAAAACAATAAAAATTCTGGTGTAGACTGTCCATTTAAGAAATAGTTTTACAAAAGGAAAAACATTGAATAGAATTGTATTTTAATATAAAATGCATTTTGTGGAATGTAATATATGGATAACTAGCTATCTGAATGAAAATAAAAATTGACTAGTTGGCTACTGAAGAGAGCTCCATAAGGCTTTGTGTATTTGTTCTATTCTACTTTTTTAATATTTTATATCTCCCATATGAATTTAGATTCTAATGTAACTAATAACTCCTCCTGACATTTTTGAGAAAGGTAAGTTGTTTGCTGTAAATATAATATATACCATATATTAGTATGCATATACTGTACATTTTAATCTATATGAAATATAAAAGATGTTTAATATAAATAAAGCTTGTTTTGCATTTTAATCGGACTATTGCAAATATAATGTTATCATTATTATTATCAGGTATTTGCAGAGCGCCAACAGATTCCACAGCGCTATAAACATAGGCGGTATACAAGATTACATTTACAGTGATCAAATGGGTAGAGGCCCTGCTGAGATTTGCACTGTTGTAATCGGCTCTTATTAAGGTGAACTACAAACAGCTGGGCTCATAGGCTTACATACTAAGGGGTTCAAGGGGATAGCAGTGGAGATAGTAAGGTTAGTGTAGGTTGTATGCATTCCTGAATAGTAGAGTCTTTAGGGACTGCTTGAAGCTTTCAAAACTAGACCATGTAAGTCATACATTGACTCTGTTGTATATATTAGAGTGTATCTCTTTAAGGAGTCAAAAGGACTTAATAAGCTAGAGGATTTTATTATTGCACAATTACTAAAGCAGAACTATTTTGTGCCTGACCCCAGCAAAGCAGGTAAAGACTTAGCAAACTTCAGACTGGCAATATTCTCTCTGATTGGCTCAGCAGCTTGGTCCAGCTCTAAACTAGCAGGAAATGTCCACTCTTGGGGGTAGATTTATCAAACCCCAGGCGGACATGATTCGCTATAGCGAATCATGTCTGCCCTGCATTGCTAAATGCCGATTGCTTGTGCAATGCCGCCCCTGCACATTCGTGACCAATCGGCCACTAGCAGGGGGTGTCAATCACCCCAATCGTATGGGATTGGGATGATTTCAGTCCGCCACCTAAAAGATGGTGGACGAGTTAAGGAGCAGTGGTCTTAAGATTGCTGCTTCTTAACTCCTGTTTCCGGTGAGCTGGAAGGCTCGTGCGGAAAAAGCAGCATCTGCTGTTTAGTAAATATACCCCTTGAAGTGACTTTAGGGTAAGTATGTTAAACACATAGATGTAGGCAAGCAATAGTGCCATAATAAAATGCTCTAGTGCATTAAAGGGACACTGAACCCAATTTTTTTTCTTTCGTGATTCAGATAGAGCATGCAATTTTAAGCAACTTTCTAATTTGCTCCTATTATCAATTTTTCTTCGTTCTCTTGCTATCTTTATTTTAAAAAGAAGGCATCTAAGCGAAGGAGCCAGCCAATTTTTGGTTCAGTACGCTGGACAGCAGTTGTTTATTGGTGGGTGAATTTATCCACTAATCAGCAAGAACAACTCAGGTTGTTCACCAAAAATGGGCCGGCATCTAAACTTATATTCTTGTTTTTCAAATAAAGATACCAAGCGAATAAAGAAAATATGAGAATAGGAGTAAATTAGAAAGTTGCTTAAAATTGCATGCTCTATCTGAATCAAGAAAGAAAACATTTGGATTCAGTGTCCCTTTAAATAATTGTATTATTGTTCTTTTATATCCCGTCTGGTATACACTAGAGCTCAGATATGGTATACAGACACAGAGAATCAATAAAGCAAATATTATAGTATTACCTTTTAATTATAAAAAGCACATTCTGGAACTGTAGCTTATTATTCAAAATGATATAATGTGTTACAGAAAAAGCACAATAACAAGTGGAAGGTTAAGTTTTGCAAATGTATAATTTAAAGAGATTTGATACTATGAAAATGTTCTTTCTTGATTCTGAATGAGCAAGTGATTTTAAAAAACTTCCTAATTTACTTCTGTTATAATTGTTCTTTGTTTTCTTGGTATCTTTTGTTGAAAAGCAGGGAGGTATGCTTGGGAGCCTGCCATTTCTGTTGCACTATATGGCAGTAGTTTTGCAAGAATGTTTTGCAAGACCACTAGATAGCAGCACTATTTCCTGCCATGTAATGCTCCAGATACCTACCTAGGGCCTAGATTTGGAGTTCGGCGGTAGCCGTCAAAACCAGCGTTAGAGGCTCCTAACGCTGGTTTTGGCCGCCCGCTGGTATTTGGAGTCCGTGATTAAAGGGTCTAACGCTCACTTTTCATCCGTGACTTTTCCATACCGCAGATCCCCCTACGCCATTTGCGTATCCTATCTTTTCAATGGGATCTTCCTAACGCCGGTATTTAGAGTCGTTTCTGAAGTGAGCGTTAGAGCTCTAACGACAAAACTCCAGCCGCCTGAAAATAGCAGGAGTTAAGAGCTTTCTGGCTAACGCAGGTTCATAAAGCTCTTAACTACTGTACCCTAAAGTACACTAACACCCATAAACTACCTATGTACCCCTAAACCGAGCTCCCCCCACATCGCCGCCACTCGATTAAAATATTTTAACCCCTAATCTGCCGACCGCCACCTACGTTATACTTATGTACCCCTAAACTGCTGCCCTTAACCCCGCCGACCCCTGTATTACATTTATTAACCCCTAACCTGCCCCCCACAACGTCGCCGCCAGCTACTTAAAATAATTAACCCCTAATCTTCCGACCGCAAAGCGCCGCCACCTACGTTATCCCTATGTACCCCTAATCTGCTGCCCCTAACACCGCCGACCCCTATATTATATTTATTAACCCCTAATCTGCCCCCCTCAACGTCGCCGACACCTGCCTACACTTATTAACCCCTAATCTGCCGAGCGGAGCTCACCGCTATTCTAATAAATGGATTAACCCCTAAAGCTAAGTCTAACCCTAACACTAACACCCCCCTAACTTAAATATAATTTACATCTAACGAAATAAATTAACTCTTATTAAATAACTTATTACTATTTAAAGCTAAATACTTACCTGTAAAATAAATCCTAATATAGCTACAATATAAATTATAATTATATTATAGCTATTTTAGGATTAATATTTATTTTACAGGCAACTTTGTAATTATTTTAACCAGGTACAATAGCTATTAAATAGTTAAGAACTATTTAATAGTTACCTAGTTAAAATAATAACAAATTTACCTGTAAAATAAATCTTAACCTAAGATATAATTAAACCTAACACTACCCTATCAATAAAATAATTAAATAAACTACCTACAATTACCTACAATTAACCTAACACTACACTATCAATACATTAATTAAACACAATTCCTACAAATAAATACAATTAAATAAACTAGCTAAAGTACAAAAAATAAAAAAGAACTAAGTTACAAAAAATAAAAAAATATTTACAAACATAAGAAAAATATTACAACAATTTTAAACTAATTACACCTACTCTAAGCCCCCTAATAAAATAACAAAGCCCCCCAAAATAAAAAATTCCCTACCCTATTCTAAATTAAAAAAGTTACAAGCTCTTTTACCTTACCAGCCCTGAACAGGGCCCTTTGCGGGGCATGCCCCAAGAAGTTCAGCTCTTTTGCCTGTAAAAGAATAAATACAATACCCCCCCCCAACATTACAACCCACCACCCACATACCCCTAATCTAACCCAAACCCCCCTTAAATAAACCTAACACTAAGCCCCTGAAGATCTTCCTACCTTGTCTTCACCATCCAGGTTCACCGATCCGTCCTGAAGAGCTCCTCCGATGTCCTGATCCAAGCCCAAGCGGGGGGCTGAAGAGGTCCATGATCCGGTCAAAGTCTTCATCCAAGCGGGGCAGAAGAGGATCTTCCATCCGATTGAAGTCATCATCCAGGCGGCATCTTCTATGGTCTTCCATCCGGAGCGAAGCGGCAGGATCCTGAAGACCTCCAGCGCGGAACATCCATCCGGACCGACGACTGAACGACGAATGACTGTTCCTTTAAGGGACGTCATCCAAGATGGCGTCCCTCGAATTCCGATTGGCTGATAGGATTCTATCAGCCAATCGGAATGAAGGTAGGAATTGTCTGATTGGCTGATGGAATCAGCCAATCAGAATCAAGTTCAATCCGATTGGCTGATCCAATCAGCCAATCAGATTGAGCTCGCATTCTATTGGCTGTTCCGATCAGCCAATAGAATGCGAGCTCAATCTGATTGGCTGATTGGATCAGCCAATTGGATTGAACTTGATTCTGATTGGCTGATTCCATCAGCCAATCAGAAAATTCCTACCTTAATTCCGATTGGCTGATAGAATCCTATCAGCCAATCGGAATTCGAGGGACGCCATCTTGGATGACGTCCCTTAAAGGAACAGCCATTCGTAGTTCAGTCGTCGGTCCGGATGGATGTTCCGCGCTGGAGGTCTTCAGGATCCTGCCGCTTCGCTCCGGATGGAAGACCATAGAAGATGCCGCCTGGATGATGACTTCAATCGGATGGAAGATCCTCTTCTGCCCCGCTTGGATGAAGACTTTGACCGGATCATGGACCTCTTCAGCCCCCCGCTTGGGCTTGGATCAGGACATCGGAGGAGCTCTTCAGGACGGATCGGTGAACCTGGATGGTGAAGACAAGGTAGGAAGATCTTCAGGGGCTTAGTGTTAGGTTTATTTAAGGGGGGTTTGGGTTAGATTAGGGGTATGTGGGTGGTGGGTTGTAATGTTGGGGGGGGGGGTATTGTATTTATTCTTTTACAGGCAAAAGAGCTGAACTTCTTGGGGCATGCCCCGCAAAGGGCCCTGTTCAGGGCTGGTAAGGTAAAAGAGCTTGTAACTTTTTTAATTTAGAATTGGGTAGGGAATTTTTTATTTTGGGGGGCTCTGTTATTTTATTAGGGGGCTTAGAGTAGGTGTAATTAGTTTAAAATTGTTGTAATATTTTTCTTATGTTTGTAAATATTTTTTTATTTTTTGTAACTTAGTTCTTTTTTATTTTTTGTACTTTAGCTAGTTTATTTAATTGTATTTATTTGTAGGAATTGTGTTTAATTAATTTATTGATAGTGTAGTGTTAGGTTAATTGTAGGTAATTGTAGGTAGTTTATTTAATTATTTTATTGATAGGGTAGTGTTAGGTTTAATTATATCTTAGGTTAGGATTTATTTTACAGGTAAATTTGTTATTATTTTAACTAGGTAACTATTAAATAGTTCTTAACTATTTAATAGCTATTGTACCAGGTTAAAATAATTACAAAGTTGCCTGTAAAATAAATATTAATCCTAAAATAGCTATAATATAATTATAATTTATATTGTAGCTATATTAGGATTTATTTTACAGGTAAGTATTTAGCTTTAAATAGGAATAAGTTATTTAATAAGAGTTAATTTATTTCGTTAGATGTAAATTATATTTAAGTTAGGGGGGGTGTTAGTGTTAGGGTTAGACTTAGCTTTAGGGGTTAATACATTTATTAGAATAGCGGTGAGGTCCGCTCGGCAGATTAGGGGTTAATAATTGAAGGTAGGTGTCGGCGATGTTAGGGAGGGCAGATTAGGGGTTAATACTATTTATGATAGGGTTAGTGAGGCGGATTAGGGGTTAATAACTTTATTATAGTAGCGCTCAGGTCTGCTCGGCAGATTAGGGGTTAATAAGTGTAGGCAGGTGTCGGCGACGTTGAGGGGGGCAGATTAGGGGTTAATAAATATAATATAGGGGTCGGCGGTGTTAGGGGCAGCAGATTAGGGGTACATAGGGATAACGTAGGTTGCGGCGGTTTACGGAGCGGCAGATTAGGGGTTAAAAAAAATATGCAGGGGTCAGCGATAGCGGGGGCGGCAGATTAGGGGTTAATAAGTGTAAGGTTAGGGGTGTTTAGACTCGGGGTTCATGTTAGGGTGTTAGGTGCAGACGTAGGAAGTGTTTCCCCATAGGAAACAATGGGGCTGCGTTAGGAGCTGAACGCTGCTTTTTTGCAGGTGTTAGGTTTTTTTTCAGCTCAAACAGCCCCATTGTTTCCTATGGGGGAATCGTGCACGAGCACGTTTTTGAGGCTGGCCGCGTCCGTAAGCAACTCTGGTATTGAGAGTTGCATTTGCGGTAAAAATGCTCTACGCTCCTTTTTTGGAGCCTAACGCAGCATTTGTTTGAACTCTCGATACCAGAGTTAAATTTATGGTGCGGCCAGAAAAAAGCCTGCGGAGCGTTAACAGCCCTTCTACCGCCAAACTCCAAATCTAGGCCTAGGTATCTCTTCAACACACAGTATCATGGAAACAAAGCAAATTTGATAATAGAAGTAAATTGGAAACTTTTTTTTTTAAATGGTATGCTCTGTCTGAATCACAAAATAAATTGTGGGGTTTCATGTCCCTTTAAAGGAATACTTATATTGTGGGCATAGCTTAATTGCAACTTGCATATTAATTAAAATCATTTTAGTGTTCAAACTAAATTTTGTAGCGTTTAAAAGTCATATTTGTGGCAGATACCGGCTACCCCGACTGGGTAGCTTCGCCAAAGGGGTCCTTCCTATACCTGGAACATGCCGCTATGTAGCGGAGAAAGTGATTATAGCAGAGCCCATCCAGATAACTAGACAGACTAGTATTCAGGTAAAACAAAAGACAACTTTATTATGGAAACACACTGCTTTTATACACAAATTGATCAAGATAAAGAGCCTTATCAGATCCCCAGATCTCCTGCCCTTCCCGCCCCTGCAGACAGGCTGGTGCCCCCCATAGTGTCCATTGTCTTATAGTGTCCCAGCGGTACAGTGGTGGTTATTCTGGGGTGATCCTGGGGGAGCGGCGGCACTTCCAGGGTGTCGTTGGAGAGCCCTCGGTCCTCAGATGCTACAGACCAAAAAGCGACATGATCCATGCTTGGGGGCCTGAGTTATGGTTGATCAAACGTACACCGGGAATGCCAATTTGGAATAGGAGTTGTAGGGGGGTCCGGAACCCCCGGTTCCCAAGGGAGCTTGCCCTCCCTAGGGAGTACCAATCCCCAAAGAGCAGAGCTCTGGGGTGAAGGGCCACTGGAGCGACCAGGTGTAAATGTCAGCGGGTATGTGAGGAGGTGCGGCCGGCTGGTAGTTCCAGGAGCCCGGCTGGCCGAAGAGGGACTGGGCGGTCAGCGACCAGCTCTTCTTGGAGGATGTAAAGCACACAAAACAAACAAAACCAAGTGTCTGGAAAATCGTGAGTGCTCTCCAAAGCCCAAATCCGGGGGGGACTGTGAGGGGCTAGGTAGTAGGGGGTTGGAGGTTCAACCTTGGAAGCCTGGTATCCATGACAGCTCCCCCTTCCAGTCTGGTAGACCAGGCAATATCCACATATGGGTCGAGCTGTCTGGGGAGCTATTCTTACTCAGTTTGCCGGGAAAGTCCGTCAGCATTTCCATTGCTTTTTCCCGGCCTGTATTGGATGGTAAAGTAAAAGGGCTGCAAGGCTAAACTCCACCGTAACAATCATCCATTGTCTCCAGCAACTCGGTTGAGCCAAACCAGGGGGTTGTGGTCCTCTTGGTATGCAAACAGGAGGTGCGGCAGGTACCTCTCCCAGTCTTTGTGAGAGGCCGAGAACATCCTAAGCAATTGCTTCAGGGTCCCATTGAACTTCTCACACAACCCATTAGTCTGGGGTGGTATGGAGCGCTGTACAGGGGTTTTATCCCGCAAAGTCTCCATAGCTGCCTGGTAAGCACGGCAGTGAACTGGGTTCCTTGGAGATCACTTTCCTGGAAAAACCTACTCTGGTAAATATCCGGAGCAGTGCATCTGACACTGTCTCTGCATAATCTACCACTGTCAGTATATATTTTTTCCTTGAGGGGCTGGGACGGGGCAATGGACCAATAATATTTACAGCTACCTGGCTGAAGGGTTTGTCGATGATGGCTCTGGAGTGGTCCCCGGTCTTTCCTACTCTCGGGCACATGTCACAGGTCCTGCAATACTGCCTAATATCCCCTGTAACCCCTGGCCAAAAGAATGTCTGGGTCAGTCGATGATGGGTCGAAGAGATCCCTAGGTGTCCTGCTTGGGGAATGTCATGTCCTATACGCAGCAGGTCGTACCGATACTTCAGCGGTACCACTAGCTGGCACTCGGGCAATGGTCCTTTCTTTCTCTCTGCAATCCTGTACAGGAGCCCTCCCTCCCACTCCCATCCTGTACAGGAGCCCTTGGGGTCAGTCCCTACCCAGTCTCTGTAAGGGGCTAGGGTCAGTTCGCTCAATGTCTCCTGGGCGAAGTCAGTGGGGGATGCCAAGGAGATCTGGTAGTGGGAAAGGGCAGGAGTCGGGGTGGAGTGGCTTACCTGGGCTCCCAGATCATGTGCAGCAGCCTGGCATCCAGCTTGCTGGTGGTTGGTAACAGGGCAAGCATCCGTGGGGTTATCACACACAAAGGCTGAAGCAAGGTGGCCGAGGTTGTTTCCTAACAAGACCTCAGAAGGCAGATGGCTCATGATCCCTACTTCAACAGAACACCCAATCCAGGTGCACCCGTGCTGTAGGGATCCAAAGTACAGTACCCCCAGCCACACGAACTGTAAGGGATTTTCCTGTTTGGTCGAAGTTGGACCAGATTAGTATTCAGGTGAAACAAAAGACAACTTTATAATGGAAACACACTGCTTTTATACACAAACTGATCAATATAAAGAGCCTTATCAGATCCCAGGATCTTCCGCCCTTCCCGCCCCTCCAGACAGGCTGGCGCCCCCCATAGTGTCTATTGTCTTACAGTGTCCCAGCAGTAAAGCAGTGGTTATTCCGGGGTGATCCCAGGGTAGCGGTGGTACTTCCCAGGGTGTTGTTGGAGAGCCCTTGGTACCCAGATGCTACAGACCAAAAAGTGATGTGATCCATGGCTGGGGGCCGAAGCTACAGTTGATCAAACATACACCGGGAAGGGCAATGGGGAATAGGAGTTCTAGGGGCATCTGGAACCCCCAGTTGCCAAAGGAGCTCCCCTCCGGCAATCACCCCATCTCTTGCCCTCCCTAGGGAGTACCAAACCCTAAAAGAGCGGAGCTCTGAGGTGAAGGGCTGCTGGAGCAACCAGGTGTAAATGGCAGCAGGTATGTGGGGAGGCGCGGCCGGCCAGTAGTTTCAGGAGCCCGGCCGGCTGGAGAGGGGCTGGGCGGTCAGCAACCAGCTCTTCAGAGAGGATGTAAAGCATACAAAACAAACAAAACCAAGCATCTGGGAGCCTAAATCTGGGGAGAAATGTGAGGGGCTAGGTAGTAGGGGGGTGGAGGTTCAACCTTGGCAGCCTAGTATTCATGACAATATTACTCTATTTAAAGGGGCATACAACTAAAATATAATGCATATGATATCCCTTTTGCTTTTAAAACTAACAGGATGGCCAAGTAATGACCAATTACATATAGAACAAATATATATATATATATATATATATATATATATATACACACACACACACACACATATATATATATATATATTTATGTATATATATACACACGCACATATATATAAATATATATATATATATATATATATATAGACTGTACATACACACACACACACATATATATATATATATACACACATAAATGTATATATGCACACACACACACATATATTTAGCTATATTGGGTAGTGGTATCATAAGATGTAATCAGACTTCAAGTCCTCTGAAGCTTGGCATAGGCTACATATTTCTCCAAGCACTTGCACAAGCATTACTTTATCTAGTCTGTTATTAAAATTTAAACAGTCTATAATGGTTTCCAAACAGCTTCACTTTCAAAGGAACTTAAGTTACATAGACAATCTTATAAACACTAAATCAGGAGATAAAACCAGATATGAGAATTCCTGCTGACTAATTACTGCAAAGCAGAGCCATCTGCTTGCTAGGCCAAGCAATCCTTGTAAACTGTGACCTTATGTGGCTTTGTATAACTCAATACTGATTAAATAAACCCTTCATGGGAAGTTATAGGGAAATATCATTGTACAAAATACAGAGGAACTCAAAATATAATTACTGTATTCAATTCTTTTTAATGTACTATTGTAGGCACTCAATCCGAAATAAAATTTGTTAAATCTTAGAAAGGTTAAAACTGCAAAAAAAAGGTAATGGTTGAAAAAAAGAATTGGGGATATAGGATTTCTGCTCACAAAACATGTCTTGGAGACATCAAATACAATTGTACACGGTATTGCCAGCATTTGAATTGTTCACAGTATTTCAGCAGTTCAATCAGGTAAGTAGGTTATGGGAGTATTGACCACGCCCATCATATATTTCCATAACCCCACCCACTCTGATCCTCCCCAAAGCATCCAGTATAAATCCCACACAATATAATTTAAATATTAAATATTGTCTTATCCTATCTAGGGGATGATTCCAATCTAGTGGATTGTGTTTTTCAAATGCCGATACAAATTTTTTGATATCGGAACAATCATAATGCAAAATATAATTGTCTTTTAAAATATTAAACTGGATATCAGAAAAGTCATCCATATGATGCATGGACAACATTGGCTTCAGCAATTACAATTCACCCGACCATAAGACAGCAAAATGGACATCAAATTCAACAGCCAAAGGCACTTGATAAATGCTCAACATTTACAGACTGACAGATAACACACGTCAGACAAACAATAATGATATTGGCACCATTCTGAGCATGCATGGATTTAAAAAACAAGATAGAGCTTCTTATGCTAAAAACAGAGACAGCCCTCTTAGATGATGATCAGATCGCAGCAAATTAAAAAACTTCACAGCGCAATCAATTAAATGTAAAAACGCAAAGAAAATATATCTGCAATATATGCAGAGACAGAGGAGACTGTTAGGAGAGGAAACAAATTTATTATATCGAGGCTTAAAGGCATCATATCGCATATAGCATAATAAAAAACGTATGTTTTTCAGGAAATATTATTCAGAAAGTTAATTATTATAACTTTATACATTTTTTGAAGTGTGAGATAATTCTGCAGTTTGAATTACAAGGAGATGTTTTTAGGTCAGGAAATAGCAAGGGTAAATGCTTGCACTGGCTCTGAATGTGAGGATTTACAGCCTGTGCATAAGGCTGGGTGCCCAAACTTAGTGCCATGACACATGCTGACAAAGATGATTACATTTACAACAGAAGGATATGGAAATGATAATCAGCCATATCAGTAAGAGAAATAATGCACAATATTCTTTGCTGCATTTACTGAATAAATTACAAATGAGAATTAAATGCTTTAGTGAAATACAAATGGAAGGATTTGGGATTGTGAACTATTTCACATTTATAGACATCATCCATGAACAAAATAATTGTTCTGAAAGGTGCTCCAGTACTCCTAAAATCTGTTGAATTGAATTCCCTATTATTATCATTGATAAAACGACCTAATTTGCTGGAGTAGATCTCCTTTAAATGGACATTTCAGCACAAAATAAACTGCTCAAAAATATATTGGGGCATATTTGTCAGGTCCGCCAGACCTCGCTGAATACGCCGCCCCCTGCAGACTCTGCAACGCCGCCCCCTGCAGACTCGCGGCCAATAAGCCGCCAGCAGGGGGGTGTCAATCAACCCGATCGTACTCGATCTGGCTGATTTCCGGCGATGTCTGTCTCAGAGCAGGCGGACAGGTTATGGAGCAGCAGTCTTTGTGACCGCTGCTTCATGCTTCATAACTGCTGTTTCTGGCGAGCCTGCAGTCTCGCCAGAAACACGAGGCATCAGGCTCCATTCAGAGCTTGATACATATGCCCCATTGTCAGGTAAGCCTGAATCACAAAAAGGGTATTAATGTAAATGCTTGTATGTTTGTGTATATGTGTATGTGAGTTTATGTGTATACATATGTGTGCCACTTGTGTGTGTATATCTGTGTGTGCGTATATGTATGTACAGTATGTATATGTGAATATTTGTGTTTCTATGTGCATGTGATGACATTGACAGACAAAAAAGGTAAAAAAAATGCAGAGGACATTGCACAATGTATTAATCAATTAGATCTATATTATTGTTATATACCTGCTTTCTGTTTATGGGAATTATGGTATCACTGCTACTAGTGTGTTTATATACCCTTATATATGAGACAACTAGATATGCTCCAGTCATGTGAGAATTAAATTCTGTATTCGTGCCTCCACATTGATTGTAGTATTGCATGCTATGTACAGTATCAGTCATTTGTGTCTTTTATACATTTCATAAAATAATGCTGCACTCAGCGATAGTATTCACATTTAGACAACATTGCTCATCCCAGAGTGTTTCATCTAGATGCTTCAACAAACTTCAAATACAGGAATATTCATATATGAAGCTGCATTAACAGCTGACGTGTTTATCTGCATTTATTAGAGAAGTAAGTCCCTGGAAGAGTTTGGAGTTGATAAACCATGAAATGAGAAGCCAAAGATGTTTTATTGCAGTTGCAGAAATAGGGCAAAAGTGAATATAACTTCCAATCGGCTAGATTTAGAGTTTTGTCGGTAACGACCCGCGTATCTAACGCTGGCTTTTTTCTGGCCGCACCTTTAAAATAACTCTGGTATTGAGAGTCCACAGAATGGCTGCGTTAGGCTCCAAAAAAGGAGCGTAGAGCATATTTAACGCAACTTCAACTCTCGATACCAGAGTTGCTTACGGACGCGGCCAGCCTCAAAAACGTGCTCGTGCACGATTCCCCCATAGGAAACAATGGGGCTGTTTGAGCTGAAAAAAAACCTAACACCTGCAAAAAAGCAGCGTTCAGCTCCTAACGCAGCCCCATTGTTTCCTATGGGGAAACACTTCCTACGTCTGCACCTAACACCCTAACATGAACCCCGAGTCTAAACACCCCTAACCTTACACTTATTAACCCCTATTCTGCCGCCCCCGCTATCGCTGACCCCTGCATATTATTATTACCCCCTAATCTGCCGCTCCGTAAACCGCTGCTACTTACATTATCCCTATGTACCCCTAATCTGCTGTCCCTAACACCGCCGACCCCTATATTATATTTATTAACCCCTAATCTGCCGCCCACAACGTCGCCTCCACCTGCCTACACTTATTAACCCCTAATCTGCCAACCGGACCGCACCGCTATTATAATAAAGTTATTAACCCCTAATCCGCCTCACTAACCCTATAATAAATAGTATTAACCCCTAATCTGCCCTCCCTAACATCGCCAACACCTAACTTCAAACATTAACCCCTAATCTGCCGACTGAAGCTCACCGCTATTCTAATAAATGTATTAACCCCTAAAGCTAAGTCTAACCCTAACACTAACACCCCCCTAAGTTAAATATAATTTAAATCTAACGAAATTAATTAACTCTTATTAAATAAATTATTCCTATTTAAAGCTAAATATTTACCTGTAAAATAAATCCTAATAAAGCTACAATATAAATTATAATTATATTATAGCTATTTTAGGATTTATATTTATTTTACAGGTAACTTTGTATTTATTTTAACCAGGTACAATAGCTATTAAATAGTTAAGAACTATTTAATAGCTAAAATAGTTAAAATAATTACAAAATTACCTGTAAAATAAATCCTAACCTAAGTTACAATTAAACCGAACACTACACTATCAATAAATTAATTAAATAAAATACCAACAATTACCTACAATTAAACCTACAAACATACAATATCTACAAATAAATACAATGAAATAAACTAACTAAAGTGCAAAAAATAAAAAAGAACTAAGTTACAAAAAATAAAAAAATATTTACAAACATTGGAAAAATATTACAACAATTTTAAACTATTAACACCTACTCTAAGCCCCCTAATAAAATAACAAAGCCCCCCAAAATAAAAAAATGCCCTACCCTATTCTAAATTACAAAAGTTCAAAGCTCTTTTACCTTACCAGCCCTGAACAGGGCCCTTTGCGGGGCATGCCCCAAAGAATTCAGCTCTTTTGCCTGTAAAAAGAAACATACAATACCCCCCCCCCAACATTACAACCCACCACCCTTATACCCCTAATCTAACCCAAACCCCCCTTAAATAAACCTAACACTAAGCCCCTGAAGATCTTCCTACCTTATCTTCACCCTGCCAGGTTCAAGCCTCGGAAGTGTTGATCCAAGCCCAAGCGGGGGGCTGAAGAGTGACGTCCATCCTCGGGCTGAAGTCTGGATCCAAGCGGCGACTGAAGAAATCCATCCTCGGGCTGAAGTCGGAAGTCCATCATCTGGATGAAGTCTTCTATCAAGCCGCATCTTCAATCTTCTTTCTTCTGGAGCGGAGCGGAACCATCTTCTTCCAAGCCGACGCGGAACATCCTCTTCAACCGACGACTAGACGACGAATGACGGTTCCTTTAAATGACGTCATCCAAGATGGCGTCCCTCGAATTCCGATTGGCTGATAGGATTCTATCAGCCAATCGGAATTAAGGTAGGAATATTCTGATTGGCTGATGGAATCAGCCAATCAGAATCAAGTTCAATCCGATTGGCTGATCTAATCAGCCAATCGGATTGAACTTGATTCTGATTGGCTGATTCCATCAGCCAATCAGAATATTCCTACCTTAATTCTGATTGGCTGATAGAATCCTATCAGCCAATCGGAATTTGAGGGACGCCATCTTGGATGACGTCCCTTAAAGGAACCGTCATTCATCGGGAAGTCGTCGTCGGAAGAAGATGGGTCCGCGGTGGAGGTCTTCAAGATGGAGCCAGTCCTCATCGGATGAAGATAGAAGATGCCGCTTGGAAGAAGATGGTTGCCGGTCCGGATCTACTCTTCTTCCCGGATAGGATGAAGACTTTGGAGCCTCTTCTGGACTTCTTCAGCCGTCGGATGATGGATGTCTAGCCCCCGCTTAGGCTTAGATGAAGATATCGGAGCCAGGATGGATCGGTGTGATACCCGGTGAGGTGAAGACAAGGTAGGAAGATCTTCAGGGGCTTAGTGTTAGGTTTATTTAAGGGGGGTTTGGGTTAGATTAGGGGTATGTGGGTGGTGGGTTGTAATGTTGGGGGGGGGTATTGTATGTGTTTTTTTACAGGAAAAAGAGCTGAATTTCTTGGGGCATGCCCCGCAAAGGGCCCGGTTCAGGGCTGGTAAGGTAAAAGAGCTTTGAACTTTTGTAATTTAGAATAGGGTAGGGCATTTTTTATTTTGGGGGGCTTTGTTATTTTATTAGGGGGCTTAGAGTAGGTGTAATTAGTTTAAAATTGTTGTAATATTTTTCTTATGCTTGTAAATATTTTTTTATTTTTTGTAACTTAGTTCTTTTTTATTTTTTGTACTTTAGTTAGTTTATTTCATTGTAGTTATTTGTAGGTATTGTATTTAATTAATTTATTGATAGTGTAGTGTTAGGTTTAATTGTAGGTAATTGTAGGTATTTTATTTAATTTATTTATTGATCGTGTAGTGTTAGGTTTAATTGTAACTTAGGTTAGGATTTATTTTACAGGTAATTTTGTAATTATTTTAACTATTTTAGCTATTAAATAGTTCTTAACTATTTAATAGCTATTGTACCTGGTTAAAATAAATACAAAGTTACCTGTAAAATAAATATAAATCCTAAAATAGCTATAATATAATTATGATTTATATTGTAGCTATATTAGGGTTTATTTTACAGGTAAGTATTTAGTTTTAAATAGGAATAGTTTATTTAATAAGAGTTAATTAATTTTGTTAGATTTAAATTATATTTAACTTAGGGGGGTGTTAGTGTTAGGGTTAGACTTAGCTTTAGGGGTTAATACATTTATTAGAATAGCGGCGAGATTCGGTCGGCAGATTAGGGGTTAATAATTGAAGTTAGGTGTCGGCGATGTTAGGGAGGGCAGATTAGGGGTTAATAAATATAATATAGGGGTCGGCGGTGTTAGGGGCAGCAGATTAGGGGTACATAGCTATAATGTAGGTGGCGGCTCTTTGCGGTCGGCAGAATAGGGGTTAATAAGTGTAGGCAGGTGGAGGTGACGTTGAGGGGGGCAGATTAGGGGTTAATAAATATAATATAGGGGTCGGCGATGTTAGGGCAGCAGATTAGGGGTACATAGCTATAATGTAGCTGGCGGCGGCGTGCGGATGGCAGATTAGGGGTTAATAAGTGTAGATAGCTGGCGGCGACGTTGTGGGGGCAGATTAGGGGTTAATAAATATAATATAGGGGTCGGCGGTGTTAGGGGCAGCAGATTAGGGGTACATAAGGATAACGTAGGTGGCGGTCGGCAGATTAGGGGTTAAAAAAATGTAATCGAGTGGCGGCGATGTGGGGGGACCTCGGTTTAGGGGTACATAGGTAGTTTATGGGTGTTAGTGTACTTTAGAGCACAGTAGTTAAGAGCTTTATAAACCGGCGTTAGCCCAGAAAGCTCTTAACTACTGACTTTTTTCTGCGGCTGGAGTTTTGTCGTTAGATTTCTAACGCTCACTTCAGCCACAACTCTAAATACCGGAGTTAGGAAGATCCCATTGAAAAGATAGGATACGCAATTGACGTAAGGGGATCTGCGGTATGGAAAAGTCGCGGCTGAAAAGTGAGCGTTAGACCCTTTTTTGACTGACTCTAAATACTGGCTGTAGCCTAAAACCAGCGTTAGGAGCCTCTAACGCTGGTTTTCACGGCTACCGCCAAACTCCAAATCTAGGCTAATGAGATTTATTTTGGGAGATAAAAATCAAAGTGATTCAGGAAATTTGGGAAAATAATACATGGCTATTCAATTGAACATAGGATTATCTAAAGCTATTCCTTCAGGTGAGATTCTTTAAAAACATCAATTAAATCTAAGAGGTCCTTCACAGTAGTCTCTAAGGGACCATTTTACCTTGAAAGATACATATCTTGAAAGGGATACCCTACAATTCTGTAAAAGAAACATGCATTGCAGTATAGAGCTAAATAAAATTAGCTGTTTAAAAAGAGTTATTAATGAACTTCTAAAAGGGATTCCGCTTTTGTGAACGCGAGTCCAGTAATGTAGGTGCAAGCATTGTAAAACACACTGTTGTGACTATGTTTGGACTTAGCATGTGTCTCCCATAAAAGCCCAGTTATGAAGGTACAATCTCATTTGAACATCATCAATGCAAATACAATATTGCAAGGGATCGTGTTCAATACTGGTAAAATCCAGAACGAGAAGATGGCGTAAGTCCTTCTAATAGGAACCTGTAGTCTCCATCTTGTTTACAGATCACACCAAACCAGAAACAGTGCTTTTACAAACAATGAATGTAAATATTGTAAAAAAATAATACCTACAACAAATTATGCCCAGTATGCCCATCATGCCAATATGCAAATTACATTTTCATGGAAAAGCAGTGGGAAGGATATAATTGCATTACAATAGGTTCTTTTTAAACTCACGATTGCGTGATACCATTTGTAGATGTTGGGATCCTGATGTCACTTTTCCCGCAGATCCCCTTAGCTGTACGGGAAATCACATACTAGTACATATACGTATGTAAATGAACCTATAAGTATGCAAATGTAGGCCATGTCCACTGCAGACAGCATATTCAATAGTGATAATTAGAGCTTTAATATATTGATATGTGAATGTTACTAGACCTCTACAATGTCTCCTGTGGCCATTTTAGAGTGTTTTACACATGTCCAAGATAATAGAATGTTTCTAACTAGTCTTGGACTAGTTGCAAACATGTTCAGAATGCCATGATGGGGCTTTATCGAGTACCTTGAGGTACTCAATTTAAAAAGTTAAAACTGGTCTTGAAAAGGTGTTTAAAGGTTTCTCTTTTTGTTCACATTGTAAAAATAGAGCTTTTAGTGAGGGGCTGAAAACACGTTGCAGGAAATAACTAAAAATGTGCTAATGTGATTGTGTTTAATCAAAAAGTGGCCTTTTTAGACAGAAAAGCCGAAAGGCCTTAGCTGACAGATTGTGATCGACTTCTCTACCTCCTCTGCTTTTCCTTTTATGTCTACTTCATTGGAAAATAAAAACGAGAGGTAACCTACACCGACTGCCTCAATGCAGAACCAGGAAACATTTTATTTTTAGTGTAATTATAGTTAATTGTCTGCTACCCCTTTAATTTTTTCCTAAGACTTTGTCAAGTTGACCTATGAAGAATTGTACCCCTGAATCAGATGAATTGTGTCTACAATTGGGATGTAAATAATACATCTACAGAGTAGACTGCCAGCCATCTGCTAAATCAATAAGTGCGACACCTGCAATGCAAGTCTTTTATTTCCGTCTACTATTGGTAAGGGAAATGTTTAATATTTTCTATTATTCTCTTTTTAGTTAATTTAGAAATAAATTAAACTACATGCATCTGATTTTCTGCACTTTCCTGTTGGCTGTTTATACACTAGCTAAATCTAGTCTAAATAAAAATTTCTAAAAAGTATGATAAGTGGTAGCCCTTGAACTTTCATCCCTATTAGTAATTGACAGAATGGTCTTGGAAGTAATTAAGATTTAATGACTTCATTTAATTAATTTACTTAATACTTTATAGCATTTAGTTGCTTCTCAACAAATGGATAATTAAACCAATGGCATTTGTTTACCTGCCACATTACATGAAAAAAAGCTTCAATCACTATTTTTATTCCAATTATGCTGTATTTCCAGAACCCGATTTTCCTATCAAAATCTGACAATTATATCTATCACACAAAAGAACAGCCCCCTAAAGCGTCATGAACACATTTACAGCAATTTACTCTTCTCAATGCTGTAATTTGTTGCATAGCTAGAATCCAGCACTGAGTTTAAATGAAAATCGCACAGCTTAAAAAGTTTCCTTGTTCTATTAATCACATTGTAACTGTTACAAACCCAGTGTTTATCCCCATCAATGTAATTATTTCACAGAATGTACAGTATTCTGTAGCAGAGGTTGTAACATAAGTCGGCAACACATTGTGACTCAGACTATTTCCGCCCAACCAACTGCTTTTCTTTAGTTTTTATTCCAAACAATATTTGGCTCAAGTGGGCACAATCTCACTCTGTATGTTGGAAGATTTATTATGACGTATTTTTTGCTTCCCATTAGGATAACAGATGGAACTGGGGGAGTACAAAGTCTGTTGACCTTCTATTCCTTAAGAAAAAAAAAACTCCACCTCCTAGGAATTGCAGCTTGTAAGCTCTTCAACATCAAATCACAGCAGGGAAAACATTTTACTTTGATACATATTTGAAATAAATAACTAGCCCCATGGTTACACAAATTAAAAGTTAGATTTTATCGTATTCAGTGTCAGTAGAGATTGCTGTCCTTCCACATAAAGAGTTAAGTTTGGTGCAGTGTCAAAATCAAACAAACATATTTTGGTTTCTTGCTGTTGCAGGAAATGAAACAGTATAGTGGGATATGTTTACAAATCAATATAACTGTCAACATGGTGTCAATTGTAACGTAAATTACTTATAGACCTTAATAAAAGGAATTGATTTGTGCATGAAAATAATTGCAATTTATATACAAAAATGTTGTTTTGTATCAAATATTTAGAAATCCTGGTATCTGTTTACATTAAAAAACAATTCCAGCTCTATATTAAAATAAACAAAAAGAAAAAAGTCATCGCCTCTATTTGAGGGCAAATAGTGGACATTTGCAAACTTGGAAACGAAACATACCATTTAGGCATTTTCAAAGAATTAGACGAAATTGCACAGATATAAATGATTGCAACAAGGAAGCAAGGGTACTAACGTAAAATTCATACAGAAGGGGTACTCTGAATCAATACTTGCTAATGCTAATACAAAAGTCCTAAGAACTAATAGATCAGAAATTAGAATTAATAGAATATAAAAATAAAAATAAATCTAGGGCAGAACCATTTAGTAAATCTAATGTCAGGTTCATAACCACATATATTGAAAATCATAAAGATATACACAGGATTCTAAATAAACATTGGGGAATCCTCTTGAAGGATCCAATCCTTGGAACAAATTTAGATAAAAAAAACTAATATAGTATACAAAAGAAATAGCAACTTGAAAAACATACTGACCCCAAGCAAACTACGACCCATAAAAAAAGAACAGATCACAAACAATATGTGGCTGAATTTGAGGAAAGGGTTCGAGGAAATGTAAGAAAAAAAATTGTAGTGCCTGTCCTTTTCTAAACAATGAAGAAATTTAACAGATCCAAATCATATAAATGCAAGAACACTTGTATATGTGATGGTACATACTGTATATAGTGTACCAATTGACCTGCAAATGTGGGAAAATCTATATAGGCAGAACCAAACGTAAACTAAAGTATAGAGTACAGGAGCACATCAGAAATATTGAGAACTCTTTTGAGAATCATAGTGTGTCAGAACACTTTAGACTAGAACATAATAGTGATCCTACAGGCCTATCAGTGAAAGTAATTTAGCCCCTTAAGGACAAGGCCATTTTTCAATTTCCTTCCCTTAAGGACCAGGGCTATTTTTACATTTCTGAGGTGTTTGTGTTTAGCTGTAATTTTCCTCTTACTCGTTTACTGTACTTACACATATTAAATACTGTTTTTCCTGCCATTAAATGGACTCAGGGCCGTTTCTAGAGAATCTGGCTCCCAGGGCAAAATTCCAAAATGCGCCCCCCTCACAGATTCTAAAGTCCCCCTCCTAGACCTTGCATATCACTCTGTCATTTAGAGGTCAGCTCCAAAGCAGCAGTGCACTACTGGGACCTAGCTGAACACATCTGGTGAGCAAATGACAAGAGACAAACGTGTGTTGCGGCCAACCACCAGTTAGCTCTTAGTAGTGCATTGCTGCTGCTAAGGATATGTACAAATGTTTTTCAGCAATGGATACCAAGAGAACAAGAATATTAGAATTGTCTTGAAATGTTTTGGTGTAGCCTGAATAATGAAAGTTTAATTTTGACTTTCCTATCCCTTTAAATATGTCCTTTTTCTACTACAATGTTTTTTCCAAATATATTGATATTATCTAAAAATATCTTTATATCTTTTACTAATTGCCATTATACTTATACTTTTCTCACAGCTATGCATATTTATTTGTTTAATGCATATCAATCCCTTTAAATTTGTATCCAAAATGTATCTACAAAACTTTCAATAGACTTTAAAGTTGAACTTTGCAAAAAAGTCGTCAGGTAAGATTTTCTAAAGGATTGCAATATGTCACTAGGTGTATTTGTAACATATTTAGGGGTCTATTACAGTTATTTAGAAAAGTTATAACATTTTATTTTTTTTACAAAATTCACTATTAAAGTCTATGAGATTCTTGCACATAAATAATTTGATAAAGAACTGTAATAGAATAGCTGTTTATTTTTCAAATATACTATACACACAGGCAGTAATAGACAGAGACATGCACACACAGACAGTAATAGACAGAGATATGCACTCACAGACAGTAATAGACTGAGATATGCACTCACAGGCAGTGATAGACAGAGACATGCACACACAGGCAGTAATAGACAGAGACATGCACACACAGACAGTAATAGACAGCTTCATACACACACAGGCAGTAACAGACAGAGATATGCACTCACAGACAGTAACAGACTGAGATATGCACTCACAGACAGTAATAGACTGAGACATGCACTCACAGGCAGTGATAGACAGAGACATGCACACACAGGCAGTAACAGACAGAGATATGCACACACAGACAGTAATAGACAGCGGCATGCACTCACAGACAGTAATAGACTGAGACATGCACTCACAGGCAGTGATAGACAGAGACATGCACACACAGGCAGTAACAGACAGAGATATGCACACACAGACAGTAATAGACAACGGCATGCACTCACATACAGTAATAGACATAGGCATGCACTCACAGACAGTAATAGACATAGACATGCACTCACAGGCAGTAATAGACAAAGACATGCACTCACAGACAGTAATAGACATAGACATGCACTCACAGACAGTAATAGACAGAGACATGCACTCACAGACAGTAATAGACATAGACATGCACTCACAGGCAGTAATAGACAGAGATATGCACACACCTGTAGTAATAGACAGAGACATGCACACACACACACAGGCAGTAATAGAGAGAGACATGCACACACAGGCAGGGATAGATAGGCATACACACACACACACACACTCAGGCAGTAATAGACAGATACACACACAGGCAGGGATAGGCACACACACAACTCACTCAGGCAGTAATAGCAGAAACAAGCACTCACATATGAGTTTGTGAAAACTTGCCATTGTTATTATGGAGTAAATGACACATACACACATCCATCACTATTAAGCATTTGTAAACAATAAGTAAATAAATACACAAAAAAAGGCATAATGTCAAAAAGATGTTTTTTTATTCAACAGTCCTTAACAGAAAGCCTGTTCCTTAGTGGAAACCCAATTTTTATAAAGCATGTTTTTAAATTAGCTCCGTAAAACGAAAAAATATGTACATATCATTATGTAAATACATGAATAATTTGTCATATGCATAAAGCATCACCTCTTTAGTGACAGAGATCAGTGAGATAGTCTCCTACTTTCCTCAGAGTGATTCCTCTCCTTTTTACTTTCAGTTTTAGCTCTAAGTAGTTATCTGGTCTTAACACGCCCCCTTTGAGATCTTGTTGCTCCATTAGTATGATTGACATCCAATGCAGCCAATTAACATAACAGCTTCATTTCAAAAATGTATATGCTTGTGAACTGTTTATTTTAAAATTTGCTATACCAGTAGTTTATCAAGCAAGCACTACCACTTTTTTTTTTTTAAAGTGCTCCCCACTGCTCTCCAATGCGCCGCCGGGCCACTGCCCAGTCTGCTCACCCCTAGAAACGGCCCTGATTATGGACTTTCTAAAGATACCATTATTTTCATCATATCTTATAATTTACTATAAAATAATATTTTATATATAAAATATGATGAAAAAATATAAAAAACACATTTTTTCTAACTTTGACCCCCAAAATTGGTTACACATCTACAGCCACCAAACCACACCCATTCTAAATAGTTTCTAAATTTTGTCCTGAGTTTAGAAATACCCAATGTATAAATGTACTTTGCTTTTTTTTGCAAGTTATAGGGCAATAAGTACAAGTAGCACTTTGCTATTTCCAAACCATTTTTTTTTTTCAAAATTAGCGATAGTTACATTGGAACAATGATATCTGTCAGGAATTCCTGAATAACCCTTGACATGTATAGATTTTTTTTTAGTAGACAACCCAAAGTATTGAGCTAGGACCATTTTTGTATATTTCATGCCATCATTTCACCGCCAAATGCGATAAAATAAAAAAAATCGTTCACTTTTTCACAAACTATTTACAAACAGCTTGTGCAATTATGGCACAAATGGTTGTAAGTGCTTCTCTGGGATCCCCTTTTTTCAGAAATAGCAGACATATATGGCTTTGGCATTGCTTTTTGGTAATTAGAAGGCCGATAAATGCCGCAGCGCAACACACGTGTATTATGCCCAGCAGTGAAGGGGTTAATTAGGGAGCTTAAAGGGTTAATTTTAGCTTTAGTGTAGTAAAAGACAAGAACACAGAAGCACAACCTCGACTCAAGGTAGTAATATGGAATTTAATTTTAGCACACACAATGCAACGCACTTACAGGAAATGAGATTAAAAAACCGCCTTAAAAGCATATGTATATTTACGGCTCCAGGCTGCATAAATCACAGTTCATTCCCAAGAGTTTATAATCCTCCAATACCAATGTTTATCAGCAGTACCACAGTTTGAAGTCCCTGTAAGAGAACCCTCTCTCAAGCAAAGGAATGGATGCGTACACTGGTCCTGTCAAGATGACTTCGGACGAACTGACACAGTTCGTCCAAAGTTGTCTTGAAGAAGTCTACACAGGACAGAAATATATATGGCTTTGGCAACACTTGTATTATGCCCAGCAGTGAAGGGGTTAATTAGGTAGCTTGTAGTGAGCTTGTAGGGTCAATTTTAGCTTTAGTGTAGAGATCAGCCTCCTACCTGATACATCCCACCCCCTGATCCCTCCCTGACCCCCTCAAACAGCTCTTTTCCCTCCCCCACCTCACAATTGTCACCGCCATCTTAAGTACTGGCTGAAAGTATGCCAGTACTAAAATAAAAGGCAATTTTTTAAAAAAAAATTTTTTAATATATTTATTTGCAGTGATGGATCCCCCCTCAGCCCCCAACGTTCCTGATCCACCCCATACAGCTCTCTTACCCTCACCCCTCTACCTACCTTATACTATCTTGGGTACTGACAGCTCTCTGCCAGTACCCATTTTGCCATAATACATGTGGGGGTTTTTGTGGGTTTTTTTCCTAAATCATTTTCTGAAGTGTAGCTGCCCCCCCTCAACACCCTCCTCCCTCCCCGATCCCTTTACAAAAAATAATTTCCCTCCCTCCCTCTCCATCCCTCTCCCTCAGTCTCCCTCCCTCTATCACATTTATGTAACGTGCGCCCGCACCCCGCCCCTCCCGCGTGCTCCTGATTGCGCACATTGCAGGGACAGGAACAGGAAGTCCCTGCAGCGATGGGCCGCCCACCCGCCTCCCAGCTACTGCTTTCACTCACCAACGAAAGGCACCATTGCTGGCCGATGCAGAGGCCACATCGACAACTCTGCAACTCTATTTCTGCAGTGCCCCACTCATAAAAAGCCTACATCCAGAAGGTTTGAACATAGATCTAGATATTTAGGCTTTTCCTATTTAAATATTCATTCACTGCATTAGAATCCAAAATAAGGGGTCAATATCCATATAAAAAATGTCAGCAAAATTACACCTTTATTATATTTATGCATATGTTTTGTTGATTGTAGACAATATTATCACACATGTATTCGCTTTTTTTAAAAATTGATTGTGAATAATATGTATTTATGAGTATAATTTCATATGTATAGGATATGGTTTTATGGAATACTGTTGTTGCCATTGACACATTGCAGTGGAAAATGTGTATATGTTTCATACACTCTTCATGTAATAACGTATTCATTCATCTGTTATTGTAATACATATCAGTTTATTTAATTATGTTAACATTGATAAGGGTATATAAGGGAAGAACTACCCCCTTCAATTTATATCTCTTGACAAAGTTCCCATGGTTGGGAACGAAACGCGCGTCGAGACATATACACACCCTCAGGTGTTTGTAACAGGACGTCTTTCTTTGTTGTGCTGTGTGAAAAACGGACTTACGTACCTACGGTATCCAAACAGCTGATCTAAAGGTCACCTCACACACAACTGATACGGAAGGCTCCGTGGATCTGACAATCATACATTCAGGCACTTTGGGATTCTGTGGCAACGGTACAGATGCAGTAAGACTTCATGGCATTCACCTGCCTCTATGATTTTACCTGATGTGCTTATAACCATTTTAACTCTGGTACGCCGAATACCATTTTTAGTGTTTTTATTTATGTTATTACAATTCTTCACTTGAGTTCTTGTGGCGCTTCTCCATATTTATATATTTCAGTTCTATATTAAAATAACTTTGTAAGTATTAATAATTGCCACATTATTGCAATGTAAAAATCATGGAATTCATAAAGGTTTGTACAGTCCCGCAAGTTGGAAACAACTCTTCACTATAATCAATAGAGCAGCATCTATCTTGTAACTGTTCAGCCCTTGACGCATAGTATGTGTTCCACTATGAAGGATACCAACATCACAAAAACCTTTAAAAACTTAAAGAACAAGTTAATTAAAACAATACAAAGCTCATTCTATAAAACAGTCCATGCTAACATGTGCAAGAAACAAAAAATTAAAACAGATACAGAGAAGTAAAAGAGAGACAATCTTGCAAACTTTGAAATAACAAGACAATTAGAGCTGAAATTCTTCTCAAGGGCCATAGAGCATTAATTAATTCCACATACTGGGCTTAAGTGTAGGTGAAAAAAATCATGACTCTGATTCTAGAAGACCCTGGAATACCGTGGTCCAGCTCCTGGAGACACGTTTCATTCTATCCAGCGAGACGACTTTACCTTAACAGACAGACATGAGTATATTTTACAATTACAAATATTTATGTAACTCATTTTTCAAGTGTCTTGTCTAAATATTGCAATTGTAATTATTGTTTTTCCCTGATGCTAACGGTTTTTGTTTGATGTGTAAGATATCATGTAATTGGCACCACACACAACTATAGATGTTATTGGCAGGAACACTAACTATAAAACTGTGAGAAAATATGTGTCAAGTGATCCTCAATTCATTTTAAACATGATCTCGCCTTTAAAAAGAGGCCCTTTGGCAACCTCACAAGCATCTGTAAACCTAGGCCAATGTGTCACTGTTATAAGATTCAACTACTCTGTCATCAACCTCAAAGACCAGCTGAGCTAACTGACAAACTGAAAAACTCATCTGGCACCTAGAGAATCTACACACTCACTTCTAGTTTGTAATATCTGCCGTTCTATGACCTGTGACTGGTGCTTGTGCAGCAGACATTGTCACACTCCTTTCTTTATTCTGGTATTTGGGACACACAGAGATTCACACTTATGGAAATAAAGTAATTTTCTAATATTATGATCAGTTCCTTTAGATTTAGTATTTAAAGCATATTGGATGATTTGAGGATTAAGTTTTTATAGTATATAGGTGACATTAGTGGGAGTGAGGAAACAATGCTTTCTTATTGGTTATTTAATTATTTAAACACACCCCTTACAAGACCACTGGTTATCACGATAAAGTGCTACTTTCAACTAAATATGCAGTTAGGTGTATACTGTGGCACCATTTATAAGTTGTCAATGTTTATTAGCAAAACACTGATTATGCACTGAGCCTAATGCTGGACTCCTACTTTATTTCAATAACTATGACTCTCGCAGGATCCTTAAATCCACTCAGGCCACATAGTTCCTTAACCCTTCCAGCATTAGATAATTAAACACCCTGGTACATGTATAATGTAATCCACCATACTCCGGGCTACATTATGATTGAAGCAATATTTAGCACCCCCTCTTGAGTGTAAACTCAGCTAGATGGAAGTTTTTGTGTGCATCGGGTTGCACTTGTATTGCAAGTTGAAAGTAAAAAGTTTGCACGCAATCAAAACCTGAAGTGTGCTAACCAAATATTGTGACTGCTTTAATGTATTCTCCTCATAGAAGTCAATGGAGAGCACAGAAGAAAAAGTTTACACCTACCACACACACAGTAACCCTACAGGAGTTATATACTTCACATGCAGGATAATGTAACTATTATTGTAAATACTGTATATATCTATATATACCTATACCTGTATATCTATTCCATTAGATATATAGGTAAAGATATCTCTTTTACATTAACATTATCACATATATATAGAAATATATATTTAATGATAAAAATTACATTATTTTCTATGTGAAGAACATAGAAATGTAAAATATGCATAACATGCTTTAGGGTTAGCCCACATGAAGAATTGCTAACTTCAATGCACGTCTTGAAACATTAAATATAAAATATTTACAAGTATTAATAAAAAAAAATATATATATTATACATAATCTATACTATAATTGCTTTTGTAACGTGCCCGCCGCCAGTTGCGCACGCATCCTCAACGGATTGTTGGCTGTGCGTGCAGCCAAAATAATCCACCTGGATGCAGCATAGGTAGAAAGAAGCCTTAAAAAGAGGAACCGCCCGCAAGAAATAAAAATTAAAACACGTAACCGCCTGAGTATAACAAAAAAACCTAACCTCCCGCACAAAGTATTAATAAACACCTAAACCGTCAACCCCTACATCGCAAAACAATAAAGTATTTAACCCCTAATCTGCATATAACATAATTAAAATATTAACCCCTTAACTGTCAACCTCCCACATCGCAATAAACCTCATTAACCTATCAACCCCCACATCGCAATAAACCTATTTAACCTATTAACTCTTAAACCGCCAACCCCCCACATCGCAATAAACCTAATTAGCCTATTAACCCCTAAACCGCCAAACACACACAACGCAATCAACCTAATTAACCTATTAACCTCTAAGCCACCAAACCCCCCACAACACAAATAACTAATTTAATTACTAAGCCCCCTAACCTAACACCCCCTAAATTAACCTCAATTAGTACTAAATTACAATTAAAATAAAAAAATAAATAACATTAAATTACAAAAAATTAAAAAGTCTAACATTATGGAAAAAATTAAACAAAATTATCAAAAAAAATTATACCTAATCCCTATGAAAATAAAAAAGACCCCCCAAAATAAAAATACCCCTAAAATAAAAATACCCCCTAATCTAAACTACCAATAGCCCTTAAAAGGGCCTTTTGTAGGGCATTGCCCCAAGTTAAAGGGACAGTCTAGGCCAAAATAAACTTTCATGATTCAGATAGGGCATGTAATTTTAAACAATTTTCCAATTTACTTTTATCACCAATTTTGCTTTGTTCTCTTGGTATTCTTAGTTGAAAGCTTAACCTGGGAGGTTCATATGCTAATTTCTTAGACCTTGAAGGCCACCTCTTTTCAGAATGCATTTTAACAGTTTTTCACCACTAGAGGGTGTTAGATCATGTTTTTGTATAGATAACACTGTGCTCGTGCACGTGAAGTTATCTGGGAGCAGGCACTGATTAGCTAAACTGCAAGTCTATCAAAAGAACTGAAATAAGGGGGCAGTTTGCAGAGGCTTAGATACAAGATAATCACAGAGGTTAAAAGTATATTAATATAACTGTGTTGGTTATGCAAAACTGGGGTATCTATCTTTTAAAACAATAAAAATTCTGGTGTAGACTGTCCCTTTAAACAGCTCTTTTACCTCTAAAAATACTAAGTCCCCTCCTAACAGTAAACCTCCCCACCCACTAAACCCCCCAAAATAAAAAAAACTAACACTAAAAAAAAAAAAATGTCCATTGCCCCTTAAGGGGCATTTGTATGGGCATTGCCTTTAAAAGGGTATTCAGCTCTTTTACTGCCCTTAAAAGGGCAATCAGCTCTTTTTCAAGCCCTAAAAAACCCTAATCTAAAAAGAAAACACAGAAAAAATTAAAATAATAAAGCCTAAACCTAAGCCCCAAATATGTACTCACTGTTCCTGAAGTCCAGAGGAGAAAGTCTTCTTCCAGGCGGCTCCATCATCTTCTATCTTCATCCGGAGTGAAGGCTGCACAGAGCGGAGGGGCAGAGTTGTCTTCCCGATACCTGGATCCTCAGCGGCGGTCCTCAACGGCGGCGGTCCTCGGTGGTGGTCCTTAGCAGCGGCGGTCCTCAGTGGCGTGGAGGCTCCTCTTCATGCAATCCTCCGTCGCACACTGAAGATTGATTGCAAGGTACCCCATATTTATTGGGGTACCTTGCATTCCTATTGGCTGAAATTTTGAACAGCCAATAGCTCTAATCCTATTGTCTGGTTTCAAAATTTCAGCCAATAGGAATGCAAGGTACCCCAAATTGATTGCGGTACCATGCATTCAATCTTTAGAGTATGACGGACATTGGATAAAGAGGAGCCTCCATGCCACTGAGGACTGCCGCCACTGCCACCAAGGACCGCTGCCATTGAGGGCCTCCGCTGAGGATACAGGCATCAGGGAAGACAGCTCCGCACCTCTGCGCCACTGAGGATTAACAGCTCCGCACCACCGCTCCACGCCGCTTTCGCTCCGGAGGAAGATAGAAGATGATGGAGCTGCCTGGAAGAAGACATTCTCCGCCGGACTTCAGGAACTGTGAGTAACTATTTGGGGCTTATTTTTAGGAAATTTTTTTTATTTTTGCGTTTTTTTTATTTTTAAGATTAGGTATTTATGGGCTGGAAAAGAGCTGATTGCCCTTTTAAGGGCAGTAAAAGAACTGAATGCCTTTTAAGCTCAATGCCCATAAAATGCCCCTTTAGGGGCAATGTGTAGTTTAGGTTTGTTTAGTGTTAGTTTTTTTATTTTGGGGGGTTTGTTGGGTGGGGGATTTCACTGTTAAGGGGTAATTAGTAATTTGTTTAGGTAAAAGAGCTGTTTAACTTAGGACAATGCCCTACAAAAGCCCCTTAAGGGGTATTGGGAGTTTAGAATTAGATTGGGGGGGCTTTTTTATTTTTATAGGGGTATTTAGGTTTAAATTTTTTATTTTAGATAGCTTTGTTTATTTTTTTCTGTAATTTTACATTTTTTATTTTTTGTAATTTTAAACAAAAACTTCCCCTAAAGACCAGAACATTTTTAGCATTTTTGCTATCACTACATTTAAACAGAAATAGAGCCTTTTTTTATATTTACCTATCAAAACTATATATATATTTTTTATTAGACAACCCAAAGTATTGATCTAGGCACATTTTGGTATATTTCATGCCATCATTTCACTGCCAAATGAGATCAAATAAAAAAAATATTTAACTTTTTCACAATTTTAGGCAGAAATAGCGCAATCTCAAAATTTTGAGCGAGATCGCGGCAGAGAGAAGCCCAGGACTGCAGCGATGTACAGGGTATGTCGCTGGTCCTTAAGGGCATAATGACCAGCATCGTACAGGGTACAACACTGGTCATTAAGTAAGGGGTTAAATAGACTGCCCTCTGGGCAGGCTAGTCGCCTAGTATATGTACAGTGAGTGCAGAATTATTAGGCAAATGAGTATTTTGACCACATCATCCTCTTTATGCATGTTGTCTTACTCCAAGCTGTATAGGCTCGAAAGCCTACTACCAATTAAGCATATTAGGTGATGTGCATCTCTGTAATGAGAAGGGGTGTGGTCTAATGACATCAACACCCTATATCAGGTGTGCATAATTATTAGGCAGCTTCCTTTCCTTTGGCAAAATGGGTCAAAAGAAGGACTTGACAGGCTCAGAAAAGTCAAAAATAGTGAGATATCTTGCAGAGGGATGCAGCACTCTAAAAATTGCAAAGCTTCTGAAGCGTGATCATCGAACAATCAAGCGTTTCATTCAAAATAGTCAACAGGGTCGCAAGAAGCGTGTGGAAAAACCAAGGCGCAAAATAACTGCCCATGAACTGAGAAAAGTCAAGCGTGCAGCTGCCAAGATGCCACTTGCCACCAGTTTGGCCATATTTCAGAGCTGCAACATCACTGGAGTGCCCAAAAGCACAAGGTGTGCAATACTCAGAGTCATGGCCAAGGTAAGAAAGGCTGGAAGACGACCACCACTGAACAAGACACAAGCTGAAACGTCAAGACTGGGCCAAGAAATATCTCAAGACTGATTTTTCTAAGGTTTTATGGACTGATGAAATGAGAGTGAGTCTTGATGGGCCAGATGGATGGGCCCGTGGCTGGATTGGTAAAGGGCAGAGAGCTCCAGTCCGACTCAGACACCAGCAAGGTGGAGGTGGAGTACTGGTTTGGGCTGGTATCATCAAAGATGAGCTTGTGGGGCCTTTTTGGGTTGAGGATGGAGTCAAGCTCAACTCCTAGTCCTACTGCCAGTTTCTGGAAGACACCTTCTTCAAGCAGTGGTACAGGAAGAAGTCTGCATCCTTCAAGAAAAACATGATTTTCATGCAGGACAATGCTCCATCACACGCGTCCAAGTACTCCACAGCGTGGCTGGCAAGAAAGGGTATAAAAGAAGAAAATCTAATGACATGGCCTCCTTGTTCACCTGATCTGAACCCCATTGAGAACCTGTGGTCCATCATCAAATGTGAGATTTACAAGGAGGGAAAACAGTACACCTCTCTGAACAGTGTCTCGGAGGCTGTGGTTGCTGCTGCACGCAATGTTGATGGTGAACAGATCAAAACACTGACAGAATCCATGGATGGCAGGCTTTTGAGTGTCCTTGCAAAGAAAGGTGGCTATATTGGTCACTGATTTGTTTTTGTTTTGTTTTTGAATGTCAGAAATGTATATTTGTGAATGTTGAGATGTTATATTGGTTTCACTGGTAAAAATAAATAATTGAAATGGGTATATATTTGTTTTTTTGTTAAGTTGCCTAATAATTATGCACAGTAATAGTCACCTGCACACACAGATATCCCCCTAAAATAGCTATAACTAAAAACAAACTAAAAACTACTTCCAAAACTATTCAGCTTTGATATTAATTAGTTTTTTGGGTTCATTGAGAACATGGTTGTTGTTCAATAATAAAATGAATCCTCAAAAATACAACTTGCCTAATAATTCTGCACTCCCTGTATAATTATTTTTAATCATTAATATTTTTAAGTATTTTATATGTAATATTTCAAGAGCACGCATTGAAGTTTGCAATTCTTCAAGTGCGCAAACCCGACACCACATTAGACCTAAATAAATATATATATATACAGGGAGTGCAGAATTATTAGGCAAGTTGTATTTTTGAGGATTAATTTAATTATTGAACAACAACCATGTTCTCAATGAACCCAAAAAACTGTGTGTGTTAGGTGACTATTACTATTACTGTGCATAATTATTAGGCAACTTAACAAAAAGCAAATATATACCCATTTCAATTATTTATTTTTACCAGTGAAACCAATATAACATCTCAACATTCACAAATATACATTTCTGACATTCAAAAACAAAAAAACAAAAAAAAATCAGCGACCAATATAGCCACCTTTCTTTGCAAGGACACTCAAAAGCCTGCCATCCATGGATTCTGTCAGTGTTTTGATCTGTTCACCATCAACATTGCGTGCAGCAGCAACCACAGCCTCCCAGACACTGTTCAGAGAGGTGTACTGTTTTCCCTCCTTGTAAATCTCACATTTGATGATGGACCACAGGTTCTCAATGGGGTTCAGATCAGGTGAACAAGGAGGCCATGTCATTAGATTTTCTTCTTTTATACCCTTTCTTGCCAGCCACGCTGTGGAGTACTTGGACGCGTGTGATGAAGCATTGTCCTGCATGAAAATCATGTTTTTTCTTGAAGGATGCAGACTTCTTCCTGTACCACTGCTTGAAGAAGGTGTCTTCCAGAAACTGGCAGTAGAACTGGGAGTTGAGCCTGACTCCATCCTCAATCCGAAAAGGCCCCACAAGCTCATCTTTGATGATACCAGCCCAAACCAGTACTCCACCTCCACCTTGCTGGCGTCTGAGTCGGACTGGAGCTCTCTGCCCTTTACCAATCCAGCCACGGGCCCATCCATCTGGCCCATCAAGACTCACTCTCATTTCATCAGTCCATAAAACCTTAGAAAAATCAGTCTTGAGATATTTCTTGGCCCAGTCTTGACGTTTCAGCTTGTGTGTCTTGTTCAGTGGTGGTCGTCTTTCAGCCTTTCTTACCTTGGCCATGTCTCTGAGTATTGCACACCATGTGCTTTTGGGCACTCCAGTGATGTTGCAGCTCTGAAAATGGCCAAACTGGTGGCAAATGGCATCTTGGCAGCTGCACGCTTGACTTTTCTCAGTTCATGGGCAGTTATTTTGCGCCTTGGTTTTTCCACACGCATCTTGCGACCCTGTTGACCATTTTGAATGAAACGCTTGATTGTTCGATGATCACGCTTCAGAAGCTTTGCAATTTTAAGAGTGCTGCATCCCTCTGCAAGATATCTCACTATTTTTGACTTTTCTGAGCCTGTCAAGTCCTTCTTTTGACCCATTTTGCCAAAGGAAAGGAAGTTGCCTAATAATTATGCCCACCTGATATAGGGTGTTGATGTCATTAGACCACACCCCTTCTCATTACAGAGATGCACATCACCTAATATGCTTAATTGGTAGTAGGCTTTCTAGCCTATACAGCTTGGAGTAAGACAACATGCATAAAGAGGATGATGTGGTCAAAATACTCATTTGCCTAATAATTCTGCACTCCCTGTATACAGTCTTACCTCTGCACTCCCTCTTTTTAGTTGTCTGCTAGTGCAGAGATCCAAATTAATATAACAGCTTCACACACTTCGCAACACAGCTTTTTGTAACTCACTTGTCTTTTATTTTCACAATCTCATCCCAACGTTTCGGTCCAGGCGCTGGATCTTTGTCAAGGGTATTACTTCAATTCACAGCATAATTCAAACAGGATAAAGTATTTACATCACATACCTGCTTTTAAGCAGAACTCTAAGCCGCTACCTTGCGGAAACCTGGAAGTGATGTCAGAGCACTTCCGATCCTGGCCTTCAATGCAAAAAAAACATAACGAAAAACTGTATTCTTTAATAAGTAAATCCTCTAAGTCTGTTAACAAATGTTAAACTAGGTGAACCGTATTGGTTCTAACCCTCAAAATGATTTCAATCTCTTATAATCTAACTTGATCGGTTGCCATGACAACACACCACAATACTGCCCCAGTGTATATTCTCACTAGTATACTTTTTACTTCATATAAATAATTAGCATGCAGCCATAGATATCTACAGGTCACCCCCAGGTTCTGGAGCCCTTATCTCTCAAATAAAAAGCAGGACATCATTGCCTGTTATTTCAGGCCTCCAGGGTGCATTTTTCCAAGTTTATAGATCCATACCACCTCCCGCTGTAGAAGTAATCTCTTCACATCACCTCCTATTGGTGGTCTTATGATTCTATCAATAGGCATACGTCTTAAGTCCGCCACCGTATGTCTTGATTGTAAAAAGTGAAATTCTACAGGATGCTCACTTTCTCCGTCCTTTAGCGACGCTCTTAAGGTCGAGCGATGGTTCGCTATCCTCTCCTTGAGGGGGCGCTCCGTTTTCCCCAAATAGGTGAGGTCACACGGACGCTTAATGATATAGACCACTATTTTCAATGCGCAGGAAAGTCTATGCTTCAGAGTTACATTTTTGTCAGTGTTAGGGTGACTGAATGATGGACCAGTAACAAATCCATCTGAACTGTAGCATCCAGGTTTCACTGTCCAGCTTCTAGCAGTATAACTTTCCACAGGGTCTGCCCTATACAACAGATCTATCAAATTCTTTCCTCTTTGGAATCACACCAGGGGGCGGCCTGTATAAATTTTCCCTAGAGATTTATCAGAAGATACTAAATCCCAATATTGCATAACAGACTTACTTAACTGCAATGACTGTAAGTTACCAGGCCCGGACTGGCCATCGGGCCTACCGGGTATTTGCCCGGTAGGCCGCAAGGTAGTTTAGCCCCGCCCACTGCGCCTCATGCACGGCACAGAAAAAAACAATTTTGGAGAACATTTTTTTTTAAAAATATTTAATACGTAAAACTTATAATGATGATAATTTATATATACATATGTATATGTTTGTGTATTACTACTGCAGGCCAGTGCTGTGCTGTGCAGCACAAATCAACTATATTTGGGTCACTGGCTGCCGAGTCCCGGCCGGGCGGCCGACTGTCACCTCACCAGAGAATACAAGTCAATTGAACGGTACCACTGTACACAAGTTAGTGTGGATTCAATCAGGGCCGCTGCGCTGCGCCGCCATCATCTATACAAACATACCGCAACAGACATACATTCTAATATCCTCCCAAATCCCCCCATTTGGAATGGATTGGCCGCACTGGCCACCCCGCACATGCGCACTGCCTGCTTCCGGCCCGGCACTGTGAGTGACACACCCTGCACGCGGCTACACTACACTCATGCCGCGTGCCGGGTCCACGTGACACACTGAGGCTCAGGCAGCTGCGAGGTGATAGAAGTGCTGCTGACTGCTGGCCGTGTGTCACATGCGGTGTCTGTGTCAGGACTCAGGTTGGAGCAGGCAGAGCAGAGAAGCCGGAAAGATGCTGCCCTGAGCCGGGTAGCTGCTGGGGGCCCCCTTGGTGGCTGGGCCTGGGAGAGTGATGCAACGCGGACTTCCAAATCCAGGGGGGGGGGCGGCTACTGGCCAGGCTATGTGGCGGGCTCCAGTACCATGATGACAATCATCTTCTCACTCACAGACTCTCCCTCCACCATCATGGTCTTGGGGCCGGAATTCCATGAGGTTGGCGGGGGGGCTAGAGAGGCAGAGGAGCAGCGATGATGAGGAGTCTTGTGTCTTGAGGACTGGAGGACATCAGACAGACTCAGGACTGAGGAGGCTGCGACTCAGCAGGTGGCCGGCAGCAGGGCAGGTAGTTGACCATGAGGTCTAGTCTTTCAGAGAGAGGACTTTTTAAGTAAAGTTAAACTTAAGTTTTACATAAAGTAATTATAATATATTTATTAAAGGTTATACAAATTATGATAAAGTATGTAATTAACACAGGTGGTTACAGCTACTTCAGACGTCCCACAGATCATCAGTAAGGGACCTGTCTGATAAGGGTCAAATCCAAACATGACTGCTGCAGAAAGTAGGTTGTACCACTACCTTCTAGACTAACATGGTCCTAGTGCCCTTCTCTAAATGAGTTTGTGAATATGTGCATGTATCTATTTTTGTGTATACAAGTGTGTGTAAATAAGTGTGTGTAAATGTATGTGTGTAAGTATATGTGTGTGTGTGAGTATATGTGTGTGTGTAAGTATATGTGTGTGTGTAAGTATATGTGTGTGTAAGTATATATGTGTGTAAGTATATGTGTGTGTAAGACTAAGTATGTGTGTGTAAGTAAACGTGTGTATGTGTGTGTGTGTAAGTATATGTGTGTGTAAGTATATGCGTGTATGTGTGTAAGTATATGTGTGTGTAAGTATATGCATGTGTGTGTGCGAGTATGTGTGTGTGTGTGTGTGTAAGTATGTGTGTGTGTGTAAGTATGTGTGTGTGTAAGTATATGCATGTGTGTGTGCAAGTATGTGTGTGTGTGTAAGTATGTGTGTGTGTGTAAGTATATGCATGTGTGTGTGCAAGTATTTGTTTATGTGTGTGTGTAAGTATATGCATGTGTGTGTGCAAGTATGTGTGTGTGTGTAAGTATGTGTGTGTGTGTAAGTACAGGGAGTGCAGAATTATTAGGCAAATGAGTATTTTGACCACATCATCCTCTTTATGCATGTTGTCTTACTCCAAGCTGTATAGGCTCGAAAGCCTACTACCAATTAAGCATATTAGGTGATGTGAATCTCTGTAATGAGAAGGGGTGTGGTCTAATGACATCAACACCCTATATCAGGTGTGCATAATTATTAGGCAACTTCCTTTCCTTTGGCAAAATGGGTCAAAAGAAGGACTTGACAGGCTCAGAAAAGTAAAAAATAGTGAGATATTTTGCAGAGGGATGCAGCACTCTTAAAATTGCAAAGCTTCTGAAGCGTGATCATCAAACAATCAAGCGTTTCATTCAAAATAGTCAACAGGGTCGCAAGAAGCGTGTGGAAAAACCAAGGCGCAAAATAACTGCCCATGAACTGAGAAAAGTCAAGCGTGCAGCTGCCAAGATGCCATTTGCCACCAGTTTGGCCATATTTCAGAGCTGCAACATCACTGGAGTGCCCAAAAGCACAAGGTGTGCAATACTCAGAGACATGGCCAAGGTAAGAAAGGCTGAAAGACGACCACCACTGAACAAGACACACAAGCTGAAACGTCAAGACTGGGCCAAGAAATATCTCAAGACTGATTTTTCTAAGGTTTTATGGACTGATGAAATGAGTGTGAGTCTTGATGGGCCAGATGGATGGGCCCGTGGCTGGATTGGTAAAGGGCAGAGAGCTCCAGTCTGACTCAGACGCCAGCAAGGTGGAGGTGGAGTACTGGTTTGGGCTGGTATCATCAAATATGAGCTTGTGGGACCTTTTCGGGTTGAGGATGGAGTCAAGCTCAACTCCCAGTCCTACTGCCAGTTTCTGGAAGACACCTTCTTCAAGCAGTGGTACAGGAAGAAGTCTGCATCCGTCAAGAAAAACATGATTTTCATGCAGGACAATGCTCCATCACACGCGTCCAAGTACTCCACAGCGTGGCTGGCAAGAAAGGGTATAAAAGAAGAAAATCTAATGACATGGCCTCCTTGTTCACCTGATCTGAACCCCATTGAGAACCTGTGGTCCATCATCAAATGTGAGATTTACAAGGAGGGAAAACAGTACACCTCTCTGAACAGTGTCTGGGAGGCTGTGGTTGCTGCTGCACGCAATGTTGATGGTTAACAGATCAAAACACTTACAGAATCCATGGATGGCAGGCTTTTGAGTGTCCTTGCAAAGAAAGGTGGCTATATTGGTCACTGATTTGTTTTTGTTTTGTTTTTGAATGTCAGAAATGTATATTTGTGAATGTTGAGATGTTATATTGGTTTCACTGGTAAAAATAAATAATTGAAATGGGTATATATTTGTTTTTTGTTAAGTTGCCTAATAATTATGCACAGTAATAGTCACCTGCACACACAGATATCCCCCTAAAATAGCTATAACTAAAAACAAACTAAAAACTACTTCCAAAACTATTCAGCTTTGATATTAATGAGTTTTTTGGGTTCATTGAGAACATGGTTGTTGTTCAATAATAAAATTAATCCTCAAAAATACAACTTGCCTAATAATTCTGCACTCCCTGTATATGCATGTATGTGTGTGTAAGTATGTATGTGTGTGTGTAAGTATATGCATGTATGTGTGTGTAAGTATATGTGTGTGTGTATGGCTATATGTGTGTGTGTAAATATGTGTTTTTTAGTGTGTGTTTATGTAAATTTGTGTGTGTCTTGTAATAGGATATGCTGTGTACCGGGGGGGGGGGGGGGTCCCTGTTCTGCTCCCGGTGGTGCTGCGACCTCCTCCTCTCCTGGGGTAGGTTAGGGCAGTGTTTTTCAACCAGTGTGCCGTGGGAGATCCTCAGGTGTGCCACGGGAGACTGACAACAGTGTGACATATTTTTAAACTTTACTTGTTTTTTACTCCCAGTGCAGGGGTAGTTTGTAGGAGGCATGACATAACAGCACAATACATACAGTATGTGTGTGTTTGTGTGTATGTGTATATATATGCTGTATTAGGCTACAATGTGTGATTTTTAAAAAAAAAATTGGAATGGTGGTGTGCCACAGGATTTTTTAATGTAAAAAAGTGTGCCACGGCAAAAAAAAGGTTAAAAATCACTGGGTTAGGGTGACATGGGGACAATACTCTGACTATGTTTTCAGTATGTGCTGTGATTGTGAATGATGGCATGGAACACAAAAATCCAATTTTTTGGGGAACTGTGTGCTTGTGTTAGCTTAAACATTCAAAATTTCACCATTCACCAAGTAAAATCAATAATAGTTTTTACAGTATTAAACTTCACCTGAATAAATAAGGGGAAGCAAGAAGATTTTATGCAATCACAAGAACATGATTCATATTGTTCTAACAAATATTTTATGCACCTGTTTATGTATTGTTTGAACAACCATTCAAGATGGCAATTTAAATGGACACAAAGCTGCTATAACAAAATGCTCTAAATCTAATGCATTAGAATGTTTTGCTAACCTATGTGTTAGTACAGGTAACAAACTAAACTCAGCTGCGGACGGGCAATGATCACAAGCAGTGAGCCAATCAGGGACAGCATATGTCCATATAGCTGCAAATCTCCAGCCATGTTCCACTATGTATCCTCAGTACCCTGGAGGTGAATTGAACTGTGTGTTTAACTCATTTGCAAGAGTTAAATATATAGGTATTAGCAAATGTTATAGTGCTATATAAAGAACGTTGTATTCCAGCTTTATGCCTGTAATATAGTAGTAACATGTTCTCACTTCTCACACAAAAAAATAGAATAGGATACTTTCCTAAGTGATTCCAGTTCATAAGCAGAGCAGCCATAAGCAAGGGTATAGCCTTTTTAAGGGGATTTTCCAATGGGTTGTTACAGATCTTCACCAAAGTAATAAGGCCAGAGCAAAAAAAAAAAGTGTATTAATTCAATGTTGATGATAAGTGCCTTATTTAATTTACTTGCATGCAGGAGCCTTCTACCCAACTGGGTCCTGGAGTTCCGCCACTTCACCCGTATGCATGCGTATGTGTGTGTGTGTGTGTGTGTGTGTGTGTGTGTATGAAGCTTTACTGTATAAACAAATGCTTTCATAAATTACTCTTGAACTCATCTAACTTCAAATCATGACTTCTTGTATTCTGGTATTTACTTCTAGTGAAAGAAATGCAGACTCCAGGGCCCTCAAAAGTAGTTGTTACTTGAATTGTAATTACTCTGTTCCTACAATTGCTTCAAACAATAATTGTGGGTCCTCCTGTAGTTGGATAGAAGCAAGTAGCACTGTGGAGTAAATCCTTGTTAACTTGCAAACTAGCACTGGTGTAATATATATATTATATATCTCTCCCACACTTTCATTTTATTATTAAAGTTCTTGAAATTTGGCTGATTTGTAAATATTTTGTGAATATTCTGTGCTGTTAATCTTCACTGATCCATTATATAAAACACACAGGCCCCCATTCTAATCTCTTGGAATTCTGTGCAATGTGATTTTTTTTAATCTTTTTTTTATTTATTACAATCCCATAGAAAAACTGGTAAAACATTCAGATTAGTAAACAAAGTGACAGCAAAATCTAGTTAAAGGGACAATCAACTCCAGAGTTTTAATTTTTAAAGATAGATAATCCCTTTATTACCCATTCCCCAGTTTTGCATAATCAACACAGTTATATTAATATACTTTTTACCTCTGTGATTACCTTGTATCTAAGTCTCTGCAGACTGCCCATTATCTCAGTTACGGTGACACGCTTGCATTTCAGCCAATGAGTGCTGACTTCTAAATAACTCCACGGGCGTGAGCACAATGTTATCTATATGGCACACATGTACTAACACCCTCTATCTGTGAAAAACTGTCAAATGCATTGAGATAAGAAACCATTTAAAAAAAAATTAGCACTTTATTTTGGTTTTGTTGTGTTTTATTTTTATATTTTACTTTATTTTTTTCATACCAACCAATTGAGAAAATACAGTGATTATAGGGTGTTGGAAATGTTTTTGTCACTTAAACAAGTATGTATTACTATTTTATTGTATTATTGTTTGGTATATGATTAAATAAGAAATGGTGAGCAGAGGTGGGGGGAGTGGGCCTCTTTGCCCTAAAATGCCTGGGCCTTTTTTTGGTCCTAGTCTGGCCCTGAGTTATACACTGGGGTGAAGATACAAGAGGGTGGTTCATCAGGAGCCATTTTATTCTGACCCTCAATAGCCCTAACATGAGCTTCTTTGACAATAGAAGGTTTATAACCCCTGTCAACAAATCTTTCAAAAAAGTCCTGCTCTCTAATCTGTTTAGCGGAGTCCTGAGTCACAATTATTTTATTAACCTCTCATAAACCACTTTATCACTCAGTACCTCCTGCCTATAGTCAGAATAATTTTGAACAACAATGGCTCCTCCCTTATCAACACCCCTCACTACAATCCTATAGTTATCTCTCAGGGATCTCAGGGCCTCTTTTTCCTTCTTGGTTAAATTATAGTAAAACATTTTAGCTTTAGAATAGACATCCTGTCTGACCAACCTTGTAAATATAGTGATACCAGCACTTTTGCTCGTAAAATCCTGAGAACTCCTTAATCTAAACTCTGACTTGACTGAAAGGGGGTACATTTCTAAATAATTCACCAATGCTTAACAATTGCTGCATCTTATAGATCTCTAGATCTATTTCCAATTTACTAGGGGTAAAGGCAGGGATAAAATTGAGACCTTTAAAAAGTAATAGTGTTTCTCCTTCTGACAGTTTATGATCACTCAGATTATAGATTACCTCCTGTTCCCTCATCTTGCGCTGCTCTTTTTCCTTATACCTGTATCCCCTGCCCCCCTCCTGACACGTCTCTGGCGAGGTCCTTTGCGCTGCCTAAAAAAAGGCCTTCTTTCTGATCCTGTAACCCTTCTAAGTTCTTCACCACTACTGCTGCTACTGCTAGTATCTCTCTCCCTGCAAAATCTCCTCCACTGTGCAGTATCACTCTGACCTGACAGTCACCTGTACACCCTATGTTCTGTAAAGGCTGAATTGACCTAGGCAAACTTCTTTTTCTTAAATGCTTTTAAATCTTCCCTGAAGCTATACAATTGTGTGCTACTTTTTCTAACCAGTCTACAGTCTTATCCTCTTTTAACAAATTAATGTTAGTATTTTCAAAATTAACCAATTAATTAATTAATTAATTATTTTTTCTGTCACAACCTTGAGTTCCTTCCCACTTCTCTTACAACAATTAACATCAAATCCAATGAACATTTATTTAAGATGACGCACTAATCTTTACAAAATTCAGGATTGTTTCTACCAATTTGTAGGAACAATTTTTATATGGAAACCCCTGGATATCCTCTTAATCCTATGATACTCAGACAGTGTAATACCATGCAAATCAAGCTAAACTTCCTTAAATCAAACTAAACAATTTCATTATAAATGGGCGATTCCACCCCACAGATTCAGTGGATAATATCTGATCAGCCTCTTCATTAGTGAGGGAAAGGGTCTCAGCATAATCTGTAGTCAATCCTGCTCCAGTTAGACTCTTCCATGCCACAAGGTACGATTCCACAGCACTACAGGGATTTTTTTTATGCTTTTTTAAAAAAATATTTTTTTATTAGATAGTATTATTATGAGTATAATTGTACTTTGTAATGTATTTTTAATGTGTTTTGTGCAACATTTTGTCGAGTGTAACAGTTAACCAAAGCTCTGAAGTTGCGGGAATCATTCTAGAGTAAATTGTGATTGCACTCATGCGTTCACATTTACTTTCAACTTTTAATATAAACGGGATTTAACTTGTAGGCAAATAAACAGCGAAAACCCGATATTGCTAGTGCACAAACAAGAGCACTCCACTTGTAATCTAGGCCTTAATTAGAGCTCTGTAAGATATAACATTTTAAAGTAAAATATTCCTTTAAGAATTAATAAATGAATAAAATAAACTGAACATTAAAGATAATGCTCCAGCAGTGATATATAGATTAGAAACACCAGAAGGGGATTATTCTGCTAAATCATTTAGGATTACAGTGTGGGAGCTGCAGGGTGTTGTCATTTATTCCACATTTTAAAGTAGCGGTTTAGAATTAGCAAAGAAACACCATCAACTTAAAAATGATATTAACTTTTTTAAGATCATGTTGTGCCACAGGCAAAATGTATCCAAAATCCATGACATGCAAAGGTCTAATGCCACTGACCAGTTGTCAATCAATACAATAATGAGATGTTCACACCAAGTAATATATTTATCAATGTCTTTGAAAGGTATTGCTCTAATAAAAATCTTTCTGTTTTAAGTGGAAAATGCTATTTGTTTTTATTATTTTGGTTGCTATGAAATGTGTCTAAAATTGCTGCTCAGTGATATTTGATAAATACAAACAGAAAACACTGCATTTCACTAAAAGCTGTCAACATAATTTAGCTGTGTGGGGTAAGAAAATAAATAGGTTTCTTGATAGAAATGACATGGATATTAAGAATAATTTCTAGTGACAAAATGCTCATTCATTCAAGGGCAGCACAAGTTTATTTCATTATTTTTATGCTCCCTAGGATAATTCAAGGGTATTATTTAGCCAGTAGAGGTCACTCTTTCTCCTTGTTTAGAGAAGAAAGGGATTTTTTTTTTTTTAATTTTTTTTTTAAAGCTGGCATTAACTAAAGAAGTTATATTAACCTTTTGGCTTTGCAAATATTCTTCCAGCAGCAAACAAGTTAAAGCTGCAGCTCAATATACTCACCTACTATATGATACGTTGCCAAGCTGAGGTGAATAGAACAGACTAGAGAATTGTGCTGTGAAACCTACAGGCTGCAGAGAGCAGCCAAGCAATGACGACTGAAACATTATAGCAGATGAGAGACGCAACGTGCCATCCTGGCGATTCTATCATCTGCTGTATTTCTGTTTCGCCACCTAAAATTTGATAGTGTAATATGCAATTAGGCTTTGAAAGCCACTGGAATAAGACAAATGCTGAGAAATGGAGAATAGCCTAACCTTCATGGGCTAAATGTTGTTTGCAAAATGATATCTGTGCTGCAGCTACAAATGTATTTATCTATGGCACAATTTCATTTACCGAGATCGGCATCACATCTACAAAAAAATCGGCATCACCCATCTACAAATTATATTTAGCTATATACAGTATTTACAAGGAAACATTTGAGGAAAATAATATATACTGCTGCACATGTAGAATGAAGATTGCGTTTATAACCTTTACATTTATGAAGTGAAGGAGGTATTTTTAAGACAAGATATCACAAATAGGAATAGGCTATGGCATTTTTAAATGGCAGAGTTTCTATAGAAAAGATTTGAAAAGAACATTCAAATGAAGTTTTCTAATTTTAATTCCCACAGACTCAAAAAATGTAAAACAACTTAATTACAAGATTTTTCTGAAGTATTGCAATAAATTAACATACCAGTCAAGCATATATATTTTTTGGAATATATTCACAAACTGCTGCATATGTTCATCAATTTCCAAATTCTTTTTACCATTTGCCTTATTTGGAGGAGTCAATTCACACTTGTTACTGTCATTTTGTCTTGCAATATATTATCACCTGTTGGAGCCAGTAAAGGACAGATATGTGTCAGACTCAGACTTGTTAACTCTGCAGTGTCCACTTCAAATTCTTTGGACTGGAAAACCCATTTTAAAAGTTAAACTACATGAAAAGGGGCAGAATAGATCATTAAATATTCTTTGTTACAATCTCAAAGGTTTTTTTTTTTGTACATTTTAAATAGCGATATTTTTGTTGTTCCTGAATTTTGTAATTTCTACCATTTTGTTAGTTAAAAATAAACAACCGTCAATAAATATAATTAAATCAAAATAATGAACTTGATATTTCTCAAATGACCACTAAATACAGTGGAATTGCCTAATCAACAAGGGCATAATTAAAAGATAATGTAATAACACTTTGAACTTTAAATGACCAGTAGATTTTTATCTGACAAATTTCTAAATTTCCTTTAATTTGCCACCATCCTGTATCCTGTAACAGCCATTATCCAATCACAGATTCATACATGTATACCATGTGAGCTCTTGCACATGCTCAGTAGGATCTGGCAACTCAGAAAGTGTGCATATAATAGCCTATCATAGCATCGCAAAAACAATGTAGTATATTACAAATCATTTTTGCAATTTATAAGCATTTACCAATAATGACTTTTTAGAAGGTTTATTTTTTTATTAATTTTTAGAAATTAGAATAAAAATGTTCAATATATGCACATCAATTAATAGATAAACAGGAGAATAAAATATCTGAAATGATTATACAAAGATTTAAATGCTGGAATAATCAATTCTTGCATACTTACAAACAAGGAGTTTTGGTATAATACTTTGATATATCAAAAATTAGCACAAAAATGTAACCAACATTTTCTGAATTAAAATGTCTTACAAATGTTAACATTCAATGTAAAACAAATAAAAAAGTCACAACTACTGTCCTCTTGCAGAGGATCTAAAAATCGTTTTAATTTTATACTCCTATAAAAATCTCTAAATGGAGGAGGAAAATGCAAACTGAGTATTGTAAAAAAAATGTAGTCTAGAGAGAACAGATATTATTAATTGTTGGATTGTAGATTGTTCGCAAATCAAAACATTTTGGTTAAAACAAAGTATGAGTTTCATAAAAAAATTATTTAAAGAACTTTAATTTAAGTTTGTTTGGAGATAATATTTTTGTTAGATTTTTAATACAGTTTTATTGTCAAGAAGAAAACTTTATGCTGAAATTGTGGAAATCAAAAAGAGAGCCCAAACTGAGACAATTGATAATGATAAATAAAATACATTGCAGATAATAATGGAACAGTTTGATATCAATCTTGAAAAGACATTAAACACTAAGGGCTAGATTACAAGTGGAGCGCTAATTTATCACGTGCCCGTAAATAGGCAAATGTGCCCATTTGCGGGCACATGATAAATAACCAGCCATTACAAGTGATCAGATCTCTGATTCATTTTCTAAAAGTGCTCCAAATGCCCCCAAATAGTGGGTCTTTTATTTTTTTTAATTTTTTTAATTTTTTTAAAAGACACAAAAATAAACGTTTATTTCCTTTTGCAAATTTTTTTTGTGTGAAGTCATACAGTTTATAAGCAGGAACAGCCTTGTTTGTTGAGGCAAGATAGTGCAAAAGATAGTCCGTCATCTTCCTCAGCGGTTGATGTTGCAACATAAAGTCCATCAAAATTTCAAATTATTACAGTTTACAGTATATGGATAAAGGATGTTGTGAGTTAGAGTGAGCAGAAACCCACATTGCAGCATAATTTCGTAGTACAGATCACCATTTTAAATAGAGTGTTTCGGATTGCATTGTCTTCTTTTTTTTTTTAGTTATATTATGAACATCTTATTGTGTATGTGTGTGCCTGTCGAGTTGGGATATATAGTAAGTTGTGTCCCCATCTTCATATATGTTGGGGTCTTCTGTGCGTTTTCCACATGTCTAGCATGGCTTCATGGAGATCTGTGTATCCCTCTTGTATGTGGTGGTATCTCTCTAAGTGTATCAGAGTTACTTGCCTTGTAATGTGCTGTTTCTGTGGGTGCGTTGTTAAAGGACCAGTCAACACTGTAGATTTGCATAATCAACAAATGCAAGATAACAAGACAATGCAATAGCACTTAGTCTGAACTTCAAATGAGTAGTAGATTTTTTTTCTGACAATTTTAAAAGTTATGTCTTTTTCCACTCCCCCTGTACCATGTGACAGCCATCAGCCAATCACAAATGCATACACGTACCATGTGACAGCAATCAGCCATTCACAAATGCATACACACTTATTCTTGCACATGCTCAGTAGGAGCTGGTGACTCAAAAAGTTTAAATATTAAAAGACTGTGCACATTTTGTTAATGGAAGTAAATTAGAAAGTTGTTTAAAATTGCATGCTCTATCTTAATAATGAAAATTTAATTTTGATTGAGTGTACCTTTAAGCAGTGGTTAAGTTGTGCATGCGAGTACCAAGTCATTGATATTTTGGGTGTATCCTCTAAAATCTCATTGAGGGGTTTAAGTTTGCCGCCCTCCACCAAAATGCCTATGGTCCCTGCGCCGAGATTGGTATGTGTATCATTTAGGGTCACTTTGTGGTTCCAAGGGAGTGAAGGATTGTGTAGCATAGGCATCAGCGGTGTGTTCATTGTTGAGATGTTTGTTGAGGTGTGTGATATTTTTTCTCAGATAGAGAAAAAGTCTAGATACATTGGGTATGTAAGAGTTGCTTTTGGTCTGTGAGTCGTTTGTATCCAAGCGAACATTCCAACATCATTAGTATCAAGTACGTCATGGTCCAATTGGACCCAGTCTTTATTTGGATTGTTCTGGCACCAGTCTAGAAGTCTATGAAGTGTGATAGCTTGTTTATAAACAAGAAGATTTGGCACTCCCAGTCATCCCCTATCCTTTGGTAAATATAACGTGCATCTGGCTACTCTGGGTCTGATCCCCACCCCCAAATATATTGCTCTAGAACGGATTGGATTTTCTGTAGATAATTTATTGGTAATGGAATAGGTGTGGTTTGGAGTAAGTACAACAGTCTAGGTAATATATTAATTTTTACCACATTAATCCGGCCAAGCCAGGATGTTGTCTTGTTTCTCCAGCTCGAGAGATCTGCAACCAATTTTCCTTCCAGGCATTTGTAATTAGATTGAAAGATTACTTGGGGGTCTGGTAAGAGATAGACTCCCAAGTACTTCATTTTTACCTGTTGTTTTTTAAAAGGGCATTGCTGAAGTGATCTGGATATAAAGTTGGGGTCATATGTTATGTTTAGTAATTCAGATTTATTTAAGTTGCGGTGGGAGTTCGACACTTTATCGTAGTCCCTAAAGACTTCCAAGGTTTTGGGTAGAGAGGTGTCTGTGTTTGTCAGTGTAAGCATGACGTTGTCTGCATATATGGCTAAGTTGTGTTCTTGTGTGTATTCCTGTAATCTGATGTTCACTGCGGATCTTTTGTGCGAGAGCTTCAATGGAAATCGCAAAGAGAATGGGTGAGAGTGGGCAACCCTGACGTGTTCCATTTCTTATATGTAAGAGGCCATTCACTTTGACCTGTGCAGTGGGTGAGCGGTAAAGGGAAAATATGTTCTTTATAATTGTGTCGCCAAATTTCATTTTCTCCAGAATTGACCTTAAGAATTGCCAATGTACCCTGTCAAAGGCTTTCTCTGCATCTGTTGAAACAAGTATCATAGGTGTGTTGTTTTGTTGGGCGTATGTTATGAGTTGGGATATTTTCAGGGTATTGTCATGGGCCTCTCTGCCAGGGATGAATCCCACCTGATTCAGATATATCAGTTTGGGTAAGTGTTTATTTATTCTAGTGGCCAGTACTTTAGCAAATATTTTGATGTCTAAGTTCAACAGAGAGCTGGGGCAAAAGTTTTCTGGTCTATCCGGATTTTTTCCCTGTTTAGGAATTATTGTTATGTGTGCTCCTAACATTTGGTCTGTGAAGCCGCCTTCTGTCAATAGTGAGTTGAATAAGGATGTAAGGGGTTGTAGTACATGATGTAAGTAAGTCTTATAGTACCTTATACTAAGTCCATCAGGGCCTGGACTCTTCTCATTGGGCATACTTTTTATGGCGGATTTGATCTCCTCATGAGTGATCAGTTCATCTAGGCTTTCTGTGTCTTCTTTGTCAAGGGTGGGGAGGTTATAAGTCAGTAATAAAGTTGTCTATGTCGGTTTGAGAACAATTGTTATTTAAATTGTATAATTCCTCGTAGTATTGTCGAAATGTTTCAGCAATGTTTTTTCTGTCTTTATGTGTATGGCCCTGTTTGTCAGTTGTCATGTAAATATGTCTATTTAGTTGTTTGCGCTTAAGGGCTTTTGACATGATGTAAGTAAGTCTTATAGTACCTTATACTAAGTCCATCTGGGCCTGGACTCTTCCCATTGGGCATACTTTTTATGGCGGATTTGCTCTCCTCTGGAGTGATCAGTTCATCTAGGCTTTCTGCGTCTTCTTTGTCAAGGGTGGGGAGGTTATAAGTCAGTAATAAAATTGTCTATGTCGGTTTGAGAACAATTGTTATTTAAATTGTATAATTCCTCGTAGTATTGTCGAAATGTTTCAGCAATGTTTTTGCTGTCTTTATGTTTATTGCCCTGTTTGTCAGTTGTCATGTAAATATGTGTATTTAGTTGTTTGCGCTTAAGGGCTTTTGCCAAGGATGAGCCTGTTTTGTTGTTTATGTCAAAGTATTTTTGTTTCAATTAAATTGGATTTGTGCTGGTACTCTCTAGTGAAGTGTATGTTTAAATCATTTCTAGCTTGCTTTAGGAATTCAAGAATATCATTGGATGAGGGGTGTTTTTGTGCTCTGTTTCCCAATAACAGATTTGAGATAGTGTGGAATTCAGAAATTGCCTATTGTTTTTAGTTTCCCTTGCTTTGTACTTAATAAAATCTCCCCTTACAATACATTTATGGGCTTCTAATACCATGGTGTGTCATGTGTTTTCATTTGTGTTTTCTCTAAAGTAATGTCCTAGGGCAATATCTACCTCTGACTTGATTATGGCGTTGTCTAAAAGGGATTCATCCAGTCTCCAAAGAAATGATAGCTTTGGAGTATTTGGCCACTCAAGTTGGCATTATATGGGTGCATGGTCTAACCAAGTGATGGGGAGTATAGTGATGTTTATCATTAAAAGTCATATTTGGTCAGTTAAAAAATAGTCAATTTTGGTGTATATATTATATGGATGGGAGTAAAAAGTGTAATCCCACAGGATGGGGTGTGAAGTACTCCAAATGTCATACAGTTTGAGTTGATGTATCTGGGTGTTTATAGCCTTAATGGTCTTTTTTGGGGTGCTTGTGTGTCCTGTTGGGGTATCTAATGTAGGGTTAAGTGGCAAATTAAAGTACCCGCCCAGAAATAATGTACCCTTGGAATGTTCTAGCAATAATTGTGTTATTTGCTTGAAGGTTTGATGCTGACCTTGGTTTAGGAGATAAATGTTAGTTAAAGTTACCTGCAATCCGAACAAAAGGCCAACTACTATAATGTAGTTGCCATTAGGGCCTTTTTTGGAACTTAATCGAGATATTAAGTATGATGCCCACTCCCCCTTTCTTAGAATTGCCCGAGGCGAGAAACAATGTTCTGTATCTACTGTTAATTAGTTTGGGTTCCCTCCCCTTCTTAAAGTGTGTTTCCTGCACAAAGATGATGTCTCAAGCATCTCCGTGCAGTTGTCTAAAGGCTATCAACCATTTAAAGGACTATTGAGGCCTTTAGCATTGATGGAAATTAAAGTTAAGGTGCGTGGGGGTGTAAGTGTTGGATCTGACATTATGGTAGTCTAGGATGCAATTGTGTTTGGTTTAACATGTACAGTATGTACTGTAAATAGGTTTTGTGAGAGGGGTGTCTGTATTGTTGAGGAAAGGCCAGAGAAAGTGCTTTTAATGTATGTCCCAGATATGAATTAAGAAAACCTGTGGTAGGCTAATACAAGTCTAAGCCAAATGTGTTACAAATTCCAAATTGGTCAAGCAAAACAATAGTAATTCCTAAGTATTAAAACAATTTAGTTATTTAACAGTATTCAAATTGGGATTGCTTAACAGTATAAATAAGAGTGGGAAGTAACCCCTTCCCCAATCCTATACAAAAATGTGTAAACATATAAAACATACGACCTGTAGCCGCCTTCACATGGTTAGAGTCCTTTGGAAAAGTTTGTATCAAGAAGCTTGTCAGTGTCTTTGTGGCCCAGGCAGGTAGAAGAGGTGGATGGTTGTGAGCCTATGGAGCTTTCTAGTGTAGAATTAGGTGGTGTGCATTCTTTTCCAGTTGTTGATTGTAGAGCCTTAAGAGGAAGTTGTGGGGGTTCCTGTGTTGGGATGTTGATCTGTAGTAGCTTGCAGAATCGGGGTAGGTCATCTGCAGTTTTGAGGACGGCTGTAGTGTCTCCTCTTGTAGCAATTATGCTCACAGGGAAGCCCCATCTGTATATTATGTTATGATCTCTTAATGCTGAGGTTATGTAACTTAGGTCTCTTCTCTTCTGGAGTTTGACAGGGCTAAGGTCAGCGAATATTTGGATTCAGTTGCCTGCGTGGGTGATGTGTTGTTTCTGCCTGGCAAATCTCAATATGTCTTCTTTGTCTTTAAAATTGATCAGCTTTACCAGAACATCTCTTGGTGGGGCCTTTGGTAGTGGTTTAGCGCAGAAAGCACAATGGGCTCTTTCAATTCTCAGATTGGGAGCGTTACTATCACCTTTAAAAGTCAGAAAGAGGGCTTGCAGGCAGCCTTCCAGTGCTGGGGTCTGTATAGGTTCCAGGATTCCTCTTATTTGGAGGTTCTATCTCCTTCCCCGATTATCCAGGTCTTCAACCTTCTCCATTAAATGGTGTATCATCTCATCTTGTTCATAAACCAGTTGGGACATATATTGTATGTCATCATAGGTGGTGTTATGATTTTCCTCCAGGATCGTGACTCTTTGCGTCACTCTTGTCAGGTCTCTCTTCAGATCGCCATACCATATTTTAATCTCTGACATAATTTCTTTAATGTCATCTTTCCTACATAAAGACTTTAGGTCCTCCCTAGTAAGACATGCAGGTGTGTGGAGGGTGTGAAGGGTGATTCTATGGCTAGTCAGCAGAGAGTCGTCATCTATTCCATTGACAGGAGGTAAAAGGCTTGTCTCTGGTGGTTTTAGATAATTTTGGAGCATTTTGGTGTTGGAAAGCCCCTCAGGTTTGTTAGACTTTTGCCCCGGCATTGCTCAGGTGGGTTTGTGTTGATGTTCCCAACATACTGACCTTTTAGATGGAATTCTATTGCTACGTGGCAGCTGGTTGTTATGAACTTATCAGGGTGAGCTATGTTGTGGTAAGGCATAAAGTCCTGCTTTCACCTTGCTGTGTATTTTATTGGGCTGTTATATACACCCCTGCAGAAGAGCTCTTATCCTGAGCTCCCTTTCTTCACCCTTATGTGATGGTTGGCTGTTTACTGATCTGCTGCATCACAGTGTCACTATATGTAATGCCTGGATTTCTTCTGATCCTGGTATCAGGATAAAGCGTTCTCAAGGGTATTATGCCCTAAATATTATGGTTAGTAAAAGTCTCAGCTGAGTGCAACATTTGCCGGGGATGTGAAGCCTGATTTTTATACTTGCAGCTCTTCCTAATTATTGCTGTGTTAGGCTGATTTAGTGGCCTGTGTGCCAAGTGTACAGTATACTGCAGGGCTTAAGGTATAGGTGATTGCCCATTTAATAAAGGACAACCGTTTTTTACCTGCAGGAATGCTGGGTAGATTAGGCTGAGCAGTCTGCAACTCCTGCTTGTCAGCATGGTCTAAGGCTGTGTCGAAGATCTGCAGCTCCTACTCGCCGGCTTCCTGCTTGCTAGCACCGCAGTGTGTGGCTCTCCTCCATTTCTCAAAGCAGCCAAGCTCCATCGCCTAGGGTCTTTTATTTTTTTTATGAAAAAAGTAGCATCTTTTTTCCATAAAAAATACTGTACTAGGCAGTTTTAAGGGGTTAATAGTTAGCGGGTGTGGGGTATTAGAAAAAAACAGCATTGAAAAGTGCCTTTACATATAGGAACTGTGTGTTCCCTGTAAATATTTATGCATATGCTTATATATATATATATAAATCAATGTAAATATTTGCATAGGAAATTAGAACATCTAGGCAAGATTCCCTGCTTTCTTTTTCCCAGAAATACCTCATATACAATGTTACCAATGCACAAGAGAATTCTGGGTAAGATATGCAAATTAGATATGCAAATTCTCAGTTTTTTTGCTTCAAAATACTGTTTTAACACAGCTATCCTTTTAACAGGATTATTGCAGCAAACCAGAAATCACTCACTTGACAGACTGTTTCGTTCTTTTTGGAACTCATCAGTAGGGGATAGATTTTTGGTTGCTGCATTGGTAAAGCTACTTTCAAGGTTAAACCAAAATTCATTAAAATTATGGGGGGAGATAAAAAAACTAAAATTAAAATCCTCCATGTCTCAAAATTAAATCAATGTAAATATTTGCATAGGAAATTAGCACATCTAGGCAAGATTCCCCGCTTGCTTTTTCCCAGAAATACCTCATATACAATTTTACCAATGCACAAGAGAATTCTGGGTAAGATATGCAAATTAAATATGCTAATTCTCAGTTTTTTTGCTTCAAAATACTGTTTTAACACAGCTATCCTTTTAACAGGATTATTGCAGCAAACCAGAAATCACTCACTAGACAGCCTGTTTTGTTCTTTTTGGAACTCATCAGTATGAGATAGATTTCTGGTTGCTGCATTGGTAAAGCTACTTTCAAGGTTAAACCAAAATTCATTAAAATTATATACAGTGTATATATATATATATATATATATATATATATGTATGTGTGTGTGTGTGTGTGTGTGAAAATTCATTAAAGTTATGGTGGAGATAAAAATCTGAGATTAAAATCCTCCATGTCTCAAAAGTAAATCAATACAAATTTTTGCATAGAAAATTAGCAAATACGCAAACATTTGTATTGATTTACTTTTGAGACATGGAGGATTTTAATCTCAGATTTTTATCTCCACCATAATTTTAATGAATTTTGATTTAACCCTGAAATTAGCTTTACCAAAGCAGCAACCAGAAATCTATCTCCTACTGACGAGTTCTAACAATAACGAAACAAGCTTGTCTAGTGAGTGGTTTCTGTGTTGCTGCAATAATCCTGTTAACGTATCGCTGTGTTAAAACAGTATTTGAAGCAAAAAAAAATGAGATTTTGCATATCTATATTTATGTGTTAATATGTGTATATACACATATTAACACATACATATATATGTATATATTCATATAAATTTCAAATTGCTGCCCATCACTGCACAACTTACCCCCTTCGCTGCGCTTAGGTTCTGGGCTGTGTATGATGCCATCAGAACGAGGCTCCCATTGGAGCCTATGGAAGTGCGCTCTCGTGAGCACAATGCTTCTATGCAAATTGCATTGCACCTAACTCGCAATACCAGCGTACATTAACATTTGCTGGTATTACTCAGTTGAGCGCAAATATTGCTTTAGCGTAAGTCATATTTTGCGCTCAACTTGTTATTTGTCCCTAAATATTTTTTATAAGCATTGTATTGAAGTTATTGTCTGCTTTCCTCTAGTCATGGGTAAGGCCATGATGAAATCTACCTGTTAAGGCATTCCTGTGCTGATGTGTTTTGTTCAAATGTGCAGCAACTCTTCTTCAGATACCTGCAGTAAAACATAGGTTCCAAAATTGAAACACCAATAATTAGAGGGAGGTGCAAAAAAGTGTTTAGTGTCCTTTAAAGGGACATAATACTCATATGCTAAATCCCTTGAAAGTGATGCAGCAAAACTGTAAACAATTGTCAAGAAAATATCACCTGAGCATCTCTATTTAAAAAAGAAAGATATTTTACCCCAACATTTCCTCAGCTCACCAGAGTAAGTGCTGTGTAAACAGTTATACTTGAGCTGCTGTCCAGCTGCAAGTTTAACCCCCCCCCAAAAAAAAAAGCAATAGCCAATTAGCATCAGCAGTGCTGATGTAATGATTTGTCTTTGCTGTGATGAGATTTCATAGAACTTCCTTAAACTGAATAGGAAAATAACATGACTGTCCCTGCACATGCCAGATACACACTCCCCAGCTTGTCCTAGGACAAGCATCCTGACCAGCTAATTAAAGTCTCTTTACAATGGGGTGTGAGGTAAAATATCTTCCTTTTTTACATATAGATGTTTAGGTGATATTATCTAGTCAGCTTTTTACAACTATGCTGCATCAGTTTGAAGTGCTTCAAAGTATCATGTCCCTTTAATTATGAGACATGTATTATAAGGTTTCTTGCAAAGTGAGGATAATATATTAAACCATTAGAAAAGAATGTTCAGATTCAGATAATATCTCCATTCAAGAATTCCAAAGCAATTTTTGAAGCACAAATGCTTGGGGTGTGTTTTTTTTAATGGAAATTTAATTATTATATAATGGTTTGAGATTAGGAAGAAATTTAATTTAATTCTGTTTTCATTCAAAATTTTGTCTATGTTAAAAACACCCCGTATGGTGAAAAATGTAGATGGTTTTTTTGTGACATTTTGGGCCAGATTACAAGTGGAGCTGTATTTAACGCTCCCGCTGTTACTCTGTAGTAACAGGCAGGAATGCAGCTCTTTGTAATAACAGGCAGGATACTTGCATATGCTGTAGACTGGAAGTCTGTAGTAACAGGCAGGAATGCAGATCTTTGTAATAACAGGCAGGATACTTGCATATGCTGTAGACTGGAACTCTGTAGTAAAAGGCAGGAATGCAGATCCTTGTGATAACAGACAGGATACTTGCATATGCTGCTGACTGGAACTCTGTAGTAAAAGGCAGGAATGCAGTCCTTGTGATAACAGACAGGATACTTGCATATGCTGTTGACTGGAACTTTGTAATAACAGGCAGGAATACAGATCTTTGTAATAACAGGCAGGATACTTGCATATGCTGTAGACTGGAACTCTGTAGTATCAGGTAACAAGCAAGCAAATGTACCTGAGTGAGTCCTTAGGAAATAGAGAATTAGCCATGATCAATTGCCAGGAAATCAGTCCAAAAATGAAACACAGTGCCAAGGGAATATCCAGAAGAGTAGTCACAAAATGAAGCAGAAATCAGGCACCAGGAAATCCAACAAATCTGTATTTCACTCAGGAAACAGGACCAGAGGGTCTGTCAGTAGGGTTGCCACCTCAGCCATGTTTTCCTGGACACATATGAGTTACACATGCTGCAGGGTGTGCAGGGAGGAACATGTATTGTGTATATAGACAGCACTATTCATATTCCTCCCTGCACACCCTGCAGCATGTGTAACTTATAAGTGTTCTGTATTTTAAGGGACGGGTGGCAACCCTATCTGTCAGAGTATAACACTCAATGTCAAGGCCCAGAACTGCAAGCAAACCTCCCAAACATAGCAGGCTGCTGATTATATGATTTGTTTCAGCTGGTAAGCAGGTGTAGCCAGAGGGCCAAAGTTGCAGCAAACAGAAAAACACAATATTCTTAGGCTGTGATCAAGCCATCTGGTGGCAAAGTGGTGAAACAACAGGCTGGAAAGAACAGCAGCTGAAATAGATACAGGTCCCAGGTTCAATTCTAGGCTGGATCATGACATACAGGTATAAATAGGAATATCTATTTTTAAATACATAGATCATATTCTTCTATGTGCAGAACATTAGAATTTGAAATATTTATAGTAAATACACAGTTAATTAAATTTAATATTGCGTAAATATGCTTTTTCATATTTTCATTACATTGCACATATATATCTTCAGACATACTGTACATATGTATGTATCTCTATGTTAAAGCCCTTTACCTGCCTTTGAGACCTTATAACTTTTTTTGCAATATATTTTTAAATAATTTAATCATATAGTGTTATTATGAATGTAAATGTACTTTGTAATGTATTTTTATGTGTTTTGTGACACTTCTTTGTTTTGTGAAACAGTTAAACAGAGCTCTGAGGACGCGCTATCTCAAAGTGCATTAACTTTAATGGCGCTCAAGCATTCACGTTTACTTTCAACTTGTAATACGAAGAAAATCCTGACATTCACAAACTCTGCAAACTCCAGCAAAAAAAAAACTTTTCGCTCATGCGTAACTGTTAGAACTCTACTCGTAGTCTGGCCCTTTATGTGATGGAATCTATGCTTGTGTGTACATTCAAATATTATGCATGGCCTATTTTTTTATTATTTTTTTTAATTCCAGTAACAAAAAGTTTTTTTTTTTACAAAAATGCATGCTCTATCTGAATCTGAATAATGACATTTATTTTTACTTTAGCGTCCCTTTAAGTACAAATACTAGCATAATATTTGGCAAGAAATCATTTTGAACAAACACATATGGTTAACGTTCATTATTTCATATTTTATACAATTGTACCAAAACATTTGTTGAACCTTAGAAACTTAATTTGTGTCAATTTGTTCTAGAATAATCTGGAGCAGTGGAGGCTCCTCTATAGGCTAACATGAGCATGTGAACCCCCAAAAGAAGAAGAAAGAAATAATAAATAAACAAAAAAATAATAACAAATTAAATAAATAAATCTTTTTGGCTTAATAAAACTATTTATATAGTTAATAATAATAATATAATTATATGATTTTTCATCCAGGCTCCACTGCAGATGTTTACTGCTATTAATCGCACTGCACGTGCGATAGATAGAAGTATAGGGAAAAGCACTTTCCACTTTCTGTCTGCAGTGCCTGCAGCGCCGCCCACAACCCAGTCCATAGCCTTGCTAATCGCACACCTTTCAGTGTGCGAGTGAGAGCCAGCTGTCACGTGACACTCACACACTGAGAGCCATGTGTGTGAGAGGCGCACATAGGGAACTGTAGGGTGCACTATAAAACTATTATAGAGCATAGGAATTTGTTCCACTTCCTGCTGCTCTATCACTGTGCGACACAGGGCCCCTTTATTATTTCCAGGTAAGTTTTATCTTAAACCAATTATTTATATAATTGGTAAATTGTATATTTGTGCCATGAACCTAGATTTATAGGCAAACATCAGTTTTACTTACTGCACAAATATTTTATACACACACACCATAGTACACAACCTTCCCGCCACCACTGGGCTGAGTTATTCAGGCCGTACTGCTGCCAGCCTCGCTACTGGGAGTCAGGAGAGAAGCCTTTTCCAGCCTGAGTTATTCAGGCCGTGGTTCTGGCAGCCGCACCGCTGATAGTCAGAAGAGATGCCTGTTACATATTTACTTTGCTCGCTTCTGCCGCTCCTAGACCTGCCTAAATTTAAGTACTCTGCTGGCTGCTGCTATGCTTGGATGCAGCGCTTCAGGTTAGTGTGAGCTATGCTGCTAATAATGTTAACCTTACTTTCTGTGTGAGCTAGTGTTATATTTATTATGAGTCTCAGTCACACAGTAATTTTATATCATCTTTAAAGGACCTTAGTACTAACTAGCAAACAACTTGGGAAAAAGCAATTTGACAGCACCGGGACACCTCTGTAGTCTGCATGCGGTTCTGTATATCTTACGAATCGTAACATATGCAGGACCACATGCAGACTGCAGACAGAGGTGTCTCGGTGCTGTAAAATTGCTTTTGCCTAAGTTGTTTGCTAGTTAGTATTAACTAGTTCCTTTAGAGAGGAAATAAAATATTTCTAAATTTACTTGGCGCCATGACCGCCTCTGCTGCTACTAATCCTGATGCTTCCCACATAAAATATTTTGCTGGTCTGCCCTGAACATATTATTTGATTGGATGTGAATGTTAACTGCATTATGATCAAAGCAGTGTTAACTTGCTAATTATATTTAAATGGTGCTGAATGATTTAATTTTAAGATAGTTATGCTTTTTTTTTTTATTTTCAGAAAGCTCTCTGTTATGCAATGCACTATTTGATATTTCTATATGCTGGTCCAGACTGCCGGTCTGCTTTCAACAAGTGTAATTTATCTGGGATAAAATAACTTAAAGATGTTTTGATTTGGCCTTGATTTGAGAGAAAAAATATATTGGTTAATTAAAGTATTCTATAGCTTGGTATGGTGTTGTCCTGTATTGAGTTATGCAGGTGCGTCCATACAGCCAAGTGCATATCTATCATATACACATAGTTTTATATTTAAGGGGCGGGGCTTTATTTCAAGGGGTGGGTTCTAGTGCACCACCATCTTCAAAAATTCACCAGTCAATCAAAATAGTTTTTAAGGATGTGCAATTGTTTTGTTATTAATGTTAATTCATAACGAATTTGCGGATATTTGTTTCATTTTAACAAAACGAATATCTGAATGAATGCACTAATATAATGACTAATTTAAAGAATAACGAACATACTTAAATTGGGTGTATTAGTTACCTGTAGCGAGGTGGGGAGCCGCTCTAATCCTCTTCTTCTTCATAGACTCCCGGGCCAAACTAATGCTCCTAATAGCGCTGCTCCCCATCGTGCTACAGGTACATTAGCGCAGCAGATCAATTATTTTTTAGCACAGACAGGAGCTAATCTAACCTTTTTTTTACAGCGTCCAGGGCCGTGCTAATAGGAGAATTAGGCCCTGGACTCTCTGAAGAAGGGTCAGATTAGCACTCCCCCTGCCTGGGTATAATTAGAGGGGCTCCACTGCACTAATGTAGCTGTTGTACACTGGGGAACCCTGCTAATAGGAGGATTAGTGCGGCGCGGGAGTCTATGAAGAAGAAGAGGATTACTGTGGCTCCCCAGCGCACTACAGTTAAGTATACAGGTGACAGGAGTAGAGAACATACACATTCTATCCCTTTAACAAAATCAAATGTAAATGTTAACGAATATTCAGTTTTCAGTTTGTTTTAAACTAACCAAATACTGAAAAGTGCAGCACACAAATATTCTAAAAACAATTATTTTCAGAATATTCGTTCCAAACGATTCGACTAAAACAAATTATTCAGTGCTGCACAAGTCTAATTGTGCTTTTTTAATCAGATCATTCACTAAACTGCAAATTTAAAACCCAATAATTAAAGTTACTAATTTTGTCAACTGCTCTAAATGTGCAAGAATCCATTTGCATAAAATTTAGAAAATATAAACATATCTGTGCTAGTATAAATACATTTCTTATATACCTGTGTGTTGTAACCATCTTTAAGTTTAACAAAAAAATATTAAAATAAAAAAATAGCAACTTAATAGAACATTATGGATACATGATAAAATTAATTAAAACTTCAACTTCATTCTAGGATTTGCTAATAGATAAATACGTAATGTAAACAAAAATCAAAGAAGAACTGTTAAAAGAGTTTGCAATGACTTGAATGTATCCTTATGGAAAAAAGTAATATTTATTGTGCACAGGGTAATATAGTGCATTTGAGTGCAAAATATTTGAGTACAAAACCAATCGAGCTTTAAAATTCCAATTAAAGGGACACTGAACCCAAATTTTTTCTTTCATGATTCAGATAGAGCATGAAATTTTAAGCAACTTTCTAATTTACTCCTATTATCAATTTTCTTCATTCTCTTGGTATCTTTATTTGAAATGCAAGAATGTAAGTTTAGATGCCGGCCCATTTTTGGTGAACAATCTGGGTTGTTCTTGCTGATTGGTGGATACATTTATCCACCAATAAAAAAAGTGCTGTCCAGAAGTCTGAAACAAAAAAAAAGCTTAGATGCATTCTTTTTCAAATAAAGATAGCAAGAGAACGAAGACAAAATGATAATAAGAGTAAATTAGAAAGTTGCTTAAAATTGCATGCTATATCTTAATCAGGAAAGAAAAAATTTGGGTTAAGTGTCCCTTTGAGTAATGGAGTTTTTCATTTAATTCTTTGCTATATATGTTCTATCCGCTAGATTTAGAGTTCTGCGGCCAAAGGGGTGCGTTAGCTACGCATGCTTTTTTCCCGCCGCACCTTTTAAATACCGCTGGTATTTAGAGTTCACAGAAGGGCTGCGTTAGGCTCCAAAAAGGGAGCTTATAGCATAATTTACTGCCACTGCAACTCTAAATACCAGCGGTGCTTACTGACGTGGCCAGCTTCAAAAACGTGCTCGTGCACGATTCCCCCATAGGAAACAATGGGGCCGTTTGAGCTGAGAAATAACCTAACACCTGCAAAAAAGCAGCGTTCAGCTCCTAACGCAGCCCCATTGTTTCCTATGGGGAAACACTTCCTAAGTCTGCACCTAACACCGTAACATGAACCCCGAGTCTAAACACCCCTAACCTTACACTTATTAACCCCTAATCTGCCGCACCCACTATTGCTGACCCCTGCATATTTTTATTAACCCCTAATCTGCCGCTCCGTACACCGACGCAACCTACATTATCCCTTTGTACCCCTAATCTGCTGCCCCTAACACCGCCGACCTCTATATTATATTTATTAACCCCTAATATGCCGCCCCCAATGTCGCCGCCACCTACCTACAATTATTAACCCCTAATCTGCCGACCGGACCTCACCGCTACTATAATAAAGTTATTAACCCCTAATCCGCCTCACTCCCGCCTCACTAAACCTATAATAAATAGTATTAACCCCTAATCTGCCCTCCCTAACATCACCGACACCTAACTTTAAGTATTAACCCCTAATCTGCCGACTGGACCTCACCGCTACTCTAATAAATGTATTAACCCCTAAAGCTAAGTCTAACCCTAACACTAACACCCCCCTAAATTAAATATAATTTTTATCTAACGAAATAAATTAACTCTTATTAAATAAATTATTCCTATTTAAATCTAAATACTTACCTGTAAAATAAACCCTAATATAGCTACAATATAAATTATAATTATATTGTAGCTATTTTAGGATTAATATTTATTTTACAGGTAACTTTGTATTTATTTTAACCAGGTACGATAGCTATTAAATAGTTAATAACTATTTAATAGCTACCTAGTCAAAATAATAACAAAATTACCTGTAAAATAAATCCTAACCTAAGTTACAATTAAACCTAACACTACACTATCAATAAATTAATTAAATAAAATACCTACAATTATCTACAATTAAACCTAACACTACACTATCAATAAATTAATTACATAAAATACCTACAAATAAATACAATTAAATAAACTAATAAAGTACAAAAAATAAAAAAAGAACTAAGTTACAAAAAATAAAAAAATATTTACAAACATTATAAAAATATTACAACAATTTTAAGCTAATTACACCTACTCTAAGCCCCCTAATAAAATAACAAAGCCACCCAAAATTAAAAAATGCCCTACCCTATTCTAAAATAAAAATAGAAAAGCTCTTTTACCTTACCAGTCCTTAAAAGGGCCGTTTGCGGGGCATGCCCCAAAGAATTCTGCTCTTTTGCCTGTAAAAAAAACATACAATACCCCCCCAACATTACAACCCACCACCCACATACCCCTAATCTAACCCAAATCCCCCTTAAATAAACCTAACACTAAGCCCCTGAAGATCTTCCTACCTTGTCTTCACCACGCTGGGTATCACCGATCCGTCCAGAGGAGGCTCCGAAGTCTTCATCCAAGCCCAAGCGGGGGCTGAAGAGATCCATCATCGGGCTGAAGAGGTCCATCATCGGGCTGAAGAGGTCCATCATCGGGCTGAAGAGATCCATCATCCGGCTGAAGAGGTCCATCATCGGGCTGAAGAGGTCCATCATCGGGCTGAAGAGATCCATCATCCGGCTGAAGTCTTCTATCAAGCGGCATCTTCAATCTTTTTTCTTCCGGATCCATCTTCATCCCGCCAATGCGGAACATCCATCCTGGCCGACGACTTCCCGATGAATGATGGTTCCTTTAAATGACGTCATCCAAGATAGCGTCCCTCGAATTCCGATTGGCTGATAGGATTCTATCAGCCAATCGGAATTAAGGTAGGAAAAATCTGATTGGCTGATTGAATCAGCCAATCAGATTCAAGTTCAATCCGATTGGCTGATCGGAATTTTTCCTACCTTAACACACCAGCCAATCGGAATTGAAGGGATGCCATCTTGGAAGACGTCCCTTAAAGGAATATCCATTCGTCATTAGTCATCGGGAAGAAGAGGATGGCTCCGCGTCGGCTCGTCTGAAGATGGCTCCGCTCCCCTCCGGATGGATGAAGATTGAAGACGCCGCATGGATGAAGACTTCTATCGGATGGAAGACTTCTTCAGCGCCGCCTGGATGATGACTTCTGCCACTCCGGATCTCCTCTTCGGTTCCATCGGTGGTCGGCTGGCTGAAGACGACTCAAGGTAGGATGATCTTCAGGGGGGTAGTGTTAGGTTTATTTAAGGGGGGTTTGGGTTAGATTAGGGGTATGTGGGTGGGGGGTTTTAATGTTGGGGGGTTGTATTTTTCTTTTACAGGCAAAAGAGCAGAATTCTTTGGGGCATGCCCCGCAAAAGGCCCTTTTAAGGGCTGGTAAGGTAAAAGAGCTTTGAACTTTTTTAATTTAGAATAGGGTAGGGCATTTTTTTATTTTGGGGGGCTTTGTTATTTTATTAGGGGGCTTAGATTAGGTGTAAGTAGCTTAAAATTGTTGTAATATTTTTAAAATGTAACTTATTTTTTTTTTTTTGTAACTTAGCTTTTTTTTTTGTACTTTAGTTAGTTTATTTAATTGTATTTAATTGTAGTTATTTGTAGGTAATTTATTTAATTAATTTAATGATAGTGTAGTGTTAGGATTAATTGTAACTTAGGTTAGGATTTATTTTACAGGTTATTTTGTATTTCTTTTAGCTAGGTAGTTATTAAATAGTTAATAACTATTTAATAACTATTCTAACTAGCTAAAATAAATACAAAGTTACCTGTAAAATAAATATAAATCCTAAAATAGCTACAATGTAATTATTAATTATATTGTAGCTATATTCGGGTTTATTCTACAGGTAAGTATAATAATTTATAAGAATAATTTATTAAAGTATAGTGTAGTGTTAGGTGTAATTGTAACTTAGGTTAGTTTTTATTTTACAGGTTAATTTCTCTTTATTTTATCTAGGTAGCTATTAAATAGTTAATAACTATTTAATAGCTATTGTACCTAGTTAAAATAAATTGAAAGTTGCCTGTAAAATAAAAATAAATGTTAAGATAGCTACAATATAATTATTATTTATATTGTAGCTATATTAGTTTTTATTTTAAAGGTAAGTATTTAGTTTTAAATAGGATCAATTTAGTTAATAAGACAAATATTATTTAGATTTATTTAATTAATATTTAAGTTAGGGGGGTGTTAGGGTTAGTGTTATACTTAGGTTTAGGGGTTAATAATTTTATTAGAGTTGCGGCGGTGTAGGGGGGCAGGATAGGGGTTAATAATTTTATTACAGTGGCGGCGGAGTAGGGGGGGCAGGATAGGGGTTAATAAATTTATTATAGGTGGCGACGGTGTAGGGGGGGCAGATTAGGGGTTAATAAGTTTAAGATAGGTTGCGGCGGGGTCCGGGAGCGGCGGTTTAGGGGTTAAACTATTTATTTAGTTGTGGCGATGTCCGGGATCCGCAGGATAGGGGTTAATAACTTTATTATAGGTGGCGACGGTATAGAGGGGGCAGGATAGGGGTTAATAAATTTATTATAGTGGCGGCGGTGTAGGGGGGGCAGGATAGGAGTTAATAGGTATAATGTAGGTGGCGGCGGGGTCCGGGAGCGGCGGTTTAGGGGTTAATACATATATTATAGTTGCGGCGGGGACCGGGAGCGGCGGTTTAGGGGTTAACATATTTATTATAGTTGCGGCGGGGACCGGGAGCGGCGGTTTAGGGGTTAATCAGTTTATTACAGTTGTGGCGGGGTCCAGGAGCGGCGGTATAGGGGGTAATAACTTTATTTAGTTGCGGCGGTGTAGGGGGGGGCAGATTAGGGGTACATGTTAGGGTGTTAGGTGTAGACCTAGATAGGAATCAATGGGATGTCGGGCAGCAGCAAACATGAACTTTCGCTATGGTCAGACTCCCATTGATTCCTATGGGATCCGCCGCCTCCAGGGCGGCGGTTTGAAAACCAGGTACGCTGGGCCGGAAAAGTGCCGAGCGTACCTGCTAGTTTTATGATAACTAGCAAAAGTAGTCAGATTGTGCCGCATCTGGAGTGATGTAAGAATCGATCTGTGTTGGACTGAGTCCGGCGGATCAAAGCTTACGTCACTAAATTCTACTTTTGCCAGTATCTAGGGCTTGATAACTAAGGCGAATCAGCCTTGCCACAAATACGCTGTGGAATTCCAGCGTATTTGAGGTAGACACGTTGATAACTAGAGGTCAAAATCTCTTTTTAGGAGCATAAAATTCATTGACTTAAAATGTATCATCAGGTATAATGTAGCATATCTCACAATTGGTAAATATTAACAATCTAACGACACAAATATGTATAAAATCAGTTAATGATAGACCAAGGTATAGCTCATTAATATGTTGGAAAGTCCATATTCAAATGCATAGATATTATGATGTTCGTTCAGCTGATATTGTAATATGTACTTTCTTATGTTTTTAGTGAAGAGCTGCGAAGGGAGTTGTTCTTGATAAAGCTCTATGAAAGAGTGAAACGCGTTGAATTCTGTGGGACTGTGTACCTTGATTTCATATCAATATCACCCATTATCAACTCTCTCAACCCGGGTTGCCCATATTGATATAACTTAACTTTGCTCTACGAAAAAAACCTGCGTGCTGAAGCACTAAGGGCAGGTTACTACAACATAAGGGATTTGTTTCAACAGCACTATCAGTACTATTCCCAAAATTCTGGTGATCTTTCACAAACTTCAACACTAGCTACAGAGCGGTGATTACTACAAACGATCTTCTAGAGGATTGATTGGCAGGTGTGGGCCGAGTCTCCAGACTACCGGTCGTGACGTAAGACGCCGGGAACACGAGACACATACTAGCCGCGATACACCAGAGGGAACTGAGGACACTTTGTGGTCTTGGATAAACAAGTTGCAAGGTACGTTACTGCATAGTGGCTACCGACTGTGACCTACTATTACTTGAAAATGCAGGATGAATTTAAATACCCTGCAGTCAAAGACTGTATAATTATAAAGGTACGATCCTTATAAAGAACTTTGTTACCAAATGAATTAATGTTTAAAATTTCTTAACATATTGAGTGGTGTAATTAAGTTTGTCTTTATTTTTCAGGTCATTGTAGTGTGTAGATTATTGGCTACACTTACATTTCAATTAAATGTACACAACCTAATGATATTCAGAGAATTAAATTCTGAAAACACATGGGGGCCTATCTATCAAGCTCCGAATGGAGCTTGATGTTCCCCCGTGTTTCTGGCGAGTCTGCAGGCTCGCCAGAAACAGCAGTTATGAAGCAGTGGTAACAAAGACTGCTGCTCCATAACCTGTCTGCCTGCTCTGAGCAGGCAGACAGACATTGCCGCAATTCAACCCGATCGAGTACGATCGGGTTGATTGACACCCCCTGCTGGCAGCCGATTGGCCGCGATTCTGCAGGGGGTGGCATTGCACCAGCAGCTCTTGTGAGCTGCTGGTGCAATGCTGAATACGGCGAGCGTATTGCTCGCCGTATTCAGTGAGGTCTGGCGGACCTGATCCGCACTGTCAGATCAGGTCCACCAGACTTTCTTAAATAGGGGCCATGATATACATACGTGATTAAAACCAATAACATCAGATATAAAATTAAAGACCACATGAGATACGACAATGGCAGCAACCTGCATGATTATATCACAAATAACTTTATGAAATAATTTAAACACAATAGAAACATATTTTTTGTTTCACTGCAGATGAGGGAAGGTAGAGACTTGACGCAGCAGACGGACTACACCAGGGGATGCTTTAAAAGGATGCATTCAGTAATGCTTTTTGTCATCACCTTGTTAATGAATTTACATACATATTTTACGTATATATGGTTTTGCAGTATTTGTCAGTGTTTTTGTGCATTGATTTGTCTGATAAGAAGGTGCAGAATGAGGAGGTTCTGAGGAATAATGATAGTGTATTGTTGCAACATATGAGCATGATATGGTGGGGTGACATTGGAACTGCAGTGTAGGGTGCAGTTTTAATGGGACATAAAATCCAAAATGATTCTTTCATGATTCAGATGGAACATACAACTTTCCAATTTACTTCTATTATTACATTTTCTTGGAATCCTTTGTTGAAAAGGAGGAAGGTAATCTTAGAATTGTGCACATGTCTGCAGTTCCAGACATGTGCACACTACCTATCTAGATATCTCTTCAATAAAAAAATAGCATAAGAATAAAGCAAATTTGATATTAGAAGTATATTGGACACTTTTAAAATTGTATGCTCTGCCTTATACAGGAAAGTTTTGGGTGTCTTGTCCCTTTAATACAGGATGTCGAAGTACATATTTTCTACAATGGAGAATAATCTCATTAGACCATGTTGTCTGTGTCTGTGCAGAAAATATGAGCAGAATACAGTACTGTTAGGTTCTATTTAGAGACTGGCTATACAATCCCAAGCTAATGAATCTCCATTTTGTTTTTTATATGACAATGTGATAACTATTAAATTATTAAAATATGAGTTAGCCATGCCAAATCTGTACACTTAGCGCATAAGCTAAAATTTGTATGATCTTCTCACAGGGGTCAAATGAGAGAATTTGGTCACATACTGCAGAAAGATTAAGCTGGCTTCTACTGTAGCAGCAGGAAAAGGATAAATTAGCAAGCGGAGTTTTCAAAAACAAATATATAAAGATGATTTTTAATTAAAGGGTAATTGAAATGGTATCAAAAAGTAATTCCATTTTTAATTATGTTTAACCTCTTGACTGCCAATTCTAAAGACCAATTTTAAAGACTCATTTAGTTATGCTCATTTTAGCAATCAGCTATTAACTTTACTTCTGTTAACGCTTATGCCAAAATGAACAATTTAATAAATCTTTAATGAGTAACATTGTCAAAACAAGACTTGATAAATCTTAGATTAAAAAAAACCCCAAAAAACATTTACTGATCCTTCCTGATGTAGATAACGTGTCAATAAAAAAAATAATTTGACAAGGGAGGAGGCTAAGTAATCTTGTCCTTTCCTTTAGATGTCATTGTGTTTTTTTCATGCTTTGTCAACTCTTCCCTCTCATGTATGTATTTTAAATACGGTTTTACATCTTATTTGTCTTTTAACAATTTCTCACTGTTAATGAAATGGAGTAACATGCTATGGTTATTTATAGTTTAATATGACAGACGGAATATCATTAAAACATTCACTAATTAGCTAAAGTTAATTGAGGCCACAGTTTCATAAGCTCTGTAAAAGTCACTTGTCTTCTAAGGAATCATAGACAAATGGTTTTGCTACAGGTGGAGGAGTCTATTAAATTTTACTCTTCTATGAATATCATTAATTTCATAAGCAAACAAATACCTGCTCCATTTGAGACATTGCTTTTACCGTTTGCTATCAGTCAGAGAGTGAACACAAAATGGGATAAATTCCAACATAAAGATTGTTGTTTAGCAGATGGGTGCAGCTTTTTTCTAAAACAATTATTTCTTCATGTTGCAAATTGAGTTTATTAATATATTTTATTAATTTTTGTTTTCGATAGAGAAGAGATGGATAGAGAGAAAAAATGTTTTATATTCTTTTGTAATTTAGTGATCTTTTCTTTTTACTTTTCCTCAATATGAAGATTGACTATGCATACCTTTGGGTTCATTTTATCTATAAGGGGGCTTCGGTGATCCATGTTATCTGTGCTCTAGAACATGAATCATTTCTTGAAATTCCACAATTGAAAAATTTGACTTTTTTTCTCATACAGTTAAAAAAAATGTGAATCTTGAAACATGACAATTAGAGGTCAAAATATGTGAGGACAACTGTGCACTACAAATTTGTGATAAAGTGCACAAAAGAATATAGTCCCAAATATACAGTGATGGTCCATCTGGGATCTTCCTGTCAATGTCAGCCAACCTCCAAGAGAGAAAAAGAGCGATTAATCGTATGTATAGAAAGGAGCAGTACTCATCTTCTTATGAGCTATAACTCAGCTCTAAGTGTCAAAGCAATAGCATACACACAACCCTCTGCTCAAGGGCTCACATAGGCAAATAGGAAGTGGATCATAGGTATAAAAAGACTTAGGGGCTGAATATCTAAACTTTGCTAGATCACACTAACTTACACAAAGAGTGATATTTATCTTTAAAGTAAAAATAGAACATTATAGATATTAACTGGATAATGGCTATCTGCAATGAGACATATTTTTTTAAATAATAGACTTTTACTCATGCAGAAAGTCATTTTCCAATCATTTGTAGATGGTAATTTATCTATAGCAAAATATCTCTTTTTGAAACCAACTAAGTACAAATCAAGTTCATTGTTAACTTTGGTATTTATATATAAAAGAGATATTTTGCTATAGATAATTTACCATCTACAAATTATTGGAAAATTACTTTCTGCATGACTAAAAGTCTGTTATATAAAAAATTGTTGACGTCACTAGGAGGGTGGGACTTGCACTTACCGGCTGCTGAATACAGTACAGATATGGAGCAGAAAGAAGTGAGGATCAGTCAAGAGGGTCAAATAATTTCTGTTTACATATGTTATTAGCAGCTAAAGAGGTAAAATTATTTATTTGTATGTTACTGTTGCAGTCAATGTGGGATCAAGAGTGGGGACTAGACTTCCTGTTGGAGGCGGGGCAGACAGGTAACTGCAGGTGCTGTGCAGGTGCTGTGGATGCTCAGTGCCTCTGTGAGAGGCCTAACACCATGCCAACATATGCTTTGTCTCCCTTGGCCATGTACAGGCTTGGGAGTAAGGATTTCGATCCAGCATGGGAAGTTAAAAACAGCAGCCTAGATGTGCACGGTGGCTGGTGCACACCATTTCTATAGGGGCTCCTAAGTGCTGAAATAAAGACTCTTTAAGACAAAGCCCTCTAACTATATACAGGACTTTCGCATTAATAACTATCAGTCTTCTTTCTTACCGCACCTGCCTTTCCAAAAGAAAGTTGCGAGGCTCGTCTATACAAGTGCAGACGTCTGGGGAGAAATAGCTACAAGCCGCGATACATCAAACGGAGAGACGGCTATAACACTCACTTGGTTGAGACTACTGGATACCTAGGCGGCAGTTCCTCCCATCCTCTGGCGGGTCCGGCCCGTTTGCGGCAGGGCTCAAGTTGTGCGGGCTTGCTTGGAATCCCCTGCAGTGGAAGCGGTGGAGTCCCTCTCCCGGGCTGAGAGTGGATTGAAGTCAGCGGTGAGTCGAACACAGGAGGCCGGTGCCCCCTGGTCGGGCAGACAGCCAAAGTTGATCCCGCCTCCCCCCAGCGTGAGACGTTGGGGGTGTCACCGTCCATCGGTTCTGGCTGCTGCTTGGTCAGGCTCTTTCCTTTTTTGGCCCACATACAAGTCGGGAGATAGTGGCTGGTGAGACCGATTGGATTGCTGCTCTCCTCGAAGTGGGCGGACGGCTCTACTGTACTTCTGTCACCTTATCCTGACCACATCTCTGGGTTCTTCAGCAGCAGTAAACCACAAGTGTGGGCGATCGAAGTGGTAAGGCACCCGATGAGAGGGTAACCACGGACACTGAGGTATTGTATCCAGGCCGGAGTATGGGTATCCTGCAGGGGAACAAAGTACTTTGACTTTGCTTATTGTAGATGCACAGACTGCCTAAGTGCTTCTGGTAGTTGTAACACACAACGCATTGGTCCCCCTGGGAGATTCATTGAGAGATCTATTAGCTCATGTGGACTGGGCAAATGGCGGCTATGGCAGGGAAGGCCACGGGGTGAACCACTGTTTGGTCTCTATAAGGTGTATTTGAGGACTGAATACGGGGGAGTCATCACCTCCAGCTATGGTCATAAACTATGTGGGGTATACTGTATTAATCTAAATCCCTCTTCCTTTTCAGGTTGTACTACAGAGATACTCTATCTATGAACATGAGAGGTGTTATACATTTTAGCAAAGTAACATAGATGGGGCACTATGCCATGTCTCTGGTGGTCAAGATAAAATATTAGCTTTGTTTGATAAATGTATGCTTTAAATTAACAGTGCTGAACTATAGGATTTGTATCTCTATCTCTGTCAATTAAGCTTATAGTTATCTATCATTGTAGGTGTACACATACAAACTATCCTGGGTAGGTTTTTTTCTTTTTCCTTCTCGCTGTGTTGCTTTAAGTTAAGAAACTATCTATATATACCTATGGCTATTTTTTTACATCTATATATTCCAAAGTATAGAGTTATTAGCTTGAATTTCTCTTACGTTAGAAAGGGTGTTGAAGTAAGGAATAACCCTTCTACACTTTAGAGGAAGGTATACGCTGAGGAATTTTATAGATATTCAATTTAAAATATTACCTTTGCTGGACCATAAGGTATTATGCTTTAGCTGCTATGGAAGATATAAAATGCTATTAATGAGTGTCTCCTTAAAGTAATAGCACTGAACTATTAGAGATTGAAACCTAGCTGTTGCAATAGCTATCTATCATTGTATATGTATATGCATAAAATATAGTGGGTAATTTTTTACTTTGTGGCTACAGGATTTATCTCTACCTGCATCTAATTATCCACACCTATTTATATAGAAGTACTGTGCTCTCAGCATTAACTTCACGTTATAATACACATTAGAAATGATTTTGAAGTAAGCAATAACTTTTTTTTTTTCTTTTTTTTTTTTTTTGGGGGGGGGTAAAAACATTAGCATTTACTTTAACACAAATTGTTGTAACTTAACAAGAAAAGTTAGCACCCTCTTTTTCCTGTCTTTAATGACTCTTCCTGTATAATATAGGAGGTTTTACACAAATTATACTAATTGGAGCTAGTTTATTAGAGTATTAGTTGGAGATTTTTTGATTGGTATACTATTTTTAAGTCACACAGGTAATAGCTGTCACAATACTTACAAATATTAGTTAGGTCCTGTTCATGGATAAATATATGCAGTCAAAGTGCTCTCCCTCCAATATGGCACCCAAAGCAAAAGATAAAAAGGGGGCAGCAGGAATCTGGACACTAGCATTGTTTCCCCATCGGGAAAAAGTGTTTTCAATCCCCCCTCTTACAATATGGTAGAATTTGCAGCTGAAGTGGCAAAAATTCTGACTCCCCAATTTGATATGATCAAACAGGAGATCAGAAATGAGATATCAAACCTCACTTTAGAGGTCAGGCAGTTTTCCTCTAGATTAGAGGAAATTGAGAATCGGATCTCAGATTTGGAAGACAGATTTAATGTAGCTGATCCTACTATAGACACTCACAGTAAAATTATCACTTCATTGCAAGCTAAGATAGAGGATCTCGAGGATCGATCGAGACGTAATAATCTCAAAGTAATTGGTCTACCCGAAACTCCCGAGTTCCAAGACCTAATGAATTTTGTCACCACCACATTACCACAGGCCCTGCAGATTCCAGCTCCTGCTGCTCCCTTTCTGATTGAAAGGGTACATAGGATAGGCCAACGAAGGGAAGATAGCGAGGCCCTGAGACCCAGGCCAGTAATATTTAAATTTGTGAATTTTCAAGACAAATTATTATATCTCAAACATTACAGGAAATGTAGTCCTCTCTCTTTAGGCTCTCATAAGTTACTATTGTTTCAGGACTTCTCTTCGGAAACGCTAACCAAGAGGAGAGATATGTCGTTTTTTTATGGGAGGCTACAGAAAGAAAATTATAATATCAGATTGATCTACCCTGCAAAGCTAATAGTGCAGAAAGACGGCACTACACACACACTTAACAATGTTATGGAGGCTGAGGCTTTTTGTAGGGAAGCAGGGGTACCATGAATACATAGACAATTTACTAGGAGAGGCTTCTTGAACATAGAACTAGAATTTCTAGTCATTTAGAGCCAGGTAGCAGATTAATATGGTACATGAACTAAGGAATATGGTAGACATAGAAATGGTGTTTCAGGTTCGGTTTGGGGGGGGGGGGAAATTGGCTGTGTTGTGTTTTTGTTTTTTTCTCTCTCCTTTCCTCTCTCGCCTCCGCTTCCCCGTCTACTTCTCCCCACTCCCTTTTTGTCCCTTCCTCGTTTACAGTCTTCAGAAAGGGCTCCCTGAGATTCTCTAAGGGTGAAATTATAGGCAGCACTTCTTTTGTATTTTTTGATTGGCAAGATAAATAGTACTGATGACATGTAACCCTAATCTACTCTTTTGGAATATAGGGGGCATTAACTCACCAATCAAAAGAAAAACCGTAATAAAACATCTGGGGAAATTTAACCCTGACATAGTCTTTCTACAGGAATTACACCTTAACGCTATAGAAATTCCCAAATTAAAGTCAAAGTGGGTGGGGGAAGTGGTGGCGGCTCCATTTACTTCGAGGAAGAGGGGGGTCGCAATCCTATTGAATAGAAAATTAGAATATCGAATAGTTAACACTGTACCTGATCCTGAAGGGAGATTTTTAATAGTGGAATTGGAAATTAAAGATATCAGATATATACTGTGTAATATATACGGACCCAATCAAATTGACCATAATTTTTGGTCAGCCCTTTCCATAAAATTACACAGATTTATAGGATTAAATTTAATTATCGCAGGAGATTTTAATCTGCTAGCAGATCCTTTGCTGGACAATTCTAATAAGAGGGTGCTAAATAGTAGAGGCAGAAAAGCCCGGATCTTCCGGAAACTGTGCTCACATTTGGGTATGGTCGACTTATGGCGAGTACAGAACCCGGATGTTCGTACATTTACATGTGTATCCCACGTTCAACGCTCCTTCTCTCGACTTGACTATTTTCTGGTATCAGAATCAATGCTTGCTCAGAATTGGGCCACTAATATAGAAGACATAGCTATTTCTGATCACGCGGTTATAACATTAAATCTTACTAGCGGACATAGGCGGCCTGGTATGAACTACATCTCTTTCCCCAGACATCTAAGTAGTAACATTAAATTCCAGAACCATTTACGCTTGAAATGGGCAGAATATCTTAACAACAATGGTAATTACATAGACAAGATCGAGACATTCTGGGAGGCCTCTAAGGCCGTTTTACGGCCTTATTTATTATGAGATGGTGGATAGATGGGCTACTCTATTTCCGGATATAGATGAGCAGACAATTGTGGGGAGTTTTAAAATAGTTCAACAGAGTTGGGTTCCGACTTCATGGAGGGAGTCACAGATGAAAGTTGGACTACAGAGATACCTTACACCTGCGGTTCTCTCTAAATGGTATAAGACAAAGATTCTCTGCCCTAGATGTTCTGCTACAGGCGCTGATCTATTCCATTGTTTATGGAGTTGCCCTAAGGTTCGCCAATATTGGGGGAAAATCATATTTTGGATGACGGCAGTTTTGAAAATGGCCCATAAATTATCTCCTATTGAGATCTTCTTCTTGGTAAAATTCCAGGGTATACCTAAGAATTACAGCCTAATAAATACTATTATATTGGTAGCACGCAACCTTCTCTTTAAAGCATGGAAAGCATCTTCTACACCTACAATGGCCCAATTTAAAAGGGCTTTGACAGATCAATTCATAGTAGAACAGATTAATATATCATACCCACAGGATAAATACATAGCGGTATTCCTTAAAAAGTGGGAGACATTCGTAGGCTCTCTGCCCTTAATACATCAAAAAAAATTAATTAAACCAATTAGAAACTCAGAGTTTATACAGATGAATATTTTGGCGGGCCATTTCCCGAGTGAATGGGCAGAGGACACCGAGTGAGGGGTCGGGGGGGGATGGGGACGGGGGGTGAGGGGAGAGGATAGGTCAGCCTGTTTTTTTTTTGTTTTTTTCTTCCCGCTGTGGCAGGGTAATCCTGTCATACGGGATATTGTATCAATGTTTGCGTGGTAATGTTTGTGCAGGGGGGGGGAGGGGGTGGAAAGATAAAAATGCACTAAGATGAAGAAACAATAGCTATTTGATAAAAGGTTATATGTTTATAACATGCACTTTAGCCAACATATGAATGTTTGCCTTAAACAAGTTTGTAAGATTTGTATCTATGCACAGGCACTTTAGGCCCCTTATCTTGGCTTACCGCTTTTACTTCACTATGGAGGTATTTTTATAATTATTGTGACTTTTGTCCTTACTTTTACCTGTAACCGTCAATGTAGTAAATTTCTTTGTCTTGGTTATAAATAAAGTTTAAAAAATAAAATAAAAGAGTGGGGACTAAGCTAGAGCTTTTTTTTTTTTGGGGGGGGGGGGGCAATATTTGACCCCACCTAGCACTGTGCCCAGTCACCGATAGATTGTCCAGTATTTTTGTGGAGAACAGCTGGCAACTCTACAACCTAGTGATCTAACATGTAAGCAAATAGAGTGGGGACAGTATATAAAAATGACAGTACCAAATGATAAAAGGACATAAAACTCAAAATGTCATTCCTCATAACATTTGTACTTATTGTATGTGCATTCTTCATTTTACAAAAATAGAAACAAACAAATATGGTGCACACAATATAAAAAAATGTATCTAGTGCACTTTCACAAGTGAAAGCAGTCCAAAACAAACTAATTACAAACTCAAAATGAAAAGAGGAGGGAAAAAAGAATTCCTTACCAAAGAAGGACCAAGGCTGCACTATGTGAGAAAATATACAATTTATTCAAACTGGAGAGTGTCTTTTGACACTTGAGAACCTGGATTCCATATGAACATTATAGTGTCCGGCCTAGGTACATGCTAGCATGTGGGGGTGTTTTACTTACATTCTGTCTGTGCTGGTCTTGTATATATATATGGACCTTGCTAGGTTTTTTATTATTGTGTTTTTATTGTATTTAGATGAGATGATGGTAGACTCAGTCTCTCATTACTTTTTTGAATAAAGTGCTATTTTCCCTGCATTTACTGTAATTTATCTCTAAAAACTATAATGCTAGGTTATATAGAGTAAGAGAGGTAGGTCATCTGTAACTTCCTTATCACATGGGACAGTGCTTTTTATATGCACAAGTAGGGACATTTATCTAAAGTGGATATTGTATTTGCTGCCTTCATTATTGGATAGTGGTAGCTTATGCTAGGCTGGGTATAGTGTGTTCAGCTGGGATTTCAGTTAATTGACCACATTAAAAAGCCAGGAAAGAGGGTAAAGGAAGTTCCAGAGGAAGGGCAATATCCCCTAAATGTATGAATAATATCCCCTAAATTTATGAACAATATCCCCTAAATGTATGTCCCAATATCCCCTAAATGTATGAAAAATATCCCCTAAATGTATGTCCAATATCCCCTAAATGTATGAACAATAACCACTAAATGTATGTCCAATATCCCCTAAATGTATGTCCAATATCCCCTAAATGTATGAATAATATCCCCTAAATGTATGTACAATGTCCCCTAAATGTATGAACAATATCCCCTAAATGTATGAACAATATCCCCTAAATGTATGTACAATATCCCCTAAACGTATGCACAATATTCCCTAAATGTATGTACAATATCTCTTAAATGTATGAACAATATCCCCTAAATGTAGGTACAATATCCCCTAAATGTAGGTACAATATCCCCTAAATGTGTGAACAATATCCCCTAAATGTATGAATAATATCCCCTAAATGTATTAACAATATCCTCTAAATGTGTGTACAATATCCCCTAAATGTATGAACAATATCCCCTAAATGTATGAACAATATCCCCTAAATATATGTACAATATTCCCTAAATGTATTAACAATATCCCCTAAATGTATGTACAATGTCCCCTAAATGTATGAACAATATCCCCTAAATGTATGAACAATATCCCCTAAATGTATGTACAATATCCCCTAAATGTATGTACAATATTCCCTAAATGTATGTACAATATTCCCTAAATGTATGTACAATATCCCCTAAATGTATGAACAATATCCCCTAAATGTAGGTACAATATCCCCTAAATGTGTGAACAATATCCCCTAAATGTATGAATAATATCCCCTAAATGTGTGTACAATATCCCCTAAATGTATGAACAATATCCCCTAAATGTATATACAATATCCCCTAAATGTATGAACAATATCCTCTAAATGTGTGAACAATATCCCCTAAATGTGTGAACAATATCCCCTAAATGTGTGAACAATATCCCCTAAATGTATGAACAATATCCCCTAAATGTATGAACAATATCCCCTAAATGTGTGAACAATATCCCCTAAATGTGTGAACAATATCCTCTAAATGTATGAACAATATCCCCTAAATGTATGTACAATGTCCCCTAAATGTATGAACAATATCCCCTAAATGTATGAACAATATCCCCTAAATGTGTGAACAATATCCCCTAAATGTGTGAACAATATCCCCTAAATGTATGAACAATATCCCCTAAATGTGTGAACAATATCCCCTAAATGTGTGAACAATATCCCCTAAATGTGTGAACAATATCCCCTAAATGTGTGAACAATATCCCCTAAATGTGTGAACAATATCCCCTAAATGTATGAACAATATCCCCTAAATGTATGTACAATGTCCCCTAAATGTATGAACAATATCCCCTAAATGTATGAACAATATCCCCTAAATGTATGTACAATATCCCCTAAATGTATGTACAATATCCCCTAAATGTATGAACAATATCCCCTAAATGTGTGAACAATATCCCCTAAATGTATGAACAATATCCCCTAAATGTATGAACAATATCCCCTAAATGTATGTACAATATCCCCTAAATGTATGAACAATATCCCCTAAATGAACAACTAAATTGATTAATTCCTGCATTATTATAAAGAGTACAGAGTGTAAATCTTTTCATGCATCTTTATTATTTTGTGCATATGTAAATAATGTGTTATGAGTTTTGTACTTAGAGGTTTAGTTTTATAAGATTTTTGTATGGCATGTACAGATTAAAAAGAGGATGCTGTTTATGAACTAGGATAAAGGAAACATTATGATTAATAGATTATGTTTTGTTAAGCAAGTAGACCTTTAAATGAGTAAAGGAACACAAACCATCTTGCAGTTAGAAGACATGTCTGTTGTCTGGCTACAGAATAACAAGTCATCCAAGTCTAAACATTTTTAAAACAAAATAATACTTTGTTTGCTACAATATTTTTTCAATAGCCAAACGCCTCCCAATACTTGACTTATTTGGACAAGCCAACGGGAGTAGTCAAGGCTGCCACAGTTATTATGTTAGCAAACACTGCATTCTTTTGCAGGTTATTATCAGCTGAAGCCAATCTAAAGGTCATTACTGTCCCTTTAATTTAATTAATTAAATTAATTGGTTTTGGCTCCTTTAGGAATATGTAAGAACTGAGTTGAAAAATGTCCTGAAATATCATCTGTTTATAGCATTGTTCACAGGCTTTACAGCAGTGTTTCTCAACCGCGGTCCTTAAGTACCCCCAACAGGCCAAGTTTTCATTATAGCTGAGCTAGAGCACAGATGAAATAATCAGTTTATAGGTGAGAGCAGGTTAGTAACCATGGTTACTGATCAGCTGATTATTTCACCTATATTGAAAATCTGGCCTGTTAAGGGTACTTGAGGACTGCGGCTAAGAAACACTGCTTTACAGTGCATAGCTAAACCTTCAATGGATAGCGCTTCTGTATATCATCTTAGTGAACAATTCATGACAATCTCTCAATGAGGGTGGAGATGTAATGTATTTAGATGAATAATTAGTACAATAAGAGTCTTAATATAAGATACTATGTTTTGTGGTTGATAACCTGCAGCTGTCTGGAAGCCAACAATTACTGCCTAATTTTATAACGTTGGGTAGAAACAGGTGGACACACTCATTGTTGTAGTATTTTCTCCCATTCTAGGACTCTGTAGGATGAAAGCTAAGCAGTATTGTGCAACGGTCAGTATTCCTAAAGCTCCTTTATCTTTTGGTAGATATATATTGGACCAGATTACAAGTGGTGCTCTATTTATCACTTTCTCTTGGGCGCAAACACCTCCAGAAGTAAACGTTTAACGCGCACGTTTTACAAGTTGAGAGTAAAGAAATTTGTGCAAGCGAAAGCCGAAGTGCTAACTTAAGGACTTCGGATATCACGACCAAGTTAACTTCATCTCCCCATAGACTTCAATGTAGCAAACACACTGGAGAAAAAAACAACACTTATCACTTGCGAGCTATCCTGCGTAAGACCAACTGCGATAACGCACATGTTGTTATGAATATTTTACATTCTAATGTTATTCAATATTTAACATTATTATGTCCTTCACATGGAAGAAAATGTTCTATTTATTTTTAAATAGACATTTCTATATACCGTATGTCTAATGTATTTTTTTTGTAATATATATATATATATATATATATATATATATATATATATATATATATATGGGACCTTGCCTTTCCAAATATAGACAGGGGTGGTTTAGATATTAATAAAAGCTTGTAAGTTAGGGATAAACATCCGCAAAAGAAGCATGGCCATGGTTTGAAAAAAATAAAGAATACATAGGGTTGTTGGTCATTTTAAAATAACATAAATACACTATTTTTATGAAAGCTGTGGTAGATCAATATTAAACTCATCCTTACCAGCATAGATTATTAATGGCTCTATTACAATGATATCCAGTGTGTATCCAAATCCAATTTGGGCATTCGTCTGTAGGAGGGGATTTTTGCATCATTGCAATGATATCATTACCCAGCTGCAGGTGCTTAAGGTCATGCACAGAGAGATAACGTAATCGGTTCATGAATAGAGACATGTGGAGATGAAGTGATTTTCTCAAGATCAAATGATATGGCTGTAGCTTAAACTGAACTTTGTATTACAAAATTTGACATAACTACTCTGACATGGCGTAATATAGAATATTGCATTTTATAGACCATTCCCACATATATTAATGAATAAGTAAGACAATAAACCATAGTGAACTGTGCAGTGGATATGATAGAAGATTGGATGGCAGAATAAGCCTGGCAACTGACAGAGGAACTAATATAAGATATAACTGCAAGAATTTGTATATTTTGTTGTTATGAAATGGTTGTATTTTTCTGATCATAAACAGCAATAGTAAACTGTGAGTTTGAGCCACAGGCAGGTGGATACCAAATATAAATCCAGTCTGACAGAAAAAAACATCTAATGATTATTCATCCCATAATACTTAGCGGTGAAGTGGAAAATCCATGTAATGACTTTGCACTTGACTTAAACATTTTATGCAAATATCGTACAGCCCTTTTCAGCCAATTTGAAGCCAGTTATAGCTCACAATTAGCCCCCATATCAAAGGTACATTTATTTATTTCAGTGTGACTAATGCTGGAGAGATTAACATAGTTTAGCCAGCTTGTGCTCTGAGTAAACTAATATGCATTTAATAAATAGTTTTATTAGGGCTGAATGTAAAATCAGAGTTTTATCATTTTTGGTCAAGTGTCAGCCCTTAAAAATGTTAACCTTTATAAGAGAGGGGCAGCTCATTGCTTCTTAACATGTTCTGTAATAAATGCATCTTTAATTGTATAATGATATCTATAGCCTTAGCAGATCACAGACTTACAAGAGGATAATTGAATTTCTATTACTAAGAAAGTATTTCTTATTGATGAAAATAAATGTAAAACATATAACAAGGAAAATATACATAAATATACAGATATATATATTAAAAAAGAAAAATGCTATTTAAAGTATTTCTTAACGCACCAATGACAATTTGGATTTAAAGGTCCCTTTAATCACGTACAATAACCTCAGGACTGAAAAACAAACCTGACCTCTTATTTAATCAATTAATAAAATCTTTATATTCATAACAATAGATGGTGTGTTAAAAAACAAAACCACAAGTTCATGTAATGCAGTCTCTAATCATTCAGCATAGTACAGTATATCACTTGATGGTGAAAATATTAACCTGCTGTAATTGTATACAAAACCACAATGTCCTCCTGCTGCCACTGTGAGCAACCTGCCAAACGTTCTACTAATCTGCCAGCTTTGCTTGATCTGTCTTTTAACTCTTAGTTGAACTGGCAAAGGCAAAATGACTGAGCAATGGATTGATTTGATGTAAATGATCATTAAACTATTTTTTAATGGTATGTGTGAGCAATAAAGCACTATATTGTGCCAGATGCATACAAAATAATTGTTTTTTACAGTCCAAAGACAAACCTACTGAAAATCATTTTTATTATGGTTATCTATTTTTCTCTAGTCAATTAGGGAAATATATCAATAATATTCTGCACTGGCCAAGCCACCATTGTGTAGAATATTGCTGGGTTGGGGACCTTAAAGTTAATGTCAACTTCACGCAACTGCTTCACGCATTGGATAGACTTTGCAAAAGGAGGGTGGGTTTAATTTATCAAATTTGTTATATTTCAGTATTTTTTAAAATGTTTACCTTTTGAGCGCTCCGACGATAAGCGCAGCTCTCCCGTGCAGCATTTTGTCAAATTGATTGACAGATGATGATTCTTAAAAGAATGAATCCTTGTTTCCCCCTCCGGGGCATTCAGCCCCTTTTCATAAACATCACGGCCTGGGGGGAAACAAGGATTCATTCTTTTAAGAATTGTCATCTGTCAATCAATTTGAAAAAATGCCGGGCGGAAAAGCTGCGCTTATCGTCGGAGCGCTCAAAAGGTAAAAATTTTAAAAAATACTGAAATATAACAAATTTGATGAATTAAACCCACCCTCATTTTGCAAAGTCTATCCAATGCCGTGGAGCAGTTGCGTAAAGTTGACATTCACTTTAATGCTAAAAGATGCACTACAGTTTCTTTTGGGGCAGTTGAAATTACATTCAGGTAGATTACAAGTTATGCGCGCTATAGGGAATTAAACGAACGCAACAAAAGTTGCGTTATTTAACCCTCTATAGCGCAGCCATTACAAGTTTTAAAACAGCAGGCTTGTGCGTGCAATATGGTTGCGTTGAGCTCCATACCGCACAAAATACATGCGCTGTTTTGAAGTGCTCGTGCACGCTTTCCCCATTGACATCAATGGGGAGAAGGTGTCAGAAAAAACATAACACCTGCGATCGCGGAATGAAAAGCTTTGTAATGCAGCCCCATTTATATCTATGTGGGGGAAAAAAAGATACGTTTAAACCTAACACCCTAACATAAACCTCACGTCTAAACACCCCTAATCTGCTGCCCCCGACATTGCCAGCACCTGCATAATGTTATTAACCCCTAATCTGCTGCTTCCGATATCGCTGCCACTATATAAAAGTTATTAACTCCTATTGCCCTGCACCCCAACATTGTCCACACTATAATAAAGATATTAACTCCTATTCCGCCACTCCCCGACATTGCCGCCAATAAATAAAGTTATTAACCCCTAAACCTCTGGCCTCCCACATCACTACCACTAAATAAACCTATTAACCCCTAAACCACCAGTCCCCCACATCACAACAATCTAAATTAAACTATTAACTCCTAAACCTAACCCTAAACCTAACCGTCAGTAGCTCTCATCCTATTGGCTGATTTGAACAGCCAATAGGATTTCAGTAGCTCTCATCCTATTGGCTGATTAGGTTTTTGTTAGAGTTAGTTTTTTTTTGGGGGGGGGTTGGTTGGGTGGTGGGTTTTACTGTTGGGGGGTATTTGTATTTTTTTTACAGGTAAAATAGCTTCCCTACAAAAGGCCCTTTTAAGGGCTATTGGTAGTTTATTGTAGGCTAGGTTTTTTTTATTTTGGGTGGGCTTTTTTATTTTTATAGGGCTATTAGATTAGGTGTAATTCTTTTTTTTATTTTTGATCATTTCGTTTGTAATTTTTTGTAATTTAGTGTTTGTTATTTTTTGTAATTTAGACTTTTTTATTTTTTGTAATTAGATACGGCTAGATTTAGAGTTTTGTCGGTAACGACCCGCATAGCTAACGCTGGCTTTTTTTCCCCCGCACCTTTTAAATACCGCTGGTATTTAGAGTTCACTGAAGGGCTGCGTTAGGCTCCAAAAAGGGAGCGTATAGCATATTTACCGCCACTGCAACTCTCAATACCAGCGGTGCTTACGGACGCGGCCAGCTTCAAAAACGTGCTCGTGCACGATTCCCCCATAGAAAACAATGGGGCAGTTTGAGCTGAAAAAAAACCTAACACCTGCAAAAAAGCAGCGTTCAGCTCCTAACGCAGCCCCATTGTTTCCTATGGGGAAACACTTCCTATGTCTGCACCTAACACCCTAACATGTACCCCGAGTCTAAACACCCCTAACCTTACACTTATTAACCCCTAATCTGCCGCCCCCGCTATCGCTGACACCTGCATATTTTTTTTAACCCCTAATCTGCCGCTCTGTACACCTCCGCAACCTACATTAGACCTATGTACCCCTAATCTGCTGCCCCTAACACCGCCGACCCCTATATTATATTTATTAACCCATAATCTGCCCCCCACAACGTCGCTGCCAGCTACCTACAATAATTAACCCCTAATCTGCCGACCGGACCTCACTGCTATTATAATAAATGTATTAACCCCTAATCCGCCTCACTAACCCTATAATAAATAGTATTAACCCCTAATCTGCCCTCCCTAACATCGCTGACACCTAACTTCAAGTATTAACAACTAAGCTGCCGACCGGACCTCACCGCTACTCTAATAAATTTATTAACCCCTAAAGCTAAGTCTAACCCTAACCCTAACACCCCCCTAAGTTAAATATAATTTAAATCTAATGAAATAAATTAACTCTTATTAAATAAATTATTCCTATTTAAAGCTAAATACTTACCTGTAAAATAAACCCTAATATAGCTACAATATAAATTATAATTATATTGTAGCTATTTTAGGACTAATATTTATTTTACAGGCAACTTTGTAATTATTTTAACCAGGTAAAATAGCTATTAAATAGTTATTTACTATTTAATAGCTACCTAGTTAAAATAATTACAAAATTACCTGTAAAATAAATCCTAACCTAAGTTACAATTAAACCTAACACTACACTATCAATAAATTAATTAAATAAAATACCTACAAATACCTACAAATAAATACAATTAAATACACTAACTAAAGTACAAAAAATAAAAAAAGCTAAGTTACAAAAAATAAAAAAATTAATTACAAACATAATAAAAACATTACAACAATTTTAAGCTAATTACACATACTCTAAGCCGCCTAATAAAATAACAAAGCCCCCCAAAATGAAATGCCCTACCCTATTCTAAAATTAAAATAGTAAAGCTCTTTTACCTTACCAGCCCTTAAAAAGGCCTTTTGCGGGGCATGCCCCAAAGAATTCTGCTCTTTTGCCTGTAAAAAAAAACATACAATACCCCCCCCCCCAACATTACAACCCACCACCCACATACCCCTAATCTAACCCAAACCCCATTTAAATAAACCTAACACTAAGCCCCTAAAGATCTTCCTACCTTATCTTCACCACGCCGGGTATCACCAATCGGTCCAGAAGAGGCTCCGAAATCTTCATCCAAGCCCAAGCAGGGGCTGAAGAGATCCATCATCCGGCTGAAGTCTTCTATCAAGCGGCAAGAAGAAGTCCAGAAGAGGCTCCAAAGTCTTCATCCTATCCGGGCAGAAGAGGAGATCCGGACCGGCAACCATCTTCATCCAAGCGGCATCTTCTATCTTCATCCATCAGACGACGAGCGGCTCCATCTTCAAGACCTCCGGCGCGGATCCATCCTCTTCTTCCGACGTCCTAACACAGAATGACGGTTCCTTTAAGGGACGTCATCCAAGATGGCGTCCCTCGAATTCCGAATGGCTGAGAGGATCCAATCAGCCAATCAGATTGAGCTCGCATTCTATTGGCTGATCGGAACAGCCAATAGAATGCAAGCTCAATCTGATTGGCTGATTAAATCAGCCAATCAGAATTTTCCTACCTTAATTCCGATTGGCTGATAGAATCCTATCAGCCAATCGGAATTCGAGGGACGCCATCTTGGATGACGTCCCTTAAAGGAACCTTTGTTTATTTAATTGTATTTATTTGTAGGTATTTCATGTAATTAATTTATTGATAGTGTAGTGTTAGGTTTAATTGTAACTTAGGTTAGGATTTATTTTACAGGTAATTTTGTAATTATTTTAACTAGGTAGCTATTAAATAGTAAATAACTATTTAATAGCTATTGTACCTGGTTAAAATAAATACAAAGTTGCCTGTAAAATAAATATAAATCCTAAAATAGCTACAATATAATTATTCGTTATATTGTAGCAATATTAGGGTTTATTTTACAGGTAAGTATTTAGTTTTAAATAGGATTAATTTATTTAATAAGAGTTAATTTATTTTGTTAGGTTTAAATTATATTTAACTTAGGGGGGTGTTAGTGTTAGGGTTAGACTTAGCTTTAGGGGTTAATAAATTTATTAGAGTAGCGGTGAGGTCCGGTCGGCAGATTAGGGGTTAATACTTGAAGTTAGGTGTCGGTGATGTTAGGGAGGGCAGATTAGGGGTTAATAATATTTATTATAGGGTTATTGAGGCGGGAGTGAGGCGGATTAGGGGTTAATAACTTTATTATAGTAGCGGTGAGGTCCGGTCGGCAGATTAGGGGTTAATAATTGTAGGTAGGTGTTGAGAAATCAACATATGAGCCTATATAGGTTTAGCTTTTAACAAAGAACACCAAGAGAACAAAGCTAATTTGACGATGAAAGTAAATTGGAAAGTTGTTTAAAATTGCATGCCCTATCTGAATCATGGAAGTTTAATTTTGACTAGACTGTCCCTTTAAATTAAAAAGAGACTTTTACTTTCTCTAAATACTTATAAGGGGGTTAAAACTGCATAAAATATGCAGTTTAGAGTTCCTGTAACTTTTCTACATACTTCTTAGTTAACTGTTTTTTCATTTTTATACCTTAATGAAACATAAGGGAATAATCGCACATAAAAAACAGAAAATTGATTTAACAATACAACATAGATTTCTCAAAGCAAAATATGTTGACATTGAATAAAACTGCTTTAGATTATAGATTTCCATCACCTGAACGTAAATGTGGTATGTACATATTAAACATTTAAGAGTATTAACATGTTTAACTATTTTTTTCCCATGGAAAAATACTCTTAAGGGACAATCTGGTGTAAAAACGTATTTACCCTAAGATCATGTCATTTTTGCACTATTTTTCCAAGCAATTTATTTGTTTATCCCTTACAAATCACTGGTGATTGGTGGCTATTTATATCTGCTGCTCCTGATTGACTCACTGGTGGTTTCCTGCTTGGGAGAAAAAGCATTGCAGTGGGACTTTACTTATGTGTTTAACCCCATTTGCTTGGGTTAAACATAAAGGGGTCGATAACAATCTTGCACATGTTTTTGGTTTTTGAACCTTGGCCTGAATTGTCAGTGTGTTTTTCAGGTGATCGCAGTCCTAAAATGCTTCTGCTGTGTTTTTCAAGTGATCACAATCCTAAAATGCTTCTGCTGGTAAAACTCCTGAAGCTGGAAATAGTTTCCTTCCGAAAACAAAATGAAATTGTTATCTGCAGTTTTAATCTCATTACATTTCATAATCCAAAAGTCAAACATACAGGATTAATTAAAATGACAATGTTGTGGGCTTAGCAAATTTCATCACAGGTTGAAAGGCCTCTATTTGAATTTAGCCTTTTTAATAATGTGTAGTAATGCTACTTGGATGACAAGTGTGCAATTAACCTGTTGTGCCCCAAACCACAAAAAAATGTGCGTATGTCACTTTAAAGAACTCAAATAGGGGCATTATCATTATAATGGGCATATGAGTTTGTTGGGTTATTGATTTTGCAATTTTTTTGTGTGAAAATGCTTATTATTATTTTTTTAACTTTAAAGGGACAGTTAACACCAGAATTTTTGTTGTTTAAAAAGAAAGATAATCTCTTATTACCCATTCCCCAGTTTTGCATAACCAACACGGTTATAGAAATACACTTTTTACCTCTGTGATTATCTTGTATCTATGCTTCTGCAAACTGCCCGCTTATTTCAGTTCTTTTGACAGACTTGCAGTTTAGCCAATCAGTGCTCACTCCAGGGTAACTTCACGTGCATGAGCTCAATGTTATCTATATGAAACACATGAACTAATGCCCTCTAGTGGTCAAAATGCATTCAGATTAGAGGCAGTCTTCAAGGTCTAAGAAATTAGCTTATCAACCTCCTAGAATTATCTTTCAACTAAGAATACCAAGAGAACAAAGCAAAATTGGTGCTACAAGTAAATTGGAAAGTTGTTTAAAATTGCATTCCCTATTTAAATCATGAAAGGTTTTTTTGGACTTGACTGTCCCTTTAAAGGGACATTCTGGCCAAAATTGGAATGAAAATGGTTGCATTTTACATTTCATTAGAAGCATTTTTGTATTATACATGTATTAGCAAACATGCTTCAAGTAAAAGCTATAACTAGTTCAAGAGTATATTTAAGTATGCTCCGTGCACCAGCATTTTACACACAGCACTTGCTCAGAGTGCCTAAGGTGCTTGCATTATCTGTTAATGACTCAATTTGCTTCATTGCTGACATGCTACAAGCCTCACTGGCTCTCTGAGCAGCTGCTGTATTTAAAATGCTGGTGCACTTAGAATATCTAACTATGCTTCACATGCATGTGCAGAGAAAAATATTAACACTAAAACAGTGATAACTTTTACTAGAAGCTTTTTTGACAATATATGTATATTATAAATATGTTTGTATTCAAAGATGTAATTCATCTATGTGCATTTAAATGTCCCTTTAATTGATTGAGTAGGAATCGTTTGTATCTGTTTGGTGATGTTGTTTACTAATGATAGATACAATAGCGGGATTGATTTCAGTGTTTTACCCTTGCACAAAACCAATGTTACATTTCAAATTGTTTGGAGTACTTGATAATAAGTTGAAAAGTGATGTCTGGGCCCTGGGTTTATCAAGACCTTTAACTATGGAATTGTTTAAAGGGACAGGAAAGCCCAAAACTTTCTTACATGATTTGGATAGAACATACAATTTTAAACAACTTTCCAATTCACTTCTATTATCAAATGTTCTTCATTCCCTTGTTATCCTTTGCTGAAGGAACAGCATTGCACTACTGGCAGCTAGCTGAACACATCTAGTTAGCCAATCACAAGAGACAAATGTGTGTAGGAACCAATCAGCAGCTAGCTCCCACTAGTGTAGGATATGTGCGTATTCATTTTCAAAATGGGTTACCAAGAGAACAAAGCACATTTGAAAATAGAAATTAATTTAAGTGTCTTAAAATGACATGCTCTAAATCCTGCAAGTTTAATTTTGCCTTACCTATCCCTTTAAGAGAAAATGATCCCATAAATGTCTTGTTAAGTATCGAGAATTTGGATTGTTATCAGAAAAAACAGGTCTGGCACATGTTAAAGGAACAGTAAACACCTAAATTCAGTACATTTCTGTTGTTTTTTATGTTTTTGTAGAGCAACACAAGTTTAAACGTTGTTTTAAAACAGATTAATATCCTTTTTACTACAATTGTTTTAGAAAAGCCAAAATCCACCCACCATTTGCCTTATTTGGAGGAGCCAGTCTGGGCTTTACTCTGCAGACAACAAGACTAGCCACGGCCATTATGTTAGTATAAAGTGCATTGTTTTGCTGTTTGAGTCAGGTAAAGCCAATTAGAGAATGACCTGTAGCAGGTTTAGCCATTAGAAGTCAGCGGAGTGCATTTCCAGCTCTGAGAATTAAAAAATCCTTAATTTTCAGAGCTAAATTACATGAAAATGGGGCAAAATAAATAATGAAAGTATATTGCAATTTTCTTTCATGTAATTGGCAAGAGTCCATGAGCTAGTGACGTATGGGATATACATTCCTACCAGGAGGGGCAAAGTTTCCCAAACCTCAAAATGCCTATAAATACACCCCTCACCACACCCACAATTCAGTTTTACAAACTTTGTCTCCCATGGAGGTGGTGAAGTAAGTTTGTGCTAGATTTCTACGTTGATATGCGCTTCGCAGCAGGCTGAAGCCCGGTTTTCCTCTCAGAGTGCAGTGAATGTCAGAGGGATGTGAAGAGAGTATTGCCTTTTTGAATACCATGGTCTTCCTCTAGGGGATCTATTTCATAGGTTCTCTGTTATCGGTCGTAGAGATTTCTTCTCCTACCTCCCTTTTCAGATCGATGATATACTCTTATATACCATTACCTCTACTGATTCTCGTTTCAGTACTGGTTTGGCTATCTACTATATGTAGATGAGTGTCTTAGGGTAAGTAAGTCATATTTTATTCATGACACTCTAAGCTATGGTTGGGCACTTTATATGTAAAGTTCTAAATATATGTTTTAAACTTATATTTGCCATGATTCAGGATAATCAGTGTTCCTTCTTTCAGACTGTCAGTTTCATTTTTTGGGAAAATGCATATGAATAAAATATTTTTCTTACCTTAAAATTTTCAATTGACTTTTTTCTTCTAAATTGCGGGCTGTTAGGCTGGCGGGTGCAGAAAATGCTACAATTTATTGCGTCATTTTTGGCGCAAGAATATCGTCATTTCCGGCATCATAGTTGACGCCGGAAGTTTTCACGTGGTTGCGTCATTTTTGACGCATGTTTGTTGCAGACGTTTTTTGGCGCCAATAAATGTGGGCGTCATACTTGGCACCAGTTTTTTTCACATTATTTCAGTCTCACTTTTTAGTTGCTTCTGGTTGCTAGAGGCTTGTTTTGTTTTGCATTTTTTCCCATTCCTGAAACTGTCATTTAAGGAATTTGATCATTTTGCTTTATATGTTGTTTTTTTCTATTACATATTGCAAGATGTCACTACCTGACCCTGGATCAGAATCTACTTATGGAAAGACACTGCCTGATGTTGGTTCTACCAAAGCTAAGTGCATTTGTTGTAAACTTTTGGTAACTGTTCCTCCGGCTGTAATTTGTGTTAGTTGTCATGATAAACTATCTAACGCGGATAATATTTCCATTAGTAATAATCCATTACCTGTTGTTGTTCCTTCAACATCTAATGTTCAGGATGTTCCTGTTAATGTAAGAGAATTTGTTTCTAATTCTATTCGGAAGGCTCTGTCTGTTATTCCTCCTTCTAGTAAACGTAAAAGGTCTTTTAAAACTTCTCATATTTCAGATGAATTTTTAAATGACCGCCATCATTCTGACTTATCTATCTCTGATGAGGATCTATCTGGTTCAGAAGATTCTGCCTCAGATATTGACACTGATAAATCTTCATATTTGTTTAAGATGGAGTTTATTCGTTCTTTACTTAAAAAAGTGTTGATTGCATTAGATATGGAGGAGTCTAGTCCTCTTGATATTAAACTAATAAGCGTTTAAATTCAGTTTTTAAACCTCATGTAGTTATTCCAGAAGTTTTTCCAGTTCCTGATGCTATTTCAGAAGTAATTTCTAGGGAATGGAATAGTCTGGGTACTTCATTTACTCCTTCTCCAAGGTTTAAGAAATTGTACCCTTTGCCATCTGATAGATTAGAGTTTTGGGAAAAAATCCCCAAAGTTGATGGGGCTCTCTCTACTCTTGCTAAACGTACTACTATTCCTACGGCATATAGTACTTCTTTTAAGGATCCTTTAGATAGGAAGCTTGAATCCTTTCTAAGGAAGGCTTATTTATGTTCAGGTAATCTTCTTAGACCTGCTATTTCTTTGGCTGATGTTGCTGCAGCTTCCACCTTCTGGTTGGAGGCTTTAGCGCAACAAGTGTCAGACCATAATGCTTATAGCATTGTTAAACTTCTTCAACATGCTAATAACTTTGTGATGCCATTTTTGATATCATTAGGATTGATGTCAGGTATATGTCTTTAGCTATTTTAGCTAGAAGAGCTTTATGGCTTAAGTCTTGGAATGCAGATATGACTTCTAAGTCAACGTTGCTTTCTCTTTCTTTCCAAGGTAATAAATTATTTGGTTCTCAGTTGGATTCAATAATTTCAACTGTTACTGGGGGGAAGGGAGCCTTTTTGCCTCAGGACAAAAAATCTAAAGGTAAATATAGGGCTGCTAATCGTTTTCATTCCTTTTGTCAGAATAAGGAACAGAAGCCTGACCCTTCCCCTAAAGGAACAGTTTCCGTTTGGAAACCTTCTCCAGTCTGGAATAAATCCAAGCCTTTTAGAAAGTCAAAACCAGCTCCCAAATCCGCATGAAGGTGCGGCCCTCATTCCAGCACAGCTGGTAGGGGGCAGGTTACGATTTTTCAAAGATGTTTGGACCAATTCGATTCAAAGTCTTTGGATTCAAAACATTGTTTCTCAAGGGTACAGAATAGGTTTCAAGATAAGACCGCCTGTGAGAAGATTTTTCCTCTCACGCATTCCAGTAAACCCAGTAAAGGCTCAGGCGTTTCTGAAATGTGTTTCAGACCTGGAGTCGGCTGGGGTAATTGTGCCAGTTCCAGATCTGGAACGGGGTCTGGGGTTTTACTCAAATCTGTTCATTGTACCAAAGAAGGAGAATTCTTTCAGACCAGTTCTGGATCTAAAAATATTGAATCGTTATGTAAGGATACCAACATTCAAAATGGTGACTATAAGGACTTTTCTGCCTTTTGTTCAGCAAGGGCATTATATGTCCATAATAGACTTACAGGATGCATATCTTAATATTCCAATTCATCCAGACCACTATCAGTTCCTGAGATCTCTTTTCTAGACAAGCATTACCAGTTTGTTGCTCTTCCTTTTGGCCTAGCAACAGCTCCAAGGATCTTTCCTAATTTTGGACGATATCTTGGTACTTGCTCAGTCTTTACATTCTGCGGAATCTCATACGAATCAACTTGTGTTGTTTCTTCAAAGACATGGTTGGAGGATCAATTTACCAAAGAGTTCCTCAGACAAGGGTAACCTTTTTGGGTTTCCAAATAGATTCAGTGTCCATGACTTTGTCTCTAACAGAAAAGAGACGTCTGAAATTGGTTTCAGCTAGTCAAAACCTTCAGTCTCAATCATTCCCTTCGGTAGCTTTGTGCATGGAAATGCTAGGTCTCATGACTGCTGCATCGGACGCGATCCCTTTTGCTCGTTTTCACATGAGACCTCTCCAGCTTTGTATGCTGAGCCAATGGTGCAGGGATTATACAAAGATATCACAATTAATATCCTTAAATCCCAATGTTCGATCTTCTCTGACTTGGTGGTTGGATCACCATAATTTAATTCAAGGGGCCTCTTTTTTTCATCCAAACCTGGACTGTGATCTCAACAGATGCGAGTCTTTCAGGTTGGGGAGCTGTATGGGGATCTCTGACAGCGCAAGGGGGTTGGGAATCTCAGGAGGCGAGATTACCAATCAACATTTTGGAACTCTGTGCGATTTTTAGAGCTCTTCAGTTCTGGCCTCTTCTGAAGACAGAATCGTTTATTTGTTTTCAGACAGACAATGTCACAACCGTGGCGTATGTCAATCATCAAGGTGGGACTCACAGTCCTCAGGCTATGAAAGAAGTATCTCGGATACTTGTATGGGCGGAATCCAGCTCCTGTCTAATCTCTGCGGTTCACATCCCAGGTATAGACAATTGGGAAGCGGATTATCTCAGTCGCCAGACGTTACATCCGGGCGAATGGTCTCTTCACCCAGAGGTATTTCTTCAGATTGCTCAAATCTGGGGACTTCCAGAAATAGATCTGATGGCTTCTCATCTAAACAAGAAACATCCCAGGTATCTGTCCAGATCCAGGGATCCTCAGGCGGAAGCGGTGGACGCGTTGTCACTTCCTTGGAATTATCAACCTGCTTATATCTTTCTGCCTCTAGTTCTTCTTCCAAAAGTGATTTCCAAAATCCTAATGGAGCGTTCGTTTGTACTGCTGGTGGCTCCAGCATGGCCACACAGGTTTTGGTATGCAGATCTTGTTCTGGATGGCCAGTTGCCAACCTTGGACACTTCCGTTAAGGCCAGACCTTCTATCTCAAGGCCCATTTTTCCATCAGGATCTCAAATCATTAAATTTGAAGGTATGGAGATTGAATGCTTAATACTTAGTCATAGAGGTTTCTCTGATTCAGTGATTAATACTATGTTACAGGCTCGTAAATCTGTGTCTAGAAGGATTTATTACCGAGTTTGGAAGTCTTACATTTCTTGGTGTTCTTCTCATAAATTCTCTTGGCATTCTTTTAGAATTCCTAGAATTTTACATTTTCTTCAGGATGGTTTGGAAAAAGGTTTGTCAGCAAGTTCCTTGAAGGGACAAATCTCTGCTCTTTCTGTTCTTTTTCACAGAAATATTGCTAATCATCCTGATATTCATTGTTTTGTACAGGTTTTGGTTCGTATTAAGCCTGTCATTAAGTCAATCTCTCCTCCTTGGAGTCTTAATTTGGTTCTGAGGGCTTTACAGGCTCCTCCGTTTGAACCTATGCATTCTCTGGATATTCAATTACTTTCTTGGAAAGTTTTGTTCCTTTTGGCCATCTCTTCTGCTAGAAGAGTTTCTGAGTTATCTGCTCTTTCTTGTGAATCTCCTTTTCTGATTTTTCATCAGGATAAGGCGGTGTTGCGGACTTCATTTAATTTTTTACCTAAAGTTGTGAATTCTAACAACATTAGTAGAGAAATTGTTGTCCCTTCATTGTGTCCTAATCCTATGAATTCTCTGGAGAGATCTTTACATTCTTTGGATGTAGTAAGAGCTTTGAAATATTATGTTGAAGCTACTAAAGATTTCAGAAAGTCTTCTAGTCTATTTGTTATCTTTTCTGGTTCTAGGAAAGGTCAGAAGGCTTCTGCCATTTCTTTGGCGTCTAGGTTAAAGTCTTTGATTCATCATGCTTATGTGGAGTCGGGTAAATCCCTGCCTCAAAGGATTACGGCTCATTCTACTAGGTCAGTTTCTACTTCCTGGGCTTTTAGGAATGAAGCTTCTATTGATCAGATTTGCAAAGCAGCAACTTGGTCTTCTTTGCATACTTTTACTAAATTCTACCATTTTGATGTTTTTTCTTCTTCTGAAGCAGTTTTTGGTAGAAAAGTACTTCAGGCAGCTGTTTCAGTTTGATTCTTCTGCTTATAATTTCAGTTTTTTTCATTATAAGATTAAAACTTTTTGATTTGGGTTGTGGATTATTTTTTCAGCGGAATTGGCTGTCTTTATTTTATCCCTCCCTCTCTAGTGACTCTTGCGTGGAAGTTCCACATCTTGGGTATCTGCTATCCCATATGTCACTAGCTCATGGACTCTTGCCAATTACATGAAAGAAAACATAATTTATGTAAGAACTTACCTGATAAATTAATTTCTTTCATATTGGCAAGAGTCCATGAGGCCCACCCTTTTTGTGGTGGTTATGATTTTTTTGTATAAAGCACAATTATTCCAATTCCTTGTTTGATACTTTCGCTCCTTTCTTATCACCCCACTTCTTGGCTATTCGTTAAACTAAATTGTGGGTGTGGTAAGGGGTGTATTTATAGGTATTATGAGGTTTGGGAAACTTTGCCCCTCCTGGTAGGAATGTATATCCCATACGTCACTAGCTCATGCAGGCCCATTTATCAAAGGGCTTGCGGACCTGATCCGACACTGCGGATCAGGTCCGCAAGACCTCGCTAAATGCGGAGAGCAATACGCTCTCTGCATTTAACATTGCACCAGCAGCTCACAAGAGCTGCTGGTGCAACGCCGCCCCCTGCTGACTCGCGGCCAATCGGCCGCCAGCAGGGAGCTGTCAATCAACCCGATCGTATTCGATCGGGTTGATGTCCGGCGATTCCTGTCCGCCTGTTCAGAGCAGGCGGACAGGGTTATGGAGCAGCGGTCTTTAGACCGCTGCTTCATAAGTTGTGTTTCTGGCGAGTCTGAAGACTCGCCAGAAACACGGCCCTTCAAGCTCCGTACGGAGCTTGATAAATGGGCCTGCTTGACTCTTGCCAATATGAAAGAAATGAATTTATCAGGTAAGTTCTTACATAAATTATGTTTTTTTTTTATTACACGTAACTAAACATATATAAAAATCTCAGGGTGTTCACTGTCATAGAAAACTGCTCACCCGTAAGCGTTAACAAGCTGATAATAATCAGGTGATAGACTGTGGTCAACAACATAGTTAGATAGGTTTAGTAATTCATAGGTTGCATGCTATAACAAATTAGAACATGTCATTTTTGTATTAGTATGCCCCTTTAAATTAACAGAAGTTCTTAGCCTTGACAACTCTAGAGGAGAGTGATTGAGGAAGGGGTTATTGACTCCTATAGTGCCTCAGGGGTAGGTTAGGCGGGTGATGCAGGGAGGTTTAGGAAGTTGTACCAGTCTAGTTTAAAACATTTGAGGAGAAGCTCCCTCCCTGTATGTTGGTTAGTGGAGTCGCAGCAATGAGATTCAGGTGTTTGCCTGTCTTTAAGAAAGGAAATTATATGATGGTATCTCCTGTGGGTATTGTGAGAGAGTTTTGCTATTGGAGCTTGTCTCCTTCTGTTTGAAGGGATAGGGAAGTCAAATTAAGCTTGCATTATTTAGATAGAACATGTAATTTTAAGATATTTTAAACTTCTATTTTCTAATGTGCTTTGTTCTCTTGGTATCCATTGTTGAAAAAGAATACGCACATATCATACACTTGTGGGAGCTAGTTGCTGCTTGGTGCCTGCACACATTTCTCCCTTGGGATTGGCTAACTAGATGTGTTCAGCTAGCTGCTAGTAGTGCAATGCTGTTCCTTCAGCAAAGGATAACAAGATAATGAAGCAAATCTGATAAACAAAGTAAATTAGAAAGTTGTTAAAAATTGTATGTTCTATCCAAATCTTGAAAGAAAATGTGGGAGTTTCCTGTCCCTTTAAGATATTTGGTTTACAAAATGTTATTTATTGAATTTGTTAATGAAATAGCGTATGCCTATAGTTTTGTGTCTTTTGTTTTATTATGGAACAGGGTTGAACACTATTGGGTCATACTTTCTTACCAAAAAAAAGGTACTTTGCAGACATCTCAAACAGGGAATTAGGAAAACGAGTTTAGGGCTAGCTGTGAATGCAGTTTAGAGCAGTATGAAATTGTGCAGATCAAATTTGTTGTGTAGCTTTTCTTCTAGTGTAAATCCACTACAGATTTATATTTTTTTAGCACAGCTACTAGTTCTACTGCAGCATTCATATAGCATTGGTACATAGTGTCCTAAACATAATGCCCTGATCCATATTAGCGGGATAGAATAGAGTTAATGGAATGTGGGGTCTTTGCAATTCAAACTGTGTTAATTAAGACAAAAAGTTGCTTTAGTATTTTTGTAACACTAGGATCAGCACCTCTAAAATGACAAAATCTGGTGCCAATCTGAGAGCTAATTTAGCTGCAGATTGGTAAGCAAGTCCTGTGCATTAGCTTGACCCACAAGCAAGGTAATGCAGATGCATATGCTCCAAAATGAACAGCAGCCATATGCAGAAAGTGCCTATATTTATGTTTACGCTAAAACTAAATAATATGCTTGGGGTGGGTGCCTCTTAAAGTTCTTTCTTTCTGAGGCATCTTATTGTTGCATTACAGAATGCTCGTGCTGCTGGGCATTTTTCTGATAGGTTCCATTGACTTCTCTCTCCATTACTTGCAGTGATTCCAACAGTGACGTGTTTAGCATATGGTGTAATGCTCCCAGATTGTCTCTTTTGTCTGGGTAGTCATGTTATAGTCAGGAAATCTGCTGATGTCATTTGTTATCACAAAACACCAGCCTAATCATTCCCCTGTCTGTTCTTTTCTCTCTCACCTTCCCAATTTGGAAGGTAGAATCAGAGATGCCAGGGCTCAGCTCTTTACACATCTGTGGCTTCCTCTTTAACAATATCAACCACAATGCCTTTTTGTGTATTTCTGCATAAGTACTGATAAAGCCTTTGTTGATTAACCTATTTTCTGGCACAAGCTAAAGGCAGTGGGAAACAGAAAACGGTCAGATTCATTTGGATTAATAATGTTATCTATTTAGGGAATAAAGACCCATTCAGTCACGTCATGTGTCACACATGATAACTAAGTCTCACTCATGCAGCAACTGTGCTGATCACAGAATGCACCTTTTGATCATTTTGAAAGTGAACCAAGCCAATGTCTAGATTACAATAATGTTTCCTATTAATGCTTAAGTTTTAGGCTCTTTAGAAGGTGTCTCTTTACATATATTGCTTATATCATGTAATTACTTATTCATAATTTGAGTTTCATTTACTTTAAAAATAAGCAGTCCTAGGTCAAGAATACTATTTGCCTTCTCATTTAGATGTAGTGTATATTTGATTTTTATATTACTCAGAATAACATACCTTCTATTATATGTGATGTTGGGAAAAGTCTCTCAAATAGGGTATATATGTAAATACATAGACATGTAGAAACATATTGCACAGCACTGGTTATTTTAATCACATACACACATCTATCTATCTCTTTACACACACACATGTCTCTCTCATATACATATAGTATATATATAATATTACACATTACTTTTATTTTACATGGACTGGGGAGTGTGGTGGTTTAGGTATTTATTACTTGGAATTAGGTAAGCTGATTGGTAATGTTTTCACTTGCTATAACAGTTTACTTCAGCTTTTGCAAACCAAATTTACAATGTGCCCATTGAACGAATTTGGTTACATTTTTAAACCATTGTCTTCTAATACCAAACAGGTTGAGGCCAAGTGAAAGTAACATGCTGCAAGCAATCAGTATAGCTGAACTTGTGATCTAGGCCTAGGTGACTAGCCCTGCAAAGGGGATAAACACATATGTAAAGTACTATATTGCCAATCCCTAGTAGAAAACAGCCAGTGATGGGCAACAACGTGCATGAGAGCTAGTGCAGCGAAGGGGTTAAGTCACGCAGCGATGGGCAACAAAGTGTATATATATATATATATGCTTCTCTACATATACAGTATATTTATGTGTTAATATGTGTATATTACATATACATTTTACATATATTAGAAATATATTTACAGGGAACACACAGTTTCTATAGACTGCAATGTAAAGGCACTTTTCAGTGCCGTTTTTTTTCTAACACCCCACGCCCACCACGTCCCTAAAAACTGCCTAGTGCAGTAGTTTTTTTTTTAGAAAATTAAGCAGAGATCTGATTTCTGGTTAATTTTCTGAGCGCTAATTGCTAACTAGAGCTTGCGGTAGCAATAACCATCCACTTGTAATGGTTATTTATCGCACGCCCGCGATCGGGCAAATTTGCCCGTTTGTGGGTGCGCGATAAATTAGCACTCCATTTGTAATTTAGTCCTTAGTGTTGTGCATTTTGTTAAAAGTACTAATCACACACATATTCAGCACTCTAATGAAGTAATAACTAAAATAGGACATGTATTTTATGGTATACAGTTAACGGTAGTAATTGCAGCTTTTTATAGGCAGGTGTTAAAATTATCTACAAATTGTCCATTATGTTTGAATAATTAAATATAGTTCATCCATTTTAGTGATCACAGATGTTATATGCTAAATAAGTATCAACAAACATAAAGCTGGTTACAATCTGCAATTCAAGCCAGAAAGCTGTGTTCTAGTTACAATATGAGCGCAGGAAATGCTTTTCTCATAAGCCTCTATATCTCCAGTGTCATATTTGAAAGATTGGCAATATTTTACATAAAAGTGTACTTCATCCTCATCCTAATAATTACATGATTTCTTTAGTAAAAAAACTAACAAAAAACCACAACATAACAAAACAACAAGGCGAATATATCAACATGCATTAATAAATATGTGCCTGAAATAATTAAAGTGATGTATGTATAAAGCTCATGTATGCTTATATATATATATATATATATATATATATATATGTACATATGTATTTGCAGTATGTGTTTACAGTATATGTTTACATGTGCATATATGTATTTACAGACAAATATACACATATAAACACATACATAAGTGCATTGGAGCCCTTTGCAGTTAAAGGGATATGAAACCGAAATTGTTTCTTCCATGATTCAGATAGAGCAGGAAATGTTAAGCAACTTTCTAATTTACTCCTATTAACAATTTTTCTTTGTTCTCTTGGTATGCTTTGTTGAATGAGCAGCAATGCATGTCTGGTTGCTGACTGAACACATGTGTGAGCCAATTACAATCGGTGTATATACAGGGAGTGCAGAATTATTAGGCAAATGAGTATTTTGACCACATCATCCTCTTTATGCATGTTGTCTTACTCCAAGCTGTATAGGCTTGAAAGCCTACTACCAATTAAGCATATTAGGTGATGTGCATCTCTGTAATGAGAAGGGGTGTGGTCTAATGACATCAACACCCTATATCAGGTGTGCATAATTATTAGGCAACTTCCTTTCCTTTGGCAAAATGGGTCAAAAGAAGGACTTGACAGGCTCAGAAAAGTCAAAAATAGTGAGATATCTTGCAGAGGGATGCAGCACTGTTAAAATTGCAAAGCTTCTGAAGCGTGATCATCGAACAATCAAGCGTTTCATTCAAAATAGTCAACAGGGTCGCAAGAAGCGTGTGGAAAAACCAAGGCGCAAAATAACTGCCCATGAACTGAGAAAAGTCAAGCGTGCAGCTGCCAAGATGCCACTTGCCACCAGTTTGGCCATATTTCAGAGCTGCAACATCACTGGAGTGCCCAAAAGCACAAGGTGTGCAATACTCAGAGATATGGCCAAGGTAAGAAAGGCTGAAAGACGACCACCACTGAACAAGACACACAAGCTGAAACGTCAAGACTGGGCCAAGAAATATCTCAAGACTGATTTTTCTAAGGTTTTATGGACTGATGAAATGAGATTGAGTCTTGATGGGCCAGATGAATGGGCCCGTGGCTGGATTGGTAAAGGGCAGAGAGCTCCAGTCCGACTCAGACGCCAGCAAGGTGGAGGTGGAGTACTGGTTTGGGCTGGTATCATCAAAGATGAGCTTGTGGGGCCTTTTCGGGTTGAGGATGGAGTCAAGCTCAACTCCCAGTCCTACTGCCAGTTTCTGGAAGACACCTTCTTCAAGCAGTGGTCCAGGAAGAAGTCTGCATCCTTCAAGAAAAACATGATTTTCATGCAGGACAATGCTCCATCACACGCGTCCAAGTACTCCACAGCGTGGCTGGCAAGAAAGGGTATAAAAGAAGAAAATCTAATGACATGGCCTCCTTGTTCACCTGATCTGAACCCCATTGAGAACCTGTGGTCCATCATCAAATGTGAGATTTACAAGGAGGGAAAACAGTACACCTCTCTGAACAGTGTCTGGGAGGCTGTGGTTGCTGCTGCACGCAATGTTGATGGTGAACAGATCAAAACACTGACAGAATCCATGGATGGCAGGCTTTTGAGTGTCCTTGCAAAGAAAGGTGGCTATATTGGTCACTGATTTGTTTTTGTTTTGTTTTTGAATGTCAGAAATGTATATTTGTGAATGTTGAGATGTTATATTGGTTTCACTGGTAAAAATAAATAATTGAAATGGGTATATATTTGTTTTTTGTTAAGTTGCCTAATAATTATGCACAGTAATAGTCACCTGCACACACAGATATCCCCCTAAAATAGCTATAACTAAAAACAAACTAAAAACTACTTCCAAAACTATTCAGCTTTGATATTAATGAGTTTTTTGGGTTCATTGAGAACATGGTTGTTGTTCAATAATAAAATTAATCCTCAAAAATACAACTTGCCTAATAATTCTGCACTCCCTGTATATGCATAGAAGTAAATTGGAAAGTTGTTTAAAATTGTATTCTCAGAATCATGAAAGAATATTTTTGGGTTTCATGTCCCTTTAAGTAGATTAAAACATGATAAAGCATATTTATGCAATATTCATATTTAATAAAGTGTTATACTTTCATATTTCACATTCCACTGTTGTGCACATAGCAGAATATGTTCAAAGTATTTGTAAATAGAAATTCCTATATATATCTGTATATATCTATATATCTGTATATATCTATACCTATATATAATTATATATATATATATATATATATATATATATATATACTGTATATATATAGGTATAGATATATATTGTACCAAAATAATACCATTATATATATATATATATATATATATATATATATATATATATAAAAAACTATATTTGAAGAACATTGGAATGTGAAATATTCAGATTTTCATGTCGGGTTAGCGCACATGAGAATATGCTATCGGGTTTGCGTGCGAGTTGGGCGTTTTTTCCACTTTTTTTCTCCTTTGACTCCGATGGGTAATAGGTTATCACGTGCTTGATATTCTAAGTTTGTTTTTTGCACAAGTCGGGTTAGCGCGAGAGCGATAACTTTTCCCCCACTTTTTTTTCCTCCATTGACTTCTATGGGGGATATGTTATTGTGCGTGCAATATTCTAAGTTCGGCTTTTTGCGGGTTTCTGGTTAGAGCAAGAGCGATAACTTTTTATTTCAAACTCAAAATACAAGCACAACTCGCAATTAACTCTCATTAATTAGTGCTTCATCATTTAATCTGGCCCTTTAAGTTTGTGCCTAGACCCCCTCAGAAATAAAAGATATGCAGACACCAATGACAGCAGATCTTTTAAAATGAGACAGTGTTGGCATATTTCATATTGTCAACAAACATGCATTAACATGCATCTAAATCTGTGAGTAATCAGTTCCTGGAGCACAGAAGTACGATAACCCAACTGACAAGTGGGAAATGTAAATACATATGGAGAACCAACATTGGATAGATATTCATTTATTTGCAGACAATAAATAAATAAATTGGCAACACGTCTCAGAATCTCTTCCAGACCATCAGGGAACATCAGCCCTAGTTAGCTGCAGACACTGCACAGAAACCTTTTGTGAAAAGTGCTTCATCACCTTCATGAACCTTTAATAATATTTCAATTTAATATGTTTTTGTACTTTTTACTGGATTTTTTTTTATATAGAAAACAAGATCCAGGATTATCTGTTTAGTAGTACCTCAGAAATCTTAGCTTTATTATCTTTTTAGCACAAAATAAAAATGTAATGCAGCTTTGCTTCCTATTGGTGCCACATTCACACAATGTTTTCTTTCTCGGTATTTATGGCACATAGAGATAATTATTATTATAATTTTGATATGTCTGGGACACGATTTTATTCTTTAATTTACCATAATTCTCTCTCTCTCTTGTTTAATTTCCAAATCAAACATTAAAAAGCATGGGAAACTATTCATAATTCTTTAAAAGCAATGAAGAGCACACATCAACTAGAAAAATAACACATATTTATAGTATTTGTATTATTTTCCCATAGTTTGTTTTCAAATTTTCTGTGAGGATCAACTTCCAGCTTAGCTCCACAGGGGGTCTGGGGTCTCAGATGTCCAGTGTGTGTGTGCATGCGCCCAGGTCTCTCTCTATGGGGCATATTTATCAAAGTGCAAGCGGGCATGATATGATGTAGCGTATCATGTCTGCTGCACATTGATAAATGCTGACAGAATACGCTGTGGGCATTTATCATTGCACAAGCAGTTCACCATAACTGCTTGTGCAATACCGCCCCCTGCAGATTCGCGGCCAATTGGCTGCTTGCAGGGGGTGTCAATCAACCCGATTGTATTTGATCGGGTTGATTTCTGTCCGCTGCCTCAGAGCAGACAGGCAAGTTATGGAGCAGCGGTCTTTAGACCGCTGATTCATAACTTCTGTTTCCAACGAGCCTGCAGGCTCGCCAGAAACAAGGGGCATCAAGCTCCATTCGGAGCTTGATATTTTGGTCCCTATGTGTGTGATTATCATACTCAGTTCTTCTGCACCCATAGCTAATTCCTCACACAAACATCTCTCCTAGCTCATATAATGCTTAACTAGCTAATTACAATTCACAATCTGATTCATACACCAAATTACAATTCACAATCTGATTCATACACCAGTTACTTCAAGGGCAGCCACAGATTACAAAGGTATACAAAAAATAATTCCGTAAAAATTGTTTTGAGTAGCCATTGAAGCTTCTGCTATTCCTGTTTATGTTATTAATTCAGGATAATAGTGAAAGTGTTTTCTCTTCCACTCTCATCTTCTCATTTTCAATGGCTGTTAGGTGCCACAATTCACAGTAGTAGTGCTTATATCACCATCATCTTCTCAGCATGTAAAAGACAAACGGCCTTGAGGAAAACATAGGCTACATGATGGCGGCACCTTTGTAACAGTGGAAGAAGTGATATTGGAACAGTTTTTAAACTTAGGTATTTTGTTTTGAAAATGTATATAAATACTAATTTTCTATCTGTGGGGTGGGACAGTTTAATTTCAAAATGTCCATGTTGCTAATGTAATCATTGGGAAATGATATACATTAACTCTGGCATTAATATATATATTTGGCATTACATTTTATATGCTTTTTACTTTAAAACGTGTGTATGATTGTCTGTGTGCAAGGTGTTCATGTGTAGTGTGTGTTTTTCTGCATTTCTCTTTTGTTTAATAAATGCACTTTAGTGAATGTAATGTGTTCATCCTTATCTACAAGGGATGACAAAGTTCTTTGTTACCCAGGATACTTACTTCTGAACAGATTGTTGGCTGAAGAAAAGATCTTTTTTCTGAATGGAATTTTTTTTTCATACAAACACAAAACGTATCAAGGCACAGAGACACCTGTTACAGTACTGGCTATAAAATATTTACAGTTCCTTGGCTGGAAAAATCTTAGTTTCTATAAGGTAATTAAATAACTACCTGATTTAGAGACTGGGATCATTTCTGCAGGAGATGTGTTGCAGATTGTAAACAGGACTTGACCGTTTTAAGCTTCAGATAGGTAGCAGCAGGTATAGGCAAATTTAGGTAAGACAGGAGAGTATTCGACAAACAAGCCTGGGATTAGTGCCAGGTAAATAGTATAGAAATGGTTACTACAACAAAAGGGAATATCAGTAGGGTTAACTGATCCAGACGTCTTTAGCCAAATTATCAGTCCACAAGTAAAGGTACAGACAAGGGTTAGGCAGGAGAGGTAAACCAAAACTTTCCAGGGATAGAACCAAAAAGTTCAGGCCAGAAAAAAGAATAGTCAACAACTTAATAAGGGACAGCAAAGGGCTTTTAACACCTCCCCAATTGTTTTGAAGCCAGGAACCCTTTATGAAACACTTCCTGCACAGAGAACATAAGAACAGTACCAACAAATATACTCACAGACCTCTATGAAGCTCCAGACACACAGACTGTTCCAAGCTACCTGCATGCCTGTCACTCTGCCTCACATCCTCCATCCAACCTTTGCTATGGGACCGGCACACTTCTGACCCACTGCTCCATTCCAGCAGGTAAGCACAGTGTGGTGTCAACAGTGCAGAGGGACCTGACAGTTGCATAAAAGTCTAGTGTTGTTACAGAACAGCTTCATTGTTGTTCAAGTAGCACAGGAGCTCCTACACACATCTTGTGAGCACTGTTACACTTTTCTCTATCTCTAAAACACTCTGCCATTGTAAGACCCAAACCACACCCTTACCTCGGCTAATGTTATGATCAGGAAAAGGGACAAGAAGTGGGTTGAAGCACTGACAGTTGTCATTTAGTCTCTATCTTATAGTTAAAGTAGGAGAATGTTGTAGTTTGATGCACCGAAGATTCTTCCAGTTGATGCTAAACACTGAGTGAATATCGAGGCCGATGACATATATTGTGTAATTTATAGTGTTTATGCCAGAAGGGACAATGAGAGTGCACCGAGAGGCACAAGGATCGAAAAATGATTTGCTAGATCAGTACTGTGGTTGGTTATTATTCGATGAAGATACTCGTCTCCTGATTTATAACCCCTTCTCCTGGCTTGACCTTGGACTGATTTGTATTTGTTCCTGACCCCTTAGTGTGTTGTCTGATTTTATTTTATTATCTGGCTATTGACCTTTGAAACTGTAAATCTGACTACTCTTCTGGATTCTCCCTGTGTACTGCTGCCTGGATTCTGACTGATATCTTAGTTGTTTACCTCGGCCTGTCCCTGACCTACATACTGAAACCAGAGGTAACTACCCTTGCCTTTTCACAGGCATCCATGAAAACTAGCAGTCCATTACAGGATGTGCAGTTTGTAATGTTTGTGTGGTGTTTGTAGTATTTGTTTAGTATGTACTAAACCTGCTTAATTGGTGCGAAAGTCTTTGCTGCAGGTTCGGCTAGTCATTTTCATTATTTAGAGATAAGGAAGAGAGCAATTTTCAACACATAATATTCAAAAAAATTAATTTATTTGATTTTTCAGTTTTTCCAGTCACTTAGGGTTTCCACAAATCTGACTCATTTCAAGGACAGTTGTTGGGATAATCCAAAGTTAAAAGCATTTGGAAAACAATGTTTAACCCCTTAAGGACAAGGCCATTTTTCAATTTCTTTGCCTTAAGGACCAGGGCTATTTTTACATTTCTGCAGTGTTTGTGTTTAGCTGTAATTTTCCTCTTACTCATTTACTGTACCCACACATATTATATACTGTTTTTCTCACCATTAAATGGACTTTCTAAAGATACCATTATTTTCATCATATCTTAAAGTACAAGTAGCACTTTGCTATTTCCAAACCACTTTTTTTCAAAATTAGCTCTAGTTACCTTTCAGGAATCCTTGAATATCCCTTGACATGTATATATATATATTTTTAGAAGACATCCCAAAGTATTGATCTAGGCCCATTTTGGTATATTTCATGCCACCATTTCACCGCCAAATGAGATCAAATAAAAAAAATTGTTCACTTTTTCACAAATTTTTTCACAAACTTTAGGTTTCTCACTGAAATTATTTGCAAACAACTTGTGTAATTATGGCACAAATGGTTGTAAATGTTTCTCTGGGATCCCCTTTGTTCAGAAATAGCAGTGTTGCTTTTTGGTAATTAGAAGGCCGCTAAATGCCACTGCGCACTACACGTGTATTATGCCCAGCAGTGAAGGGGTTAATTAAGGAGCATGTAGGGAGCTTCTAGGGTTAATTTTAACTTTAGTGTAGTGTACTAGACAATGCCAAGAATTGATCTAGGCCCATCTTGGTATGTTTCATGCCACCATTTCACCGCCAAATGCGATCACTGAAATTATTTACAAACAGCTTGTGCAATTATGGCACAAATGGTTATAAAAACTTCTCTGGGATCCCCTTTGTTCAGAAATAGCAGACATATATGGCTTTGGCGTTGCTTCTTGGTAATTAGAAGGCCGCTAAATGCAGCTGCGCACCACACGTGTATTATGCCCAGCAGTGAAGGGGTTAATAAGGGAGCTTGTAGGGTTAATTTTAGCTTTAGTTTAGTGTAGTAGACAACCCAAAGTATTGATCTAGGCCCATTTTGTTATATTTCATGCCACCATTTCCCCGCCAAATGCGATCAAATAAAAAAAAAACATTCACTTTTTCACAAACTTTAGGTTTCTCAATGAAATTATTTACAAACAGTTTGTGCAATTATGGCACAAATGGTTGTAAATGCTTCTCTGGGATCCCCTTTGTTCAGAAATAGCAGACATATATGGCTTTGGCGTTGCTTTTTGGTAATTAGAAGGCCGCTAAATGACGCTGCGCATCACACGTGTATTATGTCTAGCAGTGAAGGAGTTAATTAGGTAGCTTGTAGGGAGCTTGCAGGGTTAATTTTAGCTTTAATGTAGAGATCAGACTCCCACCTGACACATCACACCCCCTGATCCCTCCCAAACAGCTCTCTTCCCTCCCCCTCCCCACAATTGTCCCGCCATCTTATTTACTAAAATAAAAGGTATTTTTTTATTTATTTATTTTTAGCATATTTACATATGCTGATGTGTAGGATCCACCCTTAGCCCCCAACCTCCCTGATCCCCCCAAACAGCTCTCTAACCCTCCTCCTCTACCTTATTGGTAGCCATCTTGGGTACTGGCAGCTGTCTGCCAGTACCCAGTTTACTAAAAAAATGCTTCTTTTTTCATTTTATTTTTATTTTTTCTGTAGTGTAGCTTCCCCCTCCAGAGACCAACCCCCCACCCCCTCCCAGATCCCTTAGATGCTTTTTTAATTAAATTTTACCCCACTCTATCCCACTTATATTCAAAAAAATTCTGTAGTGTAGCCGTTCCCACCCACTTCCACCCCGTGCACGCGCCCGCCCCCGCCCCTCGGTTATCCCGCCCACGATCCTGCCCCCTTCGATGTCATAGGGCACATTGATGGCCGCCCACCCGCCTCCCACGTCAGCTCCCACCCACCAACGATACCAGCCATCGATGTCCGGTGCAGAGAGAGCCACAGAATAGCTCTCTCTGCATCAGATGGCCAAGGGGTGTTATTGCAGGATGCCTCTATATTGAGGCATCACTGCAATAACCGGAAAGCGGCTGGAAGCTATCAGGATCGCTTCCAGCTGCTTTAAACCCCTAATGTCGTACAGGGTACGTCACTGGTCTTTAAAGACCAGTTTGTGCAAGACGTACCCTGTACGACATGAGTCGTTAAGGGGTTAAAGGGACACTAAACACAATTTTTTTTAATTAATGATTGAAATAGAGCATGCAATTTTAAGCAACTTTCCAATTTACTCCTATTATCATTTTTTCTTCGTTCTCTTACTATCTTTATTTAAAAAGCAGGAATGCAATGCAAGGGAGCCGGCCCATTTTTGGTTGAGAACCTGGATTATGCTTGCTTATTGGTGGGTAAATGTCCGCCTCCAATAAGCAAGCACTATCCATGGTGCTGAACCCAAAATGGGCTGGCTGCTAAGATTTACATTCATGATTTTCAAATAAAGATAGCAAGAGAACGAAGAAATATTGATATGAACGAAGAAAAATTGATAATAGGAGTAAATTAGAAAGTTGCTTAAAATTGCATGCTCTATCTAAATCATGAAAGAAAAAAATTGGGCTCAGTGTCCCTTTAACATTGAACAGTGCAACAAGCTTACTGACTGTTGTAACTGTGTTAATCCAGTTTTTCCAATGCCAAAATAATGAGAGTATTGCAGCAAGCAGTGATAACTTTTCATTGGATGAACAATTTAAAAAAACAAAAAACTTTTATACTATATAGAAAGAGAGAAAAAGCTAGAACAATTATCATTTTGTAAATGCATTATTTGTACAATAAAAAATAATTACTTACTGCAATATATATTTCTGAAAAAGGGAATTGAATTGTCCTTGAAACATCAAATACATTTTGACATTTATTTATTTAAACCTTATAAACCTTAGAGTGCAGATTCTTTATACCTACATAACTTTACTTGTAGATTACTTTACTTGTACATACTGTGTGTGTGTATTTATATATATATATATATATATATATATATATATATATATATACACACACGCACACAAAAACACAAAGGGGCCTATCTATCAAGCTCCGAATGGAGCTTGATGCCCCGTGTTTCTGGCGAGCCTGCAGGCTCGCCAGAAACAGCAGTTATGAAGCAGCGGCTACAAAGAGCGGACAGGAATTGCAACAATTCAACCTGATCGAGTACGATTGGCCTCGAGTCTGCAGGGGGCGGCGTTGTTAAATGCGGAGAGCGTATTGCTCTCCGCATTTAGCGAGGTCTTGCGGACCTGATCCGCACTGTCGGATCAGGTCCGCAAGACCTTTGATAAATAGGGGCCACAGTATCTATCTGTCTGTCTGTCTGCCTGCTTGTCTATCTGTCTATCTACATTCATAGTTTGACTGCAATATTACATTTTAGTTAAAATAAAAAGTATATTAAAAAAATCCAATTGTTTTCTCCTTTATCAGATGTGTAGGAAAATGTATCTGTAAAGAGAACAATTAGTAAAGAGAGCAAAGTAAAGGAGATGGGTTGAAGTAAAACAGAAAAGAGGAGAAGCGGTCAGTGAACTAATAGGGGAGGGGGTCAGTAATAGTGTGAGAAAGGCATCAGTGCTAGGCAGAGAAAGAGGAGGATCTCAGGGGTCAAACAAAACATATTCCATGGCAGAAGAGATCACAGAGGTTATGTGATTGGTTTATGTGAGAAAGCAGTAAACTATAATTTATAGTACTGAGATCAAAAATGAAAATATTTACATACAAATTGTTCTATTGTTACAAGTGACCTGAACATAACAGGAACAGAAACTACACCGTGTAACAAAGGCTGCCATTTTAAATCTATCAGGCTCCTTTTTCACATAAAAATGATCACAATAATTGATATTCATCTCTAGGCCCTGCTGTTACATTTATTGAAATTTTCACCCTCTTTTGTTTCACCGTTTGTTGTCATCATCTTGATAGTAAATTTCACCTTATAAAATGGCTGTTTACAGCTAGTGTAGGGTTGGTTGGCTTAATATAAACACTCAAAGCTCGGCAACTGTTGCTTTAGAGATTTCCATTTACCATCAATCTATCTCTATGTGTAATGCATTTCTGTTAGCGACTTTCTTTAGAATTATCCATCAAATACATCATTTGTTTTCTAGCTATATTGCTTACCTCTATTTATAGAGGGGAAAACATACAGTGCAGCCATAAATAAGTTTTGCCTATTTTCCATATTAAAAAGCAGTGTGTTAAAATGATTACATCATGCACCCACAGGTGCAAATAAAGATCTGGGTTGGCATTTACTGGTTTAATTCAGATACTTCAATGAAGAAACACCTGGGCCTAATTAAAAGCTGATGGACTGTGAGATCCTGCAAAACAGACAGCCTTACCACTGTCTGTTATTTATATGAGCTATCAAAGCCAGTGTTGTGTTGAGCTATAAAGTTTCACTTTGAAGAACTTAGCAGTTTCACAAGGTATATCCTTATTATATGTTGGTTACACTAGGGTTTATTTACTGACCGAGTGCTAGGACCATTATTATGCTTGTGGTGGTAGGATGGGTGATCCACTTGGCACCATTTCATTTTCCCTCATGATGATTGGCTTCTCTAGATTTTTTTTCCAAGGATATTTTAAAACTCGGAAGCTAGTGGGCTGAAATATAGTTAGGGAAATACACAGAATGGGGAAATTCAGCCTGAAGGAGTTAAGAAAAGTAATGTCATGGAAGCAGAGAAATATGTAAAAGAAATATGAAGTAATTGTGGGTAAACTTACATTTATTAAAGCCAATTATTACACATGAACAATTTATTTTTTTGCCCTTTATACTTCACCAATGAAGACTAAAATCATCAAGAACAATTCATTACCACAGAAATACAGCAATCTAAATAGCCATATATTTTAGATAATTCTTTAATAAAAAAATTCAAATGACTTGAGAAAACAAAACAAAACAAAACAATAAAACAACAACACTATTGTGTGTTATATAATAACACATTTTCTTAAGCTGTTGTTTGTTTTGTTGTTACCAGAGCCTTTCTTTAACTGGACTAGAAATTCAGTTATCATTTTGATTTATTTTAGATATGATACATGTCTTATGTCCTTCCATCAAAATACTTAAAATAAGCAATCTATGATCATAAGTAAAACAATGAAAACGTAAATTCTGTTACTTTGGGTGAAATGTTAAAAAAAAAAAAAAAAAAAGTAGAAATATATAATAAATTTACAGTTCAATTCTCTCACATTGTTTTATTTTACAATTATCTTTTAGTTTTAAACTTCCTTTTACAAAAATAATTGTTACATTTACATTTTCCAAAGACATATCCTTTTAGTTTTTTTGGAATAGAGCTCTGTAAATCAAAATCATTTAGCTTATCAAGCAGTCACAAGACATAAGCATTAAATATATCAAAACGTATCAAAACTCCCATCAGATGATGCCCAGACGTCTAATAGTTGCAGATGTCTGTTGATTTGACTGTCAAGAAGGAGAGACTGCCCTTGTGGTCCACTTAAATCTAAGATCATCTTATTCTCAGCTAGACATGCCTTGGAAAAACAAGCCACAATCAACTTTTCCCAAAGTCATCATTGCTGTAATCAGTCCTTTTCTATATCCTTGCAGAATAACAAACAACCTACTTATTTTTTAAGAGGTAGCTTATAAAATTTAGCCTATGAAATCTTGTTCTTCTGACAAAGTGCAATAAGGAAAAAACCAGGACAAGCCGGACTGAAAAATCTATTGCATTAAATAAAAATGAGTGACTACTCAGAAAGTGGATACAGCACCACCTTTGCCTGATGAGACACCAAACTGAGTTTCTCTGAGCTGAATATTAGAAACTTTTACAGCGGGGGTAGTAGACTATGGAAGAGATGTGTTCAGAGACATATTTCAAAGAAAAACTTGTTTCAAAGGCTGAAATGGAGGGAAAACCAAGGCATTACCAATGGCAAATTCAAAGGACGTTCCAAAACGGGTAGTTTGATTCTTATAAAAGCCTGGACAACTAAACAATCAATGGAAATTCTGACCCTTTAGCTATAAAGATAGATGAAATAGCTGAAGTGCATTGATACTTTAATCTTTCAAGAAAACGTCATGCAGATACTTAAAGGGACATGAAACCCATTTTTTTTTTCATGATTTTCTTTCTAGATAGGCTCAGTAGCTGCTGATTGCTGGCTGCACATAGATGCCTCGTGTGATTGGCTCACCCATGTGCATTGCTATTTCTTCAACAAAGGATATCTAAAGAATTAAGCAAGTTAGATAATAGAAGTAAATTGGAGTGTTGTTTAAAATTGTATTCTCTACCTGAATCATGAACGAAAAATTTGGGGTTTAGTGTCCCTTTACTATTTTCTCGTAGCTTCAAATGTAAATGCTGCTGGTAAAATAGAAAATTAATGTTTGTACTATAGTACCAAAATGTAAATTATAAACCTATTTAAAGCGACAAAATGGGATTCTTAATAAGCAATCTTATCTCATCCTTTTAATACCACACTAAGAAAGTGAAATAATTAACTACAGAAGCTTGTTTAAAAGGTTTCTGAACTGGATATTTTTATCATTATAAAATTTGCGTTTAAAAATACGAAGAACAAAATATGATACAATGCAAGCCTGTGTCGGACAAGCATATTCCACATCACTGTCACTGATGCCAAATCGAGGATGGTGTTTACTTGGCAACCTGAGAGTACAACAACAAAAAGGGATTGTGTAAAAATACAGGCACTTAGGTAGCCAAATTGAAATAGCCCAAGTGGTATAGCTGTCACTGCAACAATGGAAATCTAAGCCTCCCTCTCTGATTACTCCAAACAAGGATGCCAGCAAGCCAGTGGGAAATGGCACACATTCTATTTGGGACAACAGGACATATTTATATCTGGAGTACTGTGTGATTGTATGCAAACAGGGGGATTTAGCAGAAGGGGTCTATCATGGTCTCTTTGGTTTAGCTACCTGAATAATATTCTTGGTGGCTGGCATTTATACTGGACACCACAGGGGGATATGTTTTCCTGATACAGAAAAAGCCGTACACTATTGGGCCAACCTTTAGAAGATTACTGTTTCAGACCATTTGGTGTAAACTCACTCAGTCCCATCTTCCATTATTGTATTAATCTGGCTACATACAGCATAATACACTGTACATAACATTTTAACACAATGGGGCATATTTATCAAGCTCCGTATGGAGCTTGATGCCCCGTGTTATGAAGCAGCAGTTATGAAGCAGCGGACACAAAGACCGCTGCTCCATAACCTGTCCGCCTGCTCTGAGCAGGCGGACAAACATCGCCGGAAATTAACCCGATCGAGTACGATCGGGTTGATTGACACCCCTCTGCTGGGGGCCGATTTCCCGTAAGTCTGCAGGGGGCGGGGTTGCACCAGCAGCTCTTGTGAGCTGCTGGTGCAATGCTGAATATGGCGAGCGTATTGCTCGCCGTATTCAGCGAGGTCTGGTGTACCTGATCCGCACTGTTGGATCAGGTCCGCCAGACCTTGATAAATAGGGGCCAATGTATTCAATAATTATAACATGATGAAATGCCCAAAAGTGTCATTTTGTGTAAAGCTAATAAATCATTCATACATAATAAGGAATAACCAAAGTGTTGCCATACATTGTCAATAATATCTATCTATCTATCATCTATAATATCAAAATAATGAAGGGAATATTGTTCCAAATTGGAAAACAACTTTCCCATGGCCATTAACGAAAGTATATATCTTGCTGAAACATATATATATATGTGTGTGTATATATATATATATATATATATATAATGTTAACATTGCAAGAATTAAGTTCCCCGTAAAAACCAAAACTTTCTGTTTCTCACAATGTATAATACCACTGCGAGTCAATTGGTGATCTAGATAATGTAAATTTTGAAACTGACCGGACCATGCCATTAATATCAGGTCTTTGTAGTTAAAGACAAAACCAATAAATCCTTTAGCTCAGCAATGCTCACCATCACAAAAGTAAATACCACATGAACCAGAAGGCTGTGGGGGAACTGGATATAGAGCTTACAGTTTACTCTTCAATAATCTTTTCAAGGGTCGTTATATTTAAACATTAAAAAAGCTGTAGACATCCCTCTATGAATGGGGTAAATTGCTAAAACACCACAATTTCCTTAGATTTAGAGCAAAATGAGTAACGTTTTACTCAAAATAATAGTCAAAAAGGTATTTCTCAAAAAACAAAAGGTAAGGTTATGACTATAAATTAATATGTACCACCAATAGTTATTTTCATATACAGTATATATTCATATATTGAACTTGAATATTGATTCCTATAGACCTACTTTGAAATCCATGCAATTCAGCATTTTAATAATATCCTAATTTCCATAGATATATTCAATGTTTGAAAGAAACCTTGTTACTGTTACAATGGTCTGATCATTAGATACTGATTTACATTGATACTGAGATTAGGGCTGCCCATGTGCAAAACTGGATGATGTACTAAGGATAGATTCCAATATTATAATTTATTTTACAACTTCTGAGCTAACGTTTAATGTGTCTCCATGCTGCAATGACTTTAATTATTTAGCCAGCTGTCTGACACTATTCACACATTTTTTCCCTAAAAATAGTGGGCCAGATTACAAGTAGCACGCTATTTAGCATTTTCGCTTGTGTGCAAACAATCCGTATGGAGCTTGATGCACATGTTTCTGCGCGAGCCTTCAGGCTTGCAGGAAACCGAAGTTATGAAGCAGCGGTCTAAAGACCGCTGCTCCATAACTTGTCTGCCAGCTCTGATGTCGCAGATAGAAATAAACCCAACCCTTTTCAATCAGACTGACACACCCTGCTAGCAGCCGCAAATCTGTAGGGGGCGGCATTGCACCAGCAATTCACAAGAACTGCTGGTGCAATGATAACTGCCTACAGCGTATGCTGTCAACATTTATCAATGTGCAGCAGACATGATAAGCTACATTGTATCATGTTCGCTAGCACTATGATAAATCTACCCCTTAAAGTATGCATATTAGTACACGTATTACAAGTTAAAAGTAAAATGTTAGTGCCAGTGAAAGCCATTGCTAACTTCAGGACTTCAGATACCGCGACTGTGCTAACTTCTCCCCATAGACTTCAAACTGTAAAAAATTCTAACACTCAACGCAACAGGAGTTAAACCTAAAGTGGTACTCCAAAGGTAGTTATGAATATTTTACATTCCAATGTTCTTCAAATAGAAGAAAATATTTTTAAAGGGATATAAAACCTATTTTTTTTCTTTCATGATTCAGATAGAGCATGAGATTTTAAACATTTTCAAATTTACGTCTATTATCAATTTTTTCTGCGCTCTTTTGGTATCTTTTGTTGAAAATCAGGGGCATATGCTTAGGACCCCGCCCATTTCTGGAGCACTATGTGGCAGCATTTTTGTAAAAATATTATTCATTTGTAAAAGCACTAGATGGCAGCACTATTTGCTGTCATGTGCTGCTCCAGATGCCGTCTAAACACACTTAGAGGAAGGTGTGTTTTTTAGTAGGGTGTGATATCAATATTTGGGCCAGCGCAATACTATACATTCATTTTTCTTATGCTGCTCCAGATGCCTACACAGGTATCTCTTCAACACAGAATATCATTGGAACTAAGCAAATAATTGATAATATAAGTAAATTGGAAAAATGAAATAGTATGCGCTCTCTGATTCACAAAAGAAAATTTTGTTTTTCACTTTAAATAGATATAAATATATACACTTACGCGGTGGTGCTTACTTCCAACTTGTAATACGAGCGCAAGATAGCTTGGGCACAATATTTTACTATTGCATGCTCGCTAATGTTAGCGTACCTCTTGTATATACCACTAGTTTCTTTCCTGAAACTAAAATAGACCATTCCATGAGTAGTAAGCTACTAGAAGTAGAATTAATATAAAGCACATTCCAAAGACAGGGGTGGAACAATTTATTTCTAGGACTCCAGCAATTGTTGTTCTAGGCCCCCTATGGACCCTAACCTTCATCCGAACCCCCCTTCCCGCTGCCTGGTCTGAAATGGAGCAGCTTTGCAACATGTGCTGTGCCCACAAGTCACTCTGCTCCCTGCCACTGGTCCCTAGCAGGTAATGCTGCCCTGTATCGGTCTACCGACCCTGAAGAGGAACCGTCTTCCTAAGCTGACACCCGGCAATGATACTTATGGCATGTTATTAAGCTAGATGTTATCTCTCTGAAGATAACAATATTTCACAGCTAGCTGATGGCAATGGAGCACCGGAACTTTTTATGAGGTTGAGGCCTCCCATTACCCCCCCCCGGTGGAGTACCTTCGGGTCTCTGCCGTACTACAACGACCTTCTACGTTGTAATCTACTTACTTATATGGCGAATATGGAGCAAATATCAGAAGAGATGGTGCTGATACTTCTGGAGGAACACTTCACCACTCTGAACGCATGGCTAGATCGTCGCATAGATAAAGTGCTCACTTCCCCTGATAATCAGCGCAGAGCTCCTACTCCTACTATACATAGCCAAGCCCGAGCCTTCGAAAATAATACAAGAGCGGGCGTTATGCCTGGGGAACATACCAGCACTAATAGATATTTTTGGTGTCCCTTGATGCTGATGGAAAGTTTGCCTGTGAGGATTCCAGAGCCAGAGAGGGAGATGGTCGACCCTGCGCACTCTCTTATTTTTTCTGTGACGGAGCTGCAGCTGCTGTCCTCTCTTTTGCAGCCCTTGGAGAGAGCGGCTGCTGCGGGAGGGCTACGTGAGACTCGGAGAAGTAGGACAGAACCCTCAGTGTCTAGACTGTATGTGTCTCTCTGGTCGGAACCTATGCAGTCCTTGCTGAGAACTTTGCTAGCTAGACGGGGTCTGCGGCAGCCGCTGCGGGTACACAGAGTTAGTGTCGGCTAAAGCTTAGGGCCGATACCGGTGGTGCTTTGAAGCTCCATAATAGTGACATTTTGGGACTATCACATGTCGCTACACCTCAGGACTGGTAACTTTTGGGAGCACTAAAGTGTCGGATAACAAATGAGTATATGCCTTGTAGTTCATAAATTCTTGAGGCTCACCTATGTTAAGTTAACTACTACATGGATTGAGTTAATGGGTTAGGGTTGGCAGCAATAGACTCCCATAGATTACAGGATCCCCCTAACTTAAAATAGCGATATTGCTTGCTGGTAACACACATTTTGATCCCTGTAGTTCAGCTTCTTATGCTTGTACATATAATGTTGCACTCAGCACGAAAAAGTCTTGGCATTGTTACCCTAACACATTCTCTCATAAGCTGTTAACCAAGCTAACTAAATATTTCACTCCAGATTCTATCTACTACTCTGGAAATCATACATACTCCAGTCAGGAACTATAGTATCTGCCCATCCCTTGGGTTAATAAAGAAACTCTGCGGTATATTTATTATGAACATGCTTTCCCCCAACTTATAATTGAATAATGAATATGAGTTCTACCGCAACCAGGTACTTTAGTGAGAATGATGTATATACTAATGCAATAGTTGCCCAACTGCCTGCTGCTGTGTCAGAGTATCTTATAATATTTTGGACCTCATTGGAGAATAATGCTGTAAAAGCTCCTATTAATGGTTCAGATGGGCCCTGTCAGCGGCCGAGATGGGGTAGTCTGTTACCATTATACGCCTTCATGGGGTTTGGAAACCTAGGGGCCCATTTATCAAAGGGCTTGCGGACCTGATCCGACACTGCGGATCAGGTCCGCAAGACCTCGCTAAATGCGGAGAGCAATACGCTCTCCACATTTAACATTGCACCAGCAGCTCACAAGAGCTGCTGGTGCAACGCCGCCCCCTGCTGACTCGCGGCCAATCGGCCGCCAGCAGGGAGCTGTCAATCAACCCGATCGTATTCGATCGGGTTGATTTCCGGCGGTTCCTGTCCGCCTGCTCAGAGCAGGCGGACAGGGTTATGAAGCAGCGGTCTTTAGACCGCTGCTTCATAACTTGTGTTTCTGGCGAGTCTGAAGACTCGCCAGAAACACGGCCCTTCAAGTTCCATACGGAGCTTGATAAATGGGCCTGTTCGACTCAACAATATACTTTATTCCTATACTTTGCCACAGAGTAACATTAGAGGATATCTCTTAAGTTTGACTCATATGTGAAAATATATTGTTGGGGGGAATTTGATTTGTTATGGGTTAATGTTATTTATACAGTTGTCTAACTGCCTCCTATGTTACATACAATAGATATTTAAGGTCCAGGAGAAATCTTAATGCAGTTAGGAGGTTAGAAAAGCTAATAGTATACAGGTTACCACTTTAGTAGTTTGAAGAAATGGATCTTATAGATATGCTGTCATTTGTTCAGAACACCAAACGACCATGCAACCCTGATATATATTTGTTTTTACCTGTAAATGCTAAACTAAACGGCCTATGTTTTCTACATAATATCCCCCTTCCCCCCCTATTGTATTGAATTGAACTGAATTGCATAAATATGACCAGAAGTCCAGCAGGGGCTACGGGTTGACTGGGAGATAGGTATTCTATATCGTGGTTTTTGGTTTAGTTTCATGTTTGGTTGTGAATATTATGGACGTATAAAGGCCTACCTTCTTCCACTTGACATTCATTTATGGAAACTAGGCCACCCAGTTAGCATATGTTAATCTAAAAATTGAATGTCCAATTTAAAATCTATTTATGTTAAAAGAGGTGCTGCTCATGGCTAAGTATATTCCCTTATCAATTAGGGTTTAAAACTGTTCATAGTCACTAGGACATAACTTTTGTACTAGAGGCATATGTACTGATGTATATTGGCAGGTGTGTTGCCATGATAACTGTAAAGATTTGTTGTGTTTGTCATGCTACCTCAATAAAAAATACTTTAAAAAAAAAAAGAAAAGAAAGAAGGGGGAGGGGGGTGTCTTATTTCCCACTTGCAGTGGGCTTTCCAGTTACCTTTTCAACAGAGCTAAACTGAAGCTTCTAAGTACGTTTTTAAACCATTTTATACTGGATTTTTATATCAGTATCTGTGCATCTTATTCTTTATAGTAGTGTCTATTACATGCAGTTATATGAAAATGGGTGTATACTGTCCCTTTAAGTATTGCGTTCCAATTTTGCATTAAGTCAAACCCATGCAAACACATTAAACAATATTATATTTGAAATTAAACTTTCATGATTCAGAAAAAAAAACTAAACAAATTTAAGAATAATTCTATTGTCAAATTGACCTTATACTCTTGGTCTACTTTGTTGGAATTTAACTTATTTTCCAAAGAGCATACTGAGGTAAGTGCAGGAGAATGCATGTGTTATAAACATTATGGACCATATTATTAGTGGTACTAACAGATATGCACGATCGATAAGGGGTATTTTGCGGGTGTTTGTGCATTGGGTTTTCCGTGTGTATTACAAGTTGAAAGTAAACGCGATCACTTGAGTGCAAGTGTGATTTACGCTAGAATGATTACCTTGTCTTCAGAGCTCTGGTTAACTGTTTTGAGAAACAAAAAAGTGTCACAAAACATAAAAATACATTACAAAGTACAGTTACACTGATTATAAAACTAATAAAATATATATATATATGTGTGTGTGCATATGTATATGTATAAAAGTGTGTACACCCCTCACATTTTGTAAATATTTTACTATATCTTTTCATGTGACAACATTGAAGAAATTACACTTTGCTACAATGTAAAGTAGTGAGTGTACAACATGTATAACAGTGTAAATTTGCTGTGCCCTCAAAATAACTCAACACACAGCCATTAATGCCTAAACCGTTGGCAAAAAAAGTACATCCCTAAGTGTAAATGTACAATATTTTGTGTGGCCACCATTATTTTCCAGCACTGCCTTAACCCTCTTGGACATAGAGTTCACCAGAGCTTTACAGGTTGCTATTGGAGTCCTCTTCCACTCCTCCATGACGGAGGAGTCACTCCTCCATCACAGAGCTAATGAACGTCAGAGACCTTGCACTCCTCCACCTTCAGTTTAACGATGCCCCACAGATGCTCAATAGGGTTTAGGTCTGGATACATGCTTGGCCAGTCCATCACCTTTATCCTCAGCTTCTTTAGCAAGGCAGTAGTCGTCTTGGAGGTGTGTTTGGGGTCGTTATCATGTTGGAATACTGCCTTGCGGCCCAGTCTCCTAAGGGAGGGGATCATGCTCTGCTTCAGCATGTAACAGTACATGTTTGCATTCATGGTTCCCTCAATGAACTGTAGCTCCCTAGTGCAGGCAGCACTCATGCAGGCCCAGACCATGACACTCCCACCACCATGCTTGACTGTAGGTAAGACACACTTGTCTTTATGCTCCTCACCTGGTTGCCGCCACACACGCTTGACACCATCTGAACCAAATAGGTTTATCTTGGTCTCATCGGACCACAGGACATGGTTCCAGTAATCCATGTCCTTAGTCTGTTTGTCTTCAGCAAACTGTTTGCAGGCTTTCTTGTGCATCATCTTTAGAAGAGGCTTCCTTCTGGACGACAGCCATGCAGACCAATTTGATGCAGTGTGCGGCGTATGGTCTGAGCACTGACAGGCTGACCCCCCACCCCTTCAACCTCTGCAACAATGCTGGCAGCACTCATACATCTATTTCCCAAAGACAACCTCTGGATATGACGCTGAGCATGTGCACTCAACTTCTTTGGTCGACCATGGCGAGGCCTGTTCTGAGTGGAATCTGTCCTGTGAAACCGCTGTATGGTCTTGCCCACCGTGCTGCAGCTCAGTTTCAGGGTCTTGGCAATCTTCTTATAGCCTAGGCCATCTTTATGTAGAACAACAATTCTTTTTTTCAGATCCTCAGAGAGTTCTTTGCCATGAGGTGCCATGTTGAACTTCGAGTGACCAGTATGAGAGAGTGTGAAAGTGATAACCCCAAATTTAACACACCTGCTTCCCATTCACACCTGAGACCTTGTAACCCTAACGAGTCACATGACACTGGGGAGGGACAATGGCTAATTGGGCCCAATTTGGACATTTTTATATATATATATATATATATATATATATATATATATATAATTGATATATATTTATATTATATATACAGTATATATATATATATATAAATGTACAAATTTATATAATATATATATATAAATTTGGACATTTATATAAATATTTAAGACTAAATAGAACATATGCATCTATGTGAATAACTTTGGAATGTAAAATATTCTTATTTTCATGTATGGTTAGCGCACATGAGAATATGCGATCAGTTTTGTGCAAGTTGGAAATTAGGGGTTTTTTTTTCCACTTTTTTTTCTCCATTGACTTCTATGGAGGAATAGGTTACTGCATGGGCTATATTCAGCTTTTTGCGATTGCCGGTTAAGCCCGAGAGCGAAAACAATGTACTTTCAACTCATAATACGAGCGCAAGCAGACGAGCGCAAAAAGCTTACTTATAGCGTAGTTAGCGCTTGAGCGGGAGTGTTAAATAACTACCCACTTGTTATCTGATCCTTTGCTACCATATTGTGCTCCAGATAAGTACAGATTTTGGATCCTACCCCAGTATGCTCTCATGGAATGGAGGTATATTTCAGTATAAGAAACCAAGAAAAAGTTGTAAATATGACAATATAAATAAACTGGGTGGGACTTTATCAGAATCTTTAAAGTTTAATTTTGTTTTTCATACCCTGTTAAAACATATTTTTAAAGATGAAATCTTAGAGTTTTAGAACCAAGAATATCTGAAAGCAGGGCTGTAGCAATCTGCATGCTGTGACTATCTTTATAACTGAAGCAATCTCTTCTTCAATATGCAGGATATACAAAGTGATTGCTAAAAGAAAACACCTATTTTCTGTATAGCAGATCTCATACGTCATACCTTGTTGTGCAGTGAGAATTGCATCAAGGAGAAAATGCCACTTTAAGCTTACAAAAGAACTTATGAATGTGGCTCTTTAAAATGAGACCGTCTCAGTGACAAAGGTTTTGTTCCACTGTTCCGCTTTCCTAACTGAACGACAGTTTGCTTTTAAGGCAAGCTGCTCTGTATTCCAAGAAACTGTTTCTATAAATTTATGGTGGCATAGGGCAACACAAAGTACTCCAAGAAAATGTCTTCTCCTCAAAGGCGTTAATGAATGAAGATAAGTGAGTTTGACTGAAAGAGCACTAAATCTTCTCTTGTCAGAGCAGAAACATTTAAATTAGGACTTCCAGAATCACAGAAATTACTGCAAATCAAGGCAAACCTTTTTAAAGTACTAGAATTGCAATATGTGAAACATTTAACACAGTGCAGAAACTGGTTCTATGGGGAAGGAACCACAAGCTTAATTTCTGGCGTATGTGACTACGTTTATAGTTTTATGGGTCTTTCCTCAGCAGCCAAACTCTACTTGCATTTTCATGCTGTCTTAAAAAAACAAAAAAACTAAACTAGAGCCTTTACAAAGCCTCTTTGAATTAAGTGTTTTTTCAGCTCTTTTGAAATGTTCTGTCTTTTGAGGTTTAGGTTTGAAGATTAATGAATCATTTGCTATGCTAAGTTACTGTATTTGTAAGCAGAGAATTTTAATATTTAATTTATGCTACATCTTCAGTTGATATAAAATATTTCTCCACAGTTACAATCATAATTAAAATGAACTCTTAATATATATATATAATTTTTTTAAAAGGGTTCTCATGTCTTTAAAGAGCAAATTGTGATCATGTGTTGAAAATGTTATCCTACTATTGCCTAAACATAGCTATGGGCTAGATTACAAGTGGCGGCTATTGTTAACTAATGCTCACATTACAAGTTGCTATCAAGCACAAACACAAACTAATAATAGCGTGGCTTTAGACCTAGCATAAAGTGTAATGGTTAAAAAAAGTAAAGAAAGAACTAACTTTAAAATGTTTTAGAAAGAAATCTACTACTCATATGAAACTCAAGCTAAGTGCTTTTGGGTTGTATTTTGTATTATACATTTACTGACCATGATATTCTACTGTGTTTAGCGGCCTTTTAAATTCCTTGTCTCCTGAATCATGTGACACCTATCAGCCAGTTACAGACCCATATACCTATATAATGTGAAATTGGGTGCATGCTTAGTATGAGCTGGCGCCTCAGAAAGTGTGCACAGAAAAAAAAATGTGTGCATTAGAATTGTGCAGCCAAGAAAATTTTGGCTTGGACAACATTTTCATAACAAATAGTCTGGGAAATTAGTTTCACTGAATATTTGTTGGTTGCACTTTTCGGTATTTGTTTCATTTTAAACAAAACAAATACTGAATTCTAGCTTTTTTGTTTTTTTTATTTACATTAATTTTCGTTAAAATTAATGTAAATGTTAAAAGCTACAGGTGAAAAAGTTCACCTGTAGCTTTATAGATGAGCACCAAGATCCCAAAAAGGGGGCACTAAATGACGATAAATCAAGATATTTCAGGGGACCCAAACAAAATATAAAACTCAAAGAAAGTCCCAATAGTTCCAAATTTATACATAAAGGGGTCTTTGCCACTCTCTGTGATATAGTCTGGCAAATGAGTAGAGACCTAAAAATCGTAACAGAGGTGCCTCGTAGCGCAATATCATCAAGGTATGGAGACAATAACATAAGAATTAGTCCCACTTACTTGAAGTTATGCACACAATTGTGCTAAGAATGCAGACCGAGACTTCTGAGCCACTCGACTGACTCCCCTCATGGCAGCGATGATTCAAATGCCCAACGGAGGTGACAAAACACGTACAAACTCCCCACCGGGTATTTCAATCACCGTCTATGTCCTTCCCAGTGTTTACAAATACGAATAGTCCTGTGAATCAAAGGAGGAAGGGAACGTTGCCAAAGAGGGGTAAAACACACAAGTGGAGATAGCGGTAGAATAAAAAAGTTTATTATAAAAGCACAGCAATGCGTTTCTAGCCTTTCAACGCCATTTCATTAAGCTATATACTTACCTTTAGCGAGCTGGAGAGCGCTCTAACCCGATTCTCTTCTTGTCAGTGCCCAGGCCATAGCAGGCTTAACTCGTTCGTCTTCCAGGACCTGCGTCTGGAGCTCTGGCAAGAAGAGGATTGGGTTAACACACGCTCCAGCTCAAAAAAGTAAGTAGTATCCCTTAAAAACATAAATTATGCTTACCAGATAATTTCCTTTCCTTCTGTATGAGGAGAGTCCACAGCTTCATTCCTTACTTGTGGGAAATACAGAACCTGGCCACCAGGAGGAGGCACAGACACCCCAGCCAACGGCTTAAATACCTCCCCCACTTCCCTCATATCCCAGTAGGAACAAGGAAAAGTAGGAGAAATATCAGGGTATAAATGGTGCCAGAAGAACAAAACAAAATTTAGGTTCGCCCTTCGGAGAATACGGCGGGGGCCGTGGACTCTACTCATACAGAAGGAAAGGAAATTATCTGGTAAGCATAATTTATGTTTCCTTCTTAATATGAGGAGAGTCCACAGCTTCATTCCTTATTTGTGGGAAACATTTACCCTCCCATTCATTCAGTATCCTATAGAGTCTGTAGGACACTGAATGAATGGGAGGATAAATGTAATGCAGGTCCTATTCTGAGGGCACCACAGCCTGCAAAACCCTTCTCCCAAAAGCTGCTTCAGCCAAAAGCAAAAACGTAAAATTTGTAAAATTTTGAAAAGGTATGTAAGGAGGACCACGTAGCCGCCCTACAAATCTGATCCATAAAGGCATCATTCTTGAAGGCCCAAGAGGAAGCCACTGCTCTAGTTGAATGAGCCTTAATTCTCTGAGGAGGCTTATGTCCCGCTGTCTCATAAGCTAAGCGAATAATGTTCCTTAACCAAAAAGATACAGAAGAGGACGGGGCCTTCTTCCCCCTACGCTTCCCAGAATGGACAACAAACAAAGAAGTCTGTGTAAACTCCTTCAAAACCTGAAGATAGAACTTCAAGGCCCGAACCACATCCAAATTATGAAGTAACCGTTCCTTCGAAGAAGGATGAGGAACCACAATCTCCTGATTGATGTTGCGATCTGAAACGACCTTAGGAAGAAAACCTAACCCAGTATGAAGAACAGCCTTATCAGCATGAAATACTAGGTAAGGAGGCTCACATTGCAAGGCAGCCATTTCAGAGAGTCTGTGAGCTGAAGCAATGACCAGTAGAAAAAGAACCTTCCAAGACAGTAATTTAATGTCAACTACATGCATAGGCTCAAATGGAGCCTTCTGCAAAACTCTAAGAACAAGATTTAAACTCCAAGGAGGAGCGCTAGATCTAAACACAGGCCTGATTCTAGCCAGAGCCTGAAAAAAAGACTGAACATCTGGAAGCTCAGCGAGTCTCTTGTGCAGTAAAACAGATAATGCCAAAATCTGTCCTTTAAGGGAGCTAGCAGAAAGGCCCTTCTCCAGACCATCCTGGAGAAAAGAAAGAATCATGGAAACCCTGACCTTATGCCAGAGGAATCCACGCTCTTCACACCAGAATAAGTAAGTTCTTATGATAGATGCAACGAGTAACCGACTTACGAGCATGAATGAGAGTATCAATAACTCTCTCCGAGAAACCTCTTCTGGCTAAGACTAAGCGTGCAATCTCCACGCAGTCAGCCTCAGAGAATCTAGATTTTGATGAACAAATGGACCTTGTTCCAGGAGATCCCTGTGACAAGGTAAATTCCATGGAGGAGATGACAACATCCCCACCAGATCCGCGAACCACGTCCTTCGCGGCCACAATGGAGCAATCAGTATCACTGATGCCCGCTCCTGCTTAATGCGGGGCCACTACTAGAGGAAGGAGAGGTAATGGCGGAAAAAGGTATATTAGGCTGAACCTCCAAGGCACCACTAATGCATCTATTAGCTCTGCCTCAGGATCCCTGGATCTCGACCCATACCTGGGAAGCTTGGTATTGAGACGGGACAACATGAGATCTATCTCCGGAGTCCCCCACCTGTTGCATATCTCCACAAACACCTCGGGATGGAGAGACCATTCCCCCGGATGAAAGGATTGTCTGCTGAGAAAATCTGCTTCCCAGAGGGATTATCTATCTTTTTAAACAACACAAATTCTGGAGTAGACTGTCCATTTAAATCACAACTTGCAAATGTGACAAGGGGGCGGGTGCAAATCTTAATTGAATAGCACAATTTTCAAGTTGCAATGTTAGAGGGAGTTGTTTTCCATGAAATAGTAGTATCTATGAATCTTTATTGATCTTTTTGATATAACTTTTTGATCTAAAAATTATTTGTACTATTTTCCCCAGGCTATAGATACTAATGTGAAGTCTTCCCTAATGTTTTATTTCTCTATATTTTGCACCCTTCTCTAGCCTTCCTTTAGAATAGTTATTATTCATTCTAAGGCTATTACATCTTTTTGTTTAGAGCATATTTACGTCCTACTGCTTTGCAGCATTGCTTCTGTATTTTTATTCATGATCTGAAACACGAACAAACAGATTTACAACATCATATGCTATTATGTGAAATCAATGGTTTATATTGCTGGAATTAATACCCAATGTTAGAAAATATATCTGCTTTTCCCCCTGTATTTCTCTCAGTCCCAATGAATGCAATGAAGAGTGGCACAAAGAAGTCTATAGCTTCAAGGAATTCCATACACAAACATTTTGGTGGATTTATATCTAGTTACTTTAGAGATAATGATCAAGAGATTCAATCTGTATATATAACATTTGTTGAGAAGACAGTGAAATAAATTGTGGGAGACATAAACGTTATATTACAGACTATACATAGTATAAGATACCTTTAAGATCTTAAAACCAGGTGGTCGTAACTTTTTGCCTTCAGATAAGCTATTTTTGCTTTAAATCATATGTCAGCTTGTTTAAAATAACCGTTTTATCACATCCAAAATGATGAGAAATATTGTGCATAGGTTGTGTATATAACCAAGGTACACATCTACAAAATAATAGTTTTTAAATTAGCTTGTTTTAAAGACAACTTGAGTTATTTTATAATTGAACTTAATTGTAGATTGTTCTGTACAGATGTATTTAAATGTTTTAAAAGCAGCTAGTGATACTTTTAAATAAATTAGAATTCACCTATAAGGATTTTTTCATGATGTTAGCAGAAGTGATTACATGCTTTGGATATAACGTGGTACTAAAAAGCTTTTTTTTTTTATTATAGAAACTGTGTGTAGGTACTTATTTTTGTTTTGTACATTGGGGATTTTACATTTGCAGCCACTCTCTAAGGTGGATCTGTGTGAAGATAACAGGTTAGTGTTCAAATAGTGGTCCTATGACATAAATAACACAATAAAGCATTTAAAGAGGAGATACAAACCCTCCTCTTCCAAAATTTTAAGAACAGATTCTCTAACTTATATACAATACAGAACCAATACATTATCTACATTTTAGGAACAGGTTATATACATTTTCTAAATTCTAGGAACAGGTTCTTATTTCTTAAGAACTGATGAGAACATGCTGAATCCCACCACTGCCTTTATTTAAACTGCTTGGGACAATAAAAGGCTTGGATTTTGGAATAGTTGAAAATTTGCATCTGTAAACATGTACATAGTATGGTATAGTATAGTATAGTAAACAATAATATCATGTCATTTAGGCAATATTTACATGTCATAATAGAGCTTATACATGCAACCTATATGTAGTTTTATATCAAGTTGTAATATTTTTATATTTTAGGTTAAATTAAATAGTCCTCTTTTAACCTCATCTACAATGTATGTGTACATTGTACTATCAGAAAGATAGTACTGCACTGTAATCTGAAAGGTAATAGTTGTTTAAAATAAATTAATATGTTAATTTTATAACAGAAATACAAACCAAAGTCACAGGCAGAGAAGATTGTGACTTACTGGTGGGAATTTTTTTTTCATTTTTAATAATTTTATTTATAAATAAATATTAATGAAAAAATCAGAATTTTGAAATAATTCTGGATTTTAGATTTCCAGATTTGGGGATCTGTACCTGAACTATTAGTATTACAAGGTCCTTATTTTAGACACTTGCTCTAGTTTGTAGTACTTTACTTTGGATGTGATCCATTCACAAGCTTCAGTATTTTTAAAGATTTGCACAATAAAAGGTAAAAGTAAAGAAAAAAAAAGCAACAAACAAACAAATAAAAAAAAAATAAAACATTCTGTCTTGCATAGAAAGAGCAGTGGACTGGAAAGTCTGAATTGAAGCTTTTTTTAAAGAGGTTGTAATTAATAGTGAAAAATACTTAACATTAGACTCTCATGTTTGCTGATTTTTTAACCATGATAGATTTGTTTTTATTATTTCAATATTTTATTGAAGAAAATATAGGTAATACACTATATTGAATATGGTTATGAACAGCTCCCGACAGCTGTATTGTGGGATATAGGCCTTCACAAGTGTGGAAAAAAAAGTTAATCTATACAGCAATTTTTTTTTTTTACATAATTAGATTAAATATTTGCTGTATCTCATTGTGGCCCTGATATTCAAAACATCGACAGACTGATGAGAAACTGCCTTTCTGGCCTTGTCATCCTCGGAGTCTGTTGGTCTGTTGAATTTTTCTAAAAAGGGAGCAGACCCGCAAAGTGCCGGTGAGTGGAGAGGTGTCTCCAATAGGCTTTAATGGGGAGCACTATGTCAGCTAAAGATCGCCGACATCACCACTTGTTGGCATTTTCTGTGGGCTGGGGATCTATATTTGAAGTGTTCTTACACTGTGCAGACAGTGCACTCACTGAAAACAAACACAGTTTCTCTGTCAGAACACTTCAAATAATGCCTGTGCGACCTAACTCTAACTACACCTACACTACCTGCCTCACACTGTAAAGGTGGCCAGACAAACATGGCTGACACCCTACTCGCAACCTGTACTTCAGAGATTGGAATATTGCACTGCTAGTGATGTATCCCAATCAAAGTATATGTTACTCCCCCTGGAATGCCCGACTAACTCCCACAGAATGCCTACACGTATGTCATACTCTAGCTATACTTCCCCTGGAACGCCCAGCTAATTCCCTAATACCCCCTACACCTATGTCACATCTTATCTACACTCCCTTGAAATGCCAAGCTAACTCCCTAATGCTGCCTACACCTACTTCATGTCTTCCCTATACTCCCCCTGGAACGCCCATCTAACTCACACAGAACGCCTACACCTACATAATGTCTGCAATCTACCTGACTATCAAAGTATACAAAAAAAAACCTCCCAATTATATACAATGTTAAAATGATATGAATTGTCATGTATAATGCATATTATTTTAAAGAATTACTGTATTTTTTTTAGTTGTGTACAACGATGATATATCCGTTATTCTCAAAATAAAACTTATAAAATGCACTTACTTTTGTGTCGAATGATCCATGTAACATATTAAAAAAACTATTTTATATTTTTTATACTGATGTCATTACAGACAACCCACTAATATGGGCTGTGCTATTGTTAATTTTTCCCTCCAATCAGCGGCCGTTTATATGAATATAATTAAAATAATATGTCGTCGTCCTTTGCGCTTTTCTTTAGATGAAGCTGTTTAGTAAGATCAAGTTACAAGTGAAACTTGCGCATGCGCATAGCGGCTATGTGCCGCCATCTTCCAACCTGGGTTGTCAGCCGTTATAGGACCCATAGAAACGGTACCCACAGAGTGGGTTTGGAAAATGATAAAATATTAAAAAACGATTGCGGCGAACGGTACGTTTTTAAAAATAAGAGTACATGGAAAAGTGTATTGTTTAACAATGCTTATTTGATTAATGCAAAGTTTCTCTTTAATTCAGTGTCCCTTTAAGTAAGTAATTTAAAATGTAGTTATTTTTGCTTGTTCATTTTTTTATGTTAAGCATAAATATATAATTTAATATATTTATGCTTAAAATAAGAAAATGAACAAGCAAAAATAACAACATTTTAAATTAGATACAATAAAATAATATGCATTATACATGACAATGCAAATCTTATTCACATTGTATATCGTATTCAATCGGGTAGATTTCTGTCTGCCGCCTCAGAGCAGCGGACAAGTTATTGAACAGCAGTCTTTATAACTTCTGTTTCCGGCAAGCCTTAAGGCTCGCCAGAAACAAGGGGCATCAAGCTCCATACGGAGCTTGATAAATTGACCCCTATAGATCTAAAAAAAATTAAATAAAAATTGAACTGTCATGATTCGGATAGAACATGCAATTTTAAACAACTTTCCAATTTATTCATATTAGCAAATTAGCTTTGTTATCTTGCTATTTTTTGTTGAAAAGCATACCAAGGTAGGCTCAGGAGCAGCAGTGCACTACTGGGAACTAGCTGCTGATTGCTGCGTATGTATGTCTCCTGTCATTGGCTCACTAAATGTGTTCAGCTAGCTGTCAGTAGTGCACATCTGTATCTAAGTTTACCCTTCAACAAAGGATACCAAGAGGCCGAAATAAATAGGAAAGTTGTTTAAATATGCATCCTCTATCTGTATAATGAAAGTTTAATTTTGGCTTTACTGTCCCTTTAAATAAATATTGCAACTAATATCTATGATTCTATACTGATATTTCTTCATTCACTTCATACGATTTTAAGTACATTTATTAGTACTGCTCACTTCCTCTCTGTTGCACTGGTATTGTTAGTCCCAGTGGTTCAGTATCAGACCTAGATTTCATTTCCATTGCTGTTTGCACCTGAATTTAGCAACTGATTCAGGTGTTTCATCAAAATTTGATGCATTGCATTCTTCTCAGCCTGTGAAACCTAACTCCCATTAGACAGTATAACAGTAGAACCTCTTCTCCAAGAGTCTAATAAATCCTTTGGACAGTAGCCAATCAGAGACATTCCAAGTTTAGAAATGTGAAATACAAACTCACCTTAGGCATAGAAGTCTGTAGCTCATTTAATGTAAAGTACCCTTTTTTTTTTTTAAATCCCCACTGTATATATAAATAAATACTAATACTACATGTATAATAGGTGTTTGTTTACAGACATGGGGGCCATTATAACAAGGTCCGTATCTGCCCCAATGCCTCTGTTTCTGCGTGAGCCTTCGGGCTCACCGGAAACAGAAGTTAACTCCTTCACTCGTCCGCCGCCTCTGATGCGGCGGACATTAATCCGTCCAATTGCAGACTATCGGGTTGATTGACGGCCCCTGCTAGCAGTCAATTGGCCGTGAATCTGCAGGGGGAGGCATTGCACAAGCAGTTCTGGTGAACTGCTTGTGCAATGTTAAATGCTGACAGCGTATACTGTCGGCATTCAGCGATGTCTGGTGGACATGATACGCTACAGTGTATCATGTCCGCCAGACATTGTTAAATCAGCCCCTTAGTGTCCATGGCAGGACACCACAAAGAAAACTGCTGCTTTCCTAAAAAAAACTTTGCTGCGCACATGAAGTTTGCCAAATACCTCCTTGACACTCTACAACGCTACTGGGAAAATGATTTGTGGACTGATGAAACTAAGGTTGAGTTGTTTGGGTAGAACATGCAGCACTATGTATGGAGTAAAAAGGGCACCGCATGCCAACATAAAAACATCTTCCCAACGTTTAAGTATGGTGGAGGTAGCATCATGATTTGGGGCTGCTTTGATGCTTTAGGACCTGGACCACATGTCATCCTCGAGGGAAAAATAAATTTCCAAGTTTATAAAGATATTCTTGAGGATAATATCAGGGTTGCTGTGTGCCAGCTGAAGCTCAGTAGAAGTTGGGTGATGCAGCAGGACAATAATCCAAAACATCGAAGTAAATACACTACAGAATGGCTTCAAAAAAAGAAAATCCGCATTTTGGAGTGGCCCCATAGAGATGCTGTAGAATGACCTCAAGAGAGTTGCTCACACCAGACATCCTAAGAATATGTCTGAGCTGAAGCAGTTCTGTAAGGAAGAGTGGGCCAACATTCCTACTAAAGGTTGTGCAGGTCTAATCTGCAGCTACCAAAAAACATAATTTATGTAAGAACTTACCTGATAAATTCATTTATTTCATAGTGGCAAGAGTCAATGAGCTAGTGACGTATGGGATATACATTCCTACCAGGAGGGGGCAAAGTTTCCCAAACCTCAAACTGCCTATAAATACCCCTCCCACCACATACATATTCAGTTTTAATGTATAGCCAAGTAGTTAGGTGTAAAAAGGAGTATAAAAGCTTATAAAAAAGAGGAACTGTAAAATAATAATAATGTGCTTTTATACTAAAAAATCATAACCACCAAAAAAAAGGTGGGTCTCATGGACTCTTTCCACTATGAAAGAAATGAATTTATCAGGAAAGTTCTTACATAAATTATTTTTTTCTTTCATGTAAGTGGCAAGAGTCCATGAGCTAGTGACGTATGGGATACAATACCCAAGATGTGGAAATCCACAGAGTCACTAGAGAGGGAGGGATAAAATAAAAACAGGAGAAGCTCCGAGCGGCCACAAGGGCGGAGCGAAATGCGCACGGGGACGCGTTGGTAGGTCGCTACCTTACACTTCCAGCCTGATACTAGGAAGAGTTACCCCGTTAAAAGCAAAAGCCAAGAAACCAAGATTTGGAGGTTGTGCCACTGACGCTACATATACACAGACGGATGAGGATCACTGTGTCTTTGCAACCAAGCATGCCGCTCGATGCGGCTGGTATGTGATTACCTGTCTGTGATTACTTTGATGTGCTTACTAAGCATGTATTTGCGGACTGCAAGTGACTTTATATTTGTTTGTGGCTCTTGTCCATGGAGAGAAAATATGCACCAATGAGACGTATATACTATTTATACTTATTTACTGCATAGCAGTGTTTCTGGCAGAGATTGTGCATTACTAACTTTGCTGCACTAAAAATGAATCTTATTGAACTTTGCTTTACTGCATGCTATTGACGCTACTGCTTGCACAGGATATTTGGATGGGACTGTGATTCATTAGTTTAATGCACTAACCAACTTGCATGAAGAACTATTGCAAAATGTTTAAATCCCTGCTTTACTACACCCGGCTAACGCACATGTTTGCATGTATTTAGTGCTTGGCTTTAACATCCTGTGCCAATTGTGATTTACAGTCTCTGGACTTATGTGGTGCACCACGATAATAAGTTAATCCTTTGCTGCTAATTGGGGTACCCCTTTTTATGAAGAATGTATGTGTGTGTATGAATGACTAGTTGAATGCATTAAATTGCATATTTCATTGTTTATTATATATACTTAAATATATTGTTTTTGCACTGAACTTACTGGTCCTGTCTATATGTGCTTTGTATCCTAGACTTTGAGATTGCACTTATTTGTGGAATCTTCTTTCTTTTCCTGTTTTTTCTAATATATAGCTTTCTAGGTTGCACTATAGTTAATGTTATTTGATTTATTTAGGAGAGCTTTACTAAATATTTTTTGTAGTTTAATAAAATAAAAACAGCTACTTCCGCTGAAAAAATTAAATAAAAAAAATAAGTTTCTTAAATTTCAAAAATCTCAAATCATAGGCAAAAAGAATCAAACTGAGACAGCTGCCTGAAGAACTTTTTTTTACCAAAGACTGCTTCTGAAGAAGCAAATACGTCAAAATGGTAAAATGTATTAAATATATGCAAAGAAGACCAAGTTGCTGCTTTGCAAATCTGATCAACTGAAGCTCCATTTTTGAAATCCCAAGAAGCGGCAACTGATCTGGTAGAATGAGTTGTAATTCTCTGAGGCGGAGACTGCCCTGCCTCCAAATAAGCCTTGTGAATCAAAAGTTTTAACCAAGATGCCAAAGAAATGGCAGAGGCTTTCTGAACTTTCCTGGAACCAGAGAAAATAACAAATAGACTAGAAGACTTTCTGAAATCCTTAGTAGCTTCAACATAGTATTTCAAAGCTCTTACCACATCCAAAGAATGTAGAGATATTTCAAGAGAATTCTTAGGATTAGGACACAAAGAAGGAACAACAATTTCCCTACTAATATTGTTAGAATTCACAACTTTAGGCAAAAAAGTCCGTAAAACCACTTTATCTTGATTACTCACAAGAGAGAGCCGACAATTCAGAAACTCTTCTAGCAGAAGAGATAGCCAAAAGAAATAACACTTTCCACTAAAGTAGTTTTATATCCAAAGAATGCATAGGCTCAAAAGGAGAAGCCTGCAAAATCCTTAAAACCAAATTAAAACCAAATTAAGAATCCAAGGAGGAGAAATTGACTTAATAACAGGTTTGATACGAACCAAAGCCTGAACAAAATGAACAGTGAATATCAGGAAGTTTAGCAATCTATGTAATAAGACAGAAAGAGCAGAGATTTGTCCCTTTAAAGTATTTGCAAACAAACCCTTGTCCAAACCATCCTGAAGAAACTGTAAAATCCGAGGAATTCTAAAAGAATGCCAAGAAAATTTATGAGGAGCACCATGAAATATAAGTTTTCCAAACCCGATAATAAATCTTCATCGAAACAGATTTACGAGCCTGTAACATAGTGTCAATTACTGAGCCAGAGAAACCTCTATGACTAAGAACTAAGCGATCAATTTCCATACCTTCAAAATTTATTGATTTGAGATCCTGATGGAAAAATGACCCTTGAGACAGAAGGTCTGGCCTTAAAAGAAGTGGCCAAGGCTGGCAACTGGACAAGATCCACATACCAGAACCTGTGAGGTCATACAGGTGCTATTAGAATTACATGAGATTGTTTCATTATGATCTTGAAAATCACCCTTGGGAGAAGAACTAGAGGTGGAAAAATGTAAGCAGGTTGGTAGAACCAAGGACCTGCTAAAGCATTTACCATCTCTGCCTGAGGATCCTTGGATCTGGAATGATATCTAGGAAGTTTTTTGTTTAAACAAGAAGCCATCAGATCTATTTCTGGAAGACCCCAAATCTGTATAATCTGATGAAACTCATCTGGATGGAGAGACCACCCCCCGGGATGCAAAGTCTGATGACTGATATAATCTGCTTCCCAATTGTCTACAACCAGAATATGAATCGCAGAAATTATACAAGAGTTGGACTCCACCCTAAAAAGTATCCAAGATACTTCCTTCATTGCTGAAGAACTGCAAGTCCCTCCCTGATGATTGACATATGCCACTATTGTGATATTAAAAAATAGAATAGGCAGCACTCCAAAAAATCCTGAAATAAAAATTAATTCTTTATTTTCATGTAGATTAAAACATTCACTCAAACAACGATTACAATGGTAGGAGGAGGTGGAGTCCTGACATGTTTCGTGTCTTACCGCACTTAATCATAGGATATTGTGATATTGTCTGTCTGAAAATGAATGAAAAGTTCTCTCTTTAATAGAGGCCAAGCCTGAAGAGCTCTGAATATAGCACAGAGTTCTAAAATGTTGATTGGTGACCTCGCCTCTTGAAGTTTCCAAACCCCTTGTGCTGTCAGAGACCCCCAGACAGCTCCACAACCTGTAAGACTTGCATCTGTGGAGATCACAGTCCAGGAAGGACAAAGAAATGAGGCCCCTTGAATAATCTGATGATGGTCCAAACACCAAGACAGAGAGAGTTGAATGTTGGGATATAAGTACATTAATCGTGATATCCGAGTATAATCCCTGCACCATTGATTCAGCATGCAAAGCTGCAGAGGTCTCATAAGAAAATGAGCAAAGGGGATTGCGTCCGATGCTGCAGTCATAGGACCTAAAACTTCCATGCACATAGCCACTGAAGGGAATGATCAAGACTGAAGGTTTAGACAAGCTAAAACAAATTTAATTTGCCTCTTGTCTGTTAAAGACAGTTATGGACACTGAATCTATCTGTAAACCTAAAAAGGTAACCTTTGTTTGAGGAATCAAGAAACTCTTTTGTAAATTGATCCTCCAACCATGCCTTTGAAGAAACCACACTAGTTGTTTCGTGTGAGAGTCTGGTAAATGAAAAGACTAAGCTAGTACCAAGATATCGTCCAAATAAAGAAACACCACAATACCCTGCTCTCTGATTACAGATAGAAGGGCACCGAGAACCTTCAAAAGATTCTTGGAACCGTCAGTAGGCCAAATGGAAGAGCGGCAAACTGGTAATGCTTGTCTAGAAAAGAGAATCTCAGAAACCGATAGTGGTCTGGATGAATTGGAATTTGAAGATAAGAATCCTGTAAGTCTATTGTGGACATAAAATGCCCATTCTGAACAAAAGGCAGAGTAGTCCTTATAGTCACCATCTTGAAAGCTGGGATTCTTACAAAACGATTTCAAAGTTTCATATCTAGAACTGGTCTGGAAGAATTCTCTTTCTTTGGGATAATGAATAGATTTGAATAAACCCCCAAACCCTGTTCCTGTAGAGGAACTGGAATAATTACCCCTAAAAGTTCTAGATCTGAAAGACATTTCAGAAAAGTCTGAGCTTTCACAGGATTTGTTGGAACATGAGAAAGAAAGAATCTTCCCATGGGAGGTCTTATTCTGAAACCTATTTGATACCCTTGAGACACAATATACTGGATCCACTGATTCTGAACAGAACCTGCCCCCCACCAGCTGAACTGGATTGAGGGCCGCACCTTCATGCCATCTTGGGGGCTGGATTTGGTCTTTTTTTTTTTTTTTAAATAATTTTTTTATTGAAGTTAAAGCACATATCATCAAAACAAGTACTCGCCCTAAGGCCAAAGTTACAACAAAGAGAGTAATACATTGTCTATACAAAGGCATTATTGAGAGAGCAATATGCATATACAGCAAGAAACAATACATTTCAAATCTGGATATGAAGATAGACAATATCTTAGGCGAGATAAAATAGAACTTCTTTTTTTATATTGTCAGCGTATGAACTCCACATTCTAATAATATTTTACCTAAGACCAAAACATCAGCCTGTGGAGGGTTAACATAAGTATCAGCCACTCTTGGGCCGAGAAATATAGGGGGGAGGGGGATATTCAGCGGGTAAGCACCGCTATATGCATAGGGAAAGGGATGGGGGGACGGAGCCATATATAAGTGTAAGTAGCATAGGGTACCTGGTGTGGGCTTAGAGGTGCCCAAACGTAGAGACCGTAGGCCTGGCGGCTGGATTACTAAAAAGACAAACTAGATATGGCTTGGAAAGTTAGTCTACTTAGGAGTAGATAGTGGGATATAGTGACATCTTAACGCGAAATGGAGTAGCTAAATAGGGGCCAAAGGCCACTCTGCTGATTCATTTAGGAAGAATCAGATGTTACAAGCATAAACTATAAAGAAATGTATACATGTCACAATGACAGCAATTCACATAGGTGTTCAGGACTGACCTAAAGAGTAATGAAACAGGCAATATATGAACTTATCCAAACATTGTGTATTAAACTTGTCCATTAGCTAAAATGGAGTCTGATAAAAATAAATATATATTTCCATATAACATTTGAGAAGATAGTAAACAGTTATGTCCTGTAAATATAAGAACAAACATTTCTCAATCTGGTGTCTAATCTTTCCCTATTACTGGGCCATGAGAGCAGAATTTTTTTTTTTTATTTTTTTTAAAGAGATTATGGGTCATGTTAATACACACTATAGGTAAACACAATATGCCCCAAATCTACCCCTAGTCACAAAAGCCAGAGTATTTACATCATAATGGGTGTTAGCAAGGCATATGTCTAGGAGAGGGTGATTGCATTTAATACCTCAAAAAGTGTGAGATATTTAGGGTGCTGCGGTATGAGTGTATGTACACTAGTGTACATTCTATAAGAGCTATAACACTCTAAGAGTTATCAGATAGAGTAAGGAGTGTATATCATCAAAGTAGTAGTAGTTATGCAAACCTAATGAGCCTTCCTATGAAGGTGTTAGCAGATGAGCATAATAATGAAGCTATAGCATAAACAGGTTAGTGTTGGCAAGATATTGGCCATAAGTAAGGAGGTTTACAGTATAGGTGAGCCAACATGTATTATTAGGGCTATAGCTCAAATCTAGGTATTATCCTTAGTCATTAAAACATTCTGCTTATCTAAAGAGTTAAGAACTGTTAGGAGAAATATAGATTCTTTAGTAAAGCAAGAACATGTAATATCAAGTACCCCATCTAACCATCTCATAGAGAAAACAATGAAGATAGTACTTATCTGTATTAGGGAGTAGGTCAACACATTGAGTTAACAGACTTGGGTATGTCAGAGGGCTCAGAACAAGCCTACATAATCAGAACCATGCTAAAACCTGTATTATAGTAAATCACCACATGCTATCTCTCTGTTATGTACATAGTAGTAAGATTGGTTTGCTTAGTGCATAAGGTGGACATATAATTTGCAATGCCTACATTCCCACCTGAATGCAAAGGGCTAGTTTAACATATAAAGAAACTGTTACCAAACTTTCAGCTTCCATATTAGCCTAATAATAAACGATGTGAACCTATATAACATTCATAATAACTGAACTGATTGTGTGATAAAGTTCTTTATAGGCTCTATATGACAGTTATCATAAAATTAGCTCAATTCAAGCAATTAGAACCAAATTATTATTGGAAGATGCAATTCTACCTACAAACCAGTGTTTAATTAGCTAACTTTGCAGAAATAGAGGACAGTGTATGATATAGATTAGGTTATCCTGTCTCATTCAAACTCATTAGCAGAACCCATAGCTTTATGTTAAGTTCTACCTACAAGGTTTGGGAAAGTAGTAAAAGCAGCAGCTGCAGAATTCGTATAGCAGGTCAGTTCAGGCAGCTGTAGTGATGCAAGTATGTTCAACAGTTAGATAGTCACAGAGGACTTATTGGTAGAGAGAAACTTGTTCCCGGTAAATTAAAGGAGCACAGCCAGTGTCCAAGAGACATCACATCAGACATATATAGTATGTCTTCATCAGTAGTAGTTTGTGGGCCTGGTAAATATTTGAAGATTCTGCAAAAGGCACATATAATGTTAACGGCAGTCTTGGGGAAAATAAACAGAGCACCCGTAGAGCCATGTTACCATCTGCTGCACAAATCTCCTGCTAATCTCCAAAAGTTACTGCCGATTGGGAGTCCAACGTTGGAGCTGGTGAATAAGGCTTCAGCAACATAGCTTCTGGATTCATCCCACTCCAGCTTTTTAGCCTATGCCCACTAGTCAATAGTAGAAGTAGGTATAAAGTTTCTCTCGCCCTTCAGCTTCCCCTGGCCTCAATCCGCTTGCTACAAAAAACTGTGGTGACATCGAGCCAGACTTACAGAAAAATGGTGTTCGCTCTTCCCACATAATGTGCCAACATGACACGGCCAGAATGTGACATCAGCCGCCATAGGCTGCAAGCAACCAAGGTACTCACAGTCCGGGGACAACTTCAGCCGCAGTGGTATAGATCCTTTCTCCGCTATTATGATTCCTGCAGGTGTATTGCGATTCTGCTGCTCTGACTCAGATGCCCGTGTTTCCATCGGCCTGCCATAGCTGAGTCCCGAAGTACTCAGGAGGTGAGCGAAAATCTCTTGAGCATGCAAGGCCCCGGCATCCGCGCCATCTCCCCCTGCCTCCTCCCCGCTAGCAGTCGCATCTCTCAACATGGGATCTGGGGTAAGAGGCGCGAGATTTGTTTCTGAGGTCCACAACAAAGTGGCTGGAACACACTCCTCTGTGGGCTGCCTCTTTCGAGCGTCTCTCCTCTGGCCATTATCTTCGACCCACACCTCAGAATTAGATATGGCCGACTCCACGTGGTTATCTCTGATTACACAGAGTAGGGCTTCAAATTTCCCATCCATATTACGCTCAAAGTTCAATAACATCTGCCGGATGGTAGCATTATCTGCCCCCATGATCATGGCAAAGCAAGGTAGCGATTGTGCACCCAAGATAGACAGGATCCGGTACCCAGAAAAATTGGTGCAATCAGGTCGCAAGGCCTCAAATGTTTAGCTTAGGGCACACCAAATTCTTGAAGTATGTCTGTAGCAAAACTCATCCCATAGTTGTCAAGGACATTAGATTAGCAATAGTTCAACTTTTTAGGCTATTTCTGAGACGTGTATGGCAGATTTTGCTGTTTAGACCAGAAAAATAGTGGGAGCTCATCTCAGGCACGTCTGCTCTTCCTGAGCGTTGGCTCCGCCCCCCTGGATTTGGTCTTTTATAAGACTTGGTTTTATTCCAATTTGAAGATGGTTTCCAATTGGAACCAGAGACCTTAGGGGAAGGAGTGGGCTTTTGTTCCTTATTTTGACACAAGAAACGAAAATGATTAGGAGCCTTAAATTTACCCTTACATTTTTTATCTCGCAGTAAAAAAACTCCCTTCCCTCCAGTAATAGTGGAAATAATAGAATCTAATTGAGAACCAAATAAATTCTTACCCTGAAAGGATAGAGATAGTAATCTAGATTTAGACACCATGTCAGCATTCCAAGATTTAAGCCATAAAGCTTCTGGCTAAACTAGCTAAAGACATAGATTTAACATCAATTTTAATAATGTCAAATATAGCATCACAAATTAAATGATTAGCATGTTGAAGCAGAAGAATAATGCTGGATAAATCATGATCTTCTACATGCCGGGCAAAAATATCCAACCAAAAAGTTGAAGCAGCAGCCACATCAGCCATAGAAATAGCAGGTCTAAGAATATAAATATGCTCTTCTAAGATAAGATTCAATCATCCTATCTAAAGGATCCTTAAAGGAAGTACTATCTTCCATAGGAATAGTAGTACGTTTGGCAAGAGTGGAAATAGCTCCATTAACCTTGGGAACTTTTTTCCCAAAACTCTAAATTAACCACAGGTAAAGGATATGACTTCTTAAACCTAGAAGAAGGATTGAAAGAAGAACCAGGCTTAGACCATTCTTTAGAAATCATATCAAAAACAGCATCTGGAACAGGAAAAACCTTAGGAGGTTTAAAAACAGTATTCAAACGTTTACTGGCTTTATTATCAAGAGGACTAGACTCTTCAATACCCAAAGTAACCAGAACTTCCTTCAATAAAGAAGAATATAATCGATCTTAAACAGATAGGAAGGTTTGTCAATTTCAGAATCTTAACCAGGATCTTCTGAAATAAGCATCATAGCTCTTAATATGAAGAGAACCAGAAGCATTAAAGGGAGAGGGGTAATATCCCAAAAAGGTTTTTAGCGCCAAGTACGACGCATGACGCAAAAAGGAAGTTACAATTTTTTTGGCGCCAAAGCTAACATCAGGAAATGACGCAACACGCATCATGATAAGCGCAACTTCTCGCCCAAACAACTTGCGTCCACAAAGACGCAGGAAATGACAAAAACTTACGTCACCTTACATTCAATTTTGCGCCAAAAAAATTATTTGCGCAAAAAATGATGCCATAAAAAAACAGCATTTTGCGTCCCCGCAAGCCTAGTTTGCGTGCATAAATTCCATACTGAAACTGATAGTCTGCAGAAAAGGGAAATATACATCTGAGCGCGATGGTCGGGCGGGAACTGCCGTGTCTGTCTGAGTGTCTGCATGAGAGAGAGAGCAGCACCAGAGGGGAGATATAGAGCAAAAGAGGGGGAGAGAGCAAAAGAGAGGGGTGAGAAAGCAAAAAAAAATGGGTGAGAGAGAGCAAAAGAGAGGGGTGAGAGAGAGCAAAAAATAGGGGTGAGAGAGAGCAAAAATACAGGGGAGGGAGAGAGCAAAAGAGAGGGGGAGAGAGAGCAAAAGAGGGGGGGGAGAGAGAGCAAAAGAGAGGGGGAGACAGAGAGACCAACAGAGAGGGGGGAGACAGAGATAGAGCAAAAGAGAGGGGAGAGAGAGCAAAAGAGAGGGGGGAGAGATCAAAAGAGAGAGGGGAGAGAGAGAGCAAAAAGAGGGGGAGAGAGAGAGCAAAAGATAGAGGGAGAGAGAGAGCAAAAGATACGGGGAGAGAGAGAGAGAGAGCAAAAGAGAGGGGGGAGAGAGAGCAAAAAAGAGAGGGGGGGAGAGAGAGAGCAAAAGAGCAAAAGAGAGGGGGAGAGAGAGCAAGCAAAATAGAGGGTGAGAGAGAGAGAGAGCGGGCAATAGAGAAGTCTCTATCTATCTATTGGGTACTTAGAGAGCGCAAACTAATCACCCGTGAGGGTCTCAAGGCGCTAAGGGAAAGGGGATAGGGGATAGGAGAAGGGGGGGAGGGTGGAGGAGATGGGCATTCAGTCGAAGAGCCAGGTTTGGAGGTCCTTTCTGAACTTTGTAAGGGAGGTGGATTGTCTGAGGTTAAGCGGGAGGGTGTTCCATGTCTTAGCCACCATGTGGGAGAAGGATCTTCCACCTGCTGTGGATTTGCTGATGTGGGGGATGACTGCGAGTGCTTGGTCAGCTAATCAGAGTTATGTGGTGGGGGTGTAGAAATTTACACGGTAGTTGAGGTATTCAGGTCCGATGTTATGTAGGGCCTTGAACGTGTGGGTAAGGAGCTTGAAGGTGATTCTCTTGTTGATGGGGAGCCAGTGAAGGTTCCTTAGGTGTTCTGTGATGTGGCATTGGAGGGGGATGTCAAGGGTGAGTCTTGCTGAGGCATTCTGGATACGTTGGAGTCTCTTTTGGAGTTTGATGGTGGAGCCAGCATAGAGTGCATTGCCGTAGTCTAACCGGCTGCTGACGAGGGCGTGGGTGACAGTTTTCTTGGTTTCGGTAGGGATCCACTTGAAGATTTTTCATTGTCAGTCCATGGAGAGTGAGGAGTCCAGGATGAAGCCTAGATTTTGTGCGTGGTCGGTTGGGGTTGGAGGGTGATCAGGGCTGTGGGCCACCAGGAGTTGTCCCATGCGGATTTATTGGGTCAGAGGAGGGGGACTTTGGTTTTTTCTGTCTTCAGTTTGAGCCGGTTGTCCTTCATCCAGGTGGCGACTACTGTCAGGCCTTCGTGGACGTTCTTTATGGCGGTGGTGGGATCTCTGGTGAGTGAGATAATTAATTGGGTTGTCAGCGTAGGAGACGATGTTGAGGTCATGGCATCGGACGAGGGCGGCAAGAGGGGTCATGTAGATGCTGAAGAGGGTGGGGCTCAGCGAAGATCCTTGCGGTACACCGCAGTTGACTGGTGTGGGTTTGGAAGAGAAAGGCGGGAGTCTGACTTTCTGGGTCCTGCCCATGAGGAAGGAGGTGATCCATTCCAGGGCTTTGCTGCGGATGCCGGCATTGTGTAGGCAGGTGCGGAGGGTGACATTAAACATTACAATTGTTTGTGTATATTGTGTTTGTATATAGATAAATAAATGACATTTTATGACCAATTCATGAAGAAAACTAACTAATTCCAAATGGTTTGCATACATATATATATATATATATATATATACTCTGTATTTCCTATATAAAAAGGCCAAGTGCGTTTGTCCGAAGCTGTCATGCGCAGTAGAGACAGCACAAGGACAAACACACATGGCCTTCAACAAACTGACCTGGGCTGGCTGCTGGCACCTAATCCATGAAGGGGGTGGGGCCGACCGGCCGTGAAGGGGTGGAGCCATATTGTGAAGGGGCAGAGCTGGGAGTGAAGGAGCGGAGTCTGAGCGTGATGGTCGGGCGGGAGCTGCCGTGTCTGTCTGAGTGTCTGCATGAGAGAGAGAGCAGCACCAGAAGGGAGATATAGAGCAAAAGAGGGGGAGAGAATGAAAGAGAGGGGTGAGAAAGCAAAAAAAATGGGTGAGAGAGAGCAAAAGAGAGGGGTGAGAGAGAGCAAAAAATAGGGGTGAGAGAGAGCAAAATACAGGGGAGGGAGAGAGCAAAAGAGAGGGGGAGAGAGAGCAAAAGAGGGGGAGAGAGAGAGCAAAAGAGGGGGAGAGAGAGAGCAAAAGAGGGGGGGAGAGAGAGCAAAAGAGAGGGGGAGACAGAGAGACCAAAAGAGAGGGGGGAGACAGAGATAAAGCAAAAGAGAGGAGAGAGAGAGCAAAAGAGAGGGGGGAGAGATCAAAAGAGAGAGGGGAGAGAGAGAGAAAAAAGAGGGGGAGAGAGAGAGCAAAAGATAGAGGGAGAGAGAGAGCAAAAGATATGGGGAGAGAGAGAGAGAGAGAGAGAGAGAGAGAGAGAGCAAAAGAGAGGGGGGAGAGAGAGCAAAAGAGGGGGGGGGGAGAGAGAGCAAAAGAGAGGGGGAGACAGAGAGACCAAAAGAGAGGGGGGGAGAGAGAGAGCAAAAGAGCAAACAAGAGGGGAGAGAGAGCAAAAGAGAGGGGGGAGAGATCAAAAGAGAGAGGGGAGAGAGAGAGCAAAAAGAGGGGGAGAGAGAGAGCAAAAGATAGAGGGAGAGAGAGAGAGAGCAAAAGATACGGGGAGAGAGAAAGAGAGCAAAAGAGAGGGGGGAGAGAGAGCGAAAAAGAGAGGGGGGGAGAGAGAGCAAAAGAGAGGGGGAGACAGAGAGACCAAAAGAGAGGGGGGAGAGAGAGAGCAAAAGAGCAAAAGAGAGGGGAGAGAGAGCAAAAGAGAGGGGGGAGAGATCAAAAGAGAGAGGGGAGAGAGAGAGCAAAAAGAGGGGGAGAGAGAGAGCAAAAGATAGAGGGAGAGAGAGAGCAAAAGATACGGGGAGAGAGAGAGAGAGAGAGAGAGAGCAAAAGAGAGGGGGGAGAGAGAGCGAAAAAGAGACGGGGGGAGAGAGAGAGCAAAAGAGCCAAAGAGAGGGGGGAGAGAGAGCAAGCAAAATAGAGGGTGAGAGAGAGAGCGGGCAATAGAGAAGTCTCTATCTTTCTATTGGGTACTTATAGAGCGCAAACTAATCACCCGTGAGGGTCTCAAGGCGCTAATGGAAAGGGGATAGGGGATAGGAGAAGGGGGGGAGGAGATGGGCATTCAGTCGAAGAGCCAGGTTTTGAGGTCCTTTCTGAACTTTGTAAGGGAGGTGGATTGTCTGAGCTTAAGCGGGAGGTTGTTCCATGTCTTAGCCACCATGTGGGAGAAGGATCTTACACCCGCTGTGGATTTGCTGATGCGGGGGATGACTGCGAGTGCTTGGTCAGCCAATCGGAGTTGTCTGGCAGGGGTGTAGAAATTTACACGGTAGTTGAGGTATTCAGGTCCGATGTTGTGTAGGGCCTTGAAGGTGATTCTCTTGTTTATGGGGAGCCAGTGAAGGTTCCTTAGGTGTTCGGTGATGTTGCAATGGAGGGGGATGTCAAGGATGAGTCTTGCTGAGGCATTCTGGATACGTTGGAGTCTCTTTTGGAGTTTGATGGTGGAGCCAGCATAGAGTGCGTTGCCGTAGTCTAACTGGCTGCTGACGAGGGCGTGGGTGACTGTTTTCTTGGTTTCGGTAGGGATCCACTTGAAGATTTTTCATTGTCAGTCCATGGAGAGTGAGGAGTCCAGGATGAAGCCTAGATTTCGTGCGTGGTCGGTTGGGGTTGGAGGGTGATCGAGGGCTGTGGGCCACCAGGAGTTGTTCCATGCAGATTTATTGGGTCAGAGGAGGGGGACTTTGGTTTTGTCTGTCTTCAGTTTAAGCCGGTTGTCCTTCATCCAGGCGGCGACTACTGTCAGGCCTTCGTGGACGTTCTTTATGGCGGTGGTGGGATCTCTGGTGAGATGATTAATTGGATGTCGTCGGCGTAGGAGACAATATTGAGGTCATGGCATCGGACAATGACGGCAAGAGGGGTCATGTAGATGTTGAAGAGGGTGGGGCTCAGCGAAGATCCTTGCGGTACACCGCAGTTGACCGGTGTGGGTTTGGAGGAGAAAGGTGGGAGTCTGACTTTCTGGGTCCTGCCCATGAGGAAGGAGGTGATCCATTCCAGGGATTTGCTGCGGATGCCGGCATTGTGTAGGCAGGTGCGGAGGGTGTTGTGGTCGACAGTGTCGAAAGCTGCTGAGAGTGCGGCGGTTTCTCCTTGGTCGAGCATGGCACGGATGTCATCTGTGGCAGTGAGGAGGGCGGTCTCGGTGCTGTGGTTGCTTCTGAAACAGGATTGGGAGTGGTCCAGGATGTGGTTGGACTCAATGTGGTCAATAAGTTGCAAGTTGATGGAGTTCTCCATGACTTTGGCCGGGAAGGGGAGTAGAGAGATGGGGCGGTAGTTATTCGGGTCCATGGGGTCTGCCGAGGGTTTCTTCAGCAGGGGTTTCAGTTCTGCATGCTTCCAGATATCCGGGAAGGTGCCGGTTTTGATGGAGCAGTTGATGGTGCGGCGGATTTCAGGGGCGATGATGTTGCTTGCTTTGTTGAATATGTGATGGGGGCATGAGTCCGAGGGTGCACCAGAGTGGATGGATTTCATGATTCTGAGGGTGTCATCTGTGGTGATGGGGCTCCAAATGCAGAACTTCAGCAGGGGTTTCAGTTCTGCATGCTTCCAGATATCCGGGAAGGTGCAGGTTTTGATGGAGCAGTTGATGGTGCGGCGGATTTCAGGGGCGTTGATGTTGCTTGCTTTGTTGAATATGTGATGGGGGCATGAGTCCGAGGGTGCACCAGAGTTGATGGATTTCATGTTTCTGAGGGTGTCATCTGTGGTGATGGGGCTCCAAATAGTCTGTGTGTGGGGAGGGGGGGGCGAATTTGGGAGGGGTGTCGGGTGTAGGGGAGTGGGTGGTAGAGGTTGAGTTATGAGGTGTGAAACTGTCATAGATGTCGAGGATCTTATGGTGGAAGTGTGCAGCGAGGGTATTGCAGAGGTCCTGGGAGGGTGGAATGTTGGTGGTGTCGCTGTTGGGTTTAGAGAATTCCTTGATGACTGAGAACTCCTTGCTGTTTTGTGCATTAGAGTTGGATGGCTGTATTTTTGGCGGTTTTTATGAGGTGGTCATGGGTGGTGATTGCTTCCTTAAAGGCAGCTTTATCCAGGGTCTTGCTGGATTTCCAGGTTCTTTCCAGTCATCTGCACTGGCGTTTGAAGTCCTGGAGGGCCGGGGTGAACCAGCTAGCTTTGTTGGTGGTTTGGCGGCCAGATGGTTTTTTGAGGGGGGCGAGGGTGTTGGAGCAGTCTGTAATCCAGCGGTGGAGGTTGCAGGTGGAGAAGTTGGCGTCTGTGGAGGTAGGTGGGGAGGATTTGTTTAGAATGCAGTGTAGTTGGTCTTGGGTGATGTTGTTCCAGTTTCTGCGGGGTGGGTGGTATTGTCGGAGTTGGGTGGTGGGTTTGTTGAAGGAGAAGTGTATGCAGTGGGGGTCAGTCCAGAGAAGTTCGGTGATGTGATTGACTGAGATGTGGTTGCCTGAGGAGAAGATCGGGTCAAGGGTGTGGCCGTCTGTGTGGGTTGGGTAGTTTACAAGTTGCTTTAGTCCAATAGTCCCAAGGTTTTCCAGGAGGGTGGAGGTGTTGTGATCGTTGGGGTTGTCAAGATGGAAGTTGAGGTCACAGAGGAAGATGTAGTCCGTTGAGGTGAGGGCATGGGGTGCGATGTGGTCAGTGATGGAGTCGCAGAAGGTGGGACGAGGTCCGGAAGGTCTGTAGATGAGGGTGCCGTGGAGGGTGGTGTTGGGGTTGACCTGGATCTTGAAGTGTAGGTGTTCTAGGCCTGGTGAGTGGTCGTCGGAGCTGGTTGTGACTTGGATGGTGTGTTTGTGGATAATGGCGATGCCTCCTCCAGGTCGGTTACTGCGGTCTTTGTGGCAGATCTTATAGCCGTCGGGTATTGCAGTGGCGATGTTTGGCCCTGATGCAGGGTTTAGCCAGGCCTCAGTGAGGAAGGCGATATCAGGTGAGGTGGAGTCCAGCAGGCTCCAGATTTCGAGGGCGTGCTTGTGGATGGAGCGGGTGTTGAGGAGGATGCAGTTGAGGTAATTGCGGTTGTTTTTGGGTGGGTTAGTTGGTTTGGTTGTGGTCCGGAGGGAAGGGAAGGAGCAGTTACGGCAGGTGAAAGGTCCGAAGGTGTTGGTCAGGGATGCGTGGTGGCAGGCGGACAATCTACCGGTGTTGAGCGCGTGGAGGGTGCTGGCGTTGTAGCGGCGGAAGTTTCTGGAGCCAAGGTTCGTGGCATTGGGCGCAGTCGGGGTGCAGTCAGGGCGCGGACAGGCGCTGACGGGCATGCCTTTGGCTCGCCTTCGGCGCTGTCGCGCAGCGATCACCATTAAATACAGCAGGAAGGTGGGCGGGCTGGTTAGCTGGGTAGGGGGTAGGTGTGAAATAATAACAGAGCAAACAAAATACAGAAAGATACAGCACAAATACATAGGGATAAGGGAGAGAAAACTTACTTTAGTGGTGCAGCGATCACCATTAAATACAGCAGGAAGGTGGGCGGGCTGGTTAGCTGGGTAGGGGGTAGGTGTGAAATAATAACAGAGCAAACAAAATACAGAAAGATACAGCACAAATACATAGGGATAAGGGAGAGAAAACTTACTTTAGTGGTGCAGCGATCACCATTAAATACAGCAAGAAGGTGGGTGGGCTGGTTAGCTGGGTAGGGGGTAGGTGTGAAATAATAACAGAGCAAACAAAATACAGAAAGATACAGCACAAATACATAGGGATAAGGGAGAGAAAACTTACTTTAGTGGTGCAGCGATCACCATTAAATACAGCAGGAAGGTGGGCGGGCTGGTTAGCTGGGTAGGGGGTAGGTGTAAAATAATAACAGAGCAAACAAAAATAACAGAGCAAACAAAATACAGAAAGATACAGCACGAATACATAAGGATAAGGGAGATGAGATAGAGGCCTCTATTTATCAAGCTGTCAACCGCAAATACGCTGGAATTCCGCAGCGTATTTGTGGCGAGCCTGATTCGCCTTAGTTATCAAACCCTACAGACCGGCAAAGTAGAATTAATTGACGTAACATACGATTCGTCGGTCTCAGTCCGACACAGATCGATGCTTACATCACTCCAGATGTTCCGAATGCAAGTTCGGCACAATCTGACTACTTTTGCTAGTTATCAAATAACTATCAGGTACACTCGGCACTTTTCCGGCCCAGCGTACCTGGTTTTCAATCCGCCACCCTGGAGGCGGCGGATGCCATAGGAATCAATGGGAGTCTGAAAGCAGCGAAAGTTAATGTTCGCTGCTGCCCGATATCCCATTGATTCCTATGGTAATGTCTACACCCTAACATGTACCCCGAGTCTAAACACCCCTAATTTGCCCCCCCTACACCGCCGCCACTATATTAAATTTATTAACCCCCTAAACCTAAGTCTAACCCTAACCCCCCTAACCTAAATATAATTTAAATAAATCTAAATAAATATTCCTAGCATTAAATAAATTATTCCTATTTAAAACTAAATACTTACCTATAAAATAAACCCTAAGATAGCTACAATAAAACTGATAGTTACATTGTAGCTATTTTAGGATTTATTTTTTTTTCAGGCAAGTTTGTATTTATTTTAACTAGGTACAATAGTTATTAAATAGTTAATAGTGTATTAACTATTTAATAACTACCTAGTGAAAATAAAGACAAAAGTACCTGTAAAATAAAACCTAACCTAAGTTACAATTACACCCTAACACTACACTATAATTAAATTAATTACCTACATTAACTACAATAAACTACAATTAGATAAAATTAAATAAAATTATCTAAAGTACAAAAAAACCAAACACTAAATTACAGAAAATAATAAAATAATTACAAGATTTTTAAACTAATTACACCTAATCTAATCCCCCTAACAAAATAAAGAAGCCCCCCAAAATAAAAAAAGCCCTACCCTATACTAAATTACAAATAGCCCTTAAAAGGGCTTTTTGCAGGGCATTGCCCCAAAGTAATCAGCTCTTTTACCTGAAAAAAAGTACAATACCCCCTAACATTAAAACCCACCACCCACACACCCAACCCTACTCTAAAACCCACCCAATCCCCCCTTAAAAAAACCTAACACTAACCCCTTGAAGATCACCCTACCTTGAGAAGTCTACTCTTCACCCAACCGGGCCGAAGTCCTCAACGAAGCCGGGAAAGTGGTCCTCCAGACGAGCAGAAGTCTTCATCCAGACGGCATCTTCTATCTTCATCCATCCGGCACGGAGCAGCTCCATTTTCAAGACATCCGACGCGGAGTCTTAAAAATCTTGTAATGTTGGGGGGGGGTATTGTACTTTTTTTTTTAGGTAAAAGAGCTGATTACTTTGTGGCAATGCCCCGCAAAAAGCCCTTTTCAGGGTTATTTGTAATTTAGTATAGGGTAGGGATTTTTTATTTTGGGGGGGCTATTTTATTTTGTTAAGGGGATTAGATTAGGTGTAATTAGTTTAAAAATCTTGTAATTATTTTATTATTTTCTGTAATTTTGTGGGGGTTTTTTGTACTTTAGATAATTTTATTTAATTTTATTTAATTGTAGTTAATTGTAGTTAATGTAGGTAATTAATTTAATTATAGTGTAGTGTTAGGTGTAATTGTAACTTAGGTTAGGTTTTATTTTACAGGTAATTTTTATTTTATTTTAGCTAGGTAGTTATTAAATAGTTAATAACGATTTAATAACTATTGTACCTAGTTAAATTAAATACAAAGTCGCCTGTAAAATAAAAATAAATCCTAAAATAGCTACAATGTAACTATTAGTTATATTGTAGCTTTCTTAGGGTTTATTTTATAGGTAAGTATTTAGTTTTAAATAGGAATAATTTAGTTAATGCTAGGAATATTTATTTAGATTTATGTAAATAATATTTAAGTTTAATTATAGTAATTTTATTTAGATTTATTAAAAATAGATTTAAGTTAGGGGGTGTTAGGGTTAGGGTTAGACTTAAGTTTAGGGGTTAATAAATTTAATATAGTGGCGACGGTGTAGGGGGGGCAGATTAGGGGTTAATAAATATAATGTAGGTGGCGGTGGGCTCCGGGAGCGGCGGTTTAGGGGTTAAACACTTTATTTAGTTGCAACGGGGTCCGGGAGCGGCGGTTTAGGGGTTAATACATTTATTAGAGTTGCGGTGGGCTCCGGGAGCGGCAGTTTAGGGGGTAAAACAGTTTAGTATAGTGTGGGTGTTTAGTGACAGGTTACCAATAAAGCTGTGAAAAAGCCGAAGAGCAGCGAGATCGATGACTGTTAGTTAACAACAGTCCGCTGCTTATTGCTCCGTACTTGGTGCGCGACTTTTTGACAGCTTTTTTGGTAATTTTGGAGAACGTATTCAGGTCCATGGCAGCGATGTTATGCGAACTTAGGTGGGCGTATTGGTGCCGTTGAATGCAGGTAAGTTGACAGCTTGATAAATAGAGGCCAGAGAGTGTAAAAGAGAGGGGGGAGAGAGAGAGAGCAAAAGAGAGAAGAGGGAGCGCAAAAGAGAGGGGGAGAGAGAGCAAAAGAGAAGGGGAGAGAGAGAGCAAAAGAGAGGGGGAGAAAGAGCAAAAGAGAGGGGGAGAGAGAGCAAAAGAGAGGGGGGAGAGAGAGCAAAAGAGAGGGGGGAGAGAGAGAGAGCAAGAGAGGGGGGAGAGAGAGCGAGCAAAACAGAGAGGGAGAGAGAGAGCAAAAGAGAGGGGGGAGAGAGAGCAGAAGAGGGGGTGGAGAGAGAGAGCAAAAAAGAGGGGGGGAGAGAGACGCAAAAGAGAGGGGAGAGAGCGCAAAAGAGGAGGGGAGAGAGAGCAAAAGAGAGGGGAGAGAGAGAGCAAATGAGATTGGGGGAGAGAGCAAGGGGTGGGACCGCTGTACTGCACAAAAATACTGTCACTTTAACATATAGTAAGCAAAGGAAATTTGTATAGGTTGAACTTGATGGACTTCTGTCTTTTTTCAACCTTATCTACTTTGTTACTATGTAAAATAAAATTCTCTAAAGCATAGAGTATTTACATATTTAATATTACTGTATAATATCCTTGTGTCCTCGTCATTTTAAATGCTGTGATGTAATGAGTACATATGTAAAATGTAGCTCTCTCTGAAGGCAACCATTTACATTAACTTCATATTTATGCAGTTTATATGAAATCCAGTTCAAACTTATGTCACTGTCATTTGACCAAAAAGGCCACCAAAGTGTTTAAATACAACTATAAATTATTTACCCCAGGAAACTAATTCACATGAGCCTAACCTTGGCACATTATCATGCTATTTTACTGAGTTACATTCATTTTCATTCAGGGATGAATATTCCTTCTTCACCAACATTATAAATAAAAAAAAAAACAATTTTAGTAAACACTGATTCCTTTCAGATGGCATGAAATAGGTGAATGATATGTAAAGATAATACCGGTATTAATGTAACCTAATTTTTTTTTTTATAATTTAATTAAGCTGGGTGTTCAGGTCACTTTCAGCAGCTGCATATTTTATATGGAACTGTATATCCCTGACATGGCAGCTCTGCAGGAGTCGTCTATAAAGTGTAAATTAATTATATATTATACTATGAGGCTTTTAACACTTGGATCAAACATTGCATCATCAGAAGTTTTGGTGTTAGAAAGTAAATTTCTCTCATTACATATGGGAACATAACAATATGGAAAAAACTCCTAATATTTCATATTGTGTTTACAAATATAAGCAGTATTGCTGGTCCGCACTAACATTAGTGTGCAACTTGATATTACAAGTCACTGGTAAATCACATTTATCAGAGATGTGTTATACATATTTACACATATATATTTATACATGTTAATATATATATACACATATCTCTCAATGCGAATCTGCCCTCCGTGAGTCAACCATCTGTAGGTTCTGTGGAATAAATAACCTTCTGCAATAACAGCAACCAGACAGGATTTCTTAAAAAAACAGGGGTCAAATTTATTGACGTAATCCCCTTCCTCAGAACATAAAGTGTACACAAAGGCCCCTATTTATCAAGGTCTGGTGGACCTGATCCGACAGTGCGGATCAGGTCCGCCAGACCTCGCTGAATATGGTGAGCAATATGCTCGCCGTATTCAGCATTGCACCAGCTGCTGGTGCAACGCCGCCCCCAGCAGACTCTCGGCCAATGGGCCGCCAGCAGGGGGGTGTCAATCAACCCGATTGTACTCGATTGGCTTGATTTCTGGCAATGTCTGTCCGCCTGCTCAGAGCAGGTGGACAGGTTATGGAGCAGCGGTCTTTGTGACCGCTGCTTCATAACTGCTGTTTATGGCAAGCCTGCAGGCTCGCCAGAAACACGGGGCATCAAGCTCCATACAGAGCTTGATAAATATGCCCCAAACACAGCACCTTATATAAGCAAACTAATACACAATCACTTTCTACATCCTGTTCAGAAAAGGCGCCTACATTGCATTATTTCTGGTTCCTCCTTTGTAACCCGGAAGTGCTCTGGTCAATTACTTCCGGTATGTATTTACATACTAGTAAAAAAGTGCTTTTTAATTATAAACTCACAAAATATCTTATTATGCCAACATTGTGTGCTAATACATTGTGTCCCCTACACTCACAACATTTATCCAATTTATACAACTTTGTGATGTAACATTGCCACTTCTGTGGTGAAGCCAACACCGGAAGTTATACAACCACTTCCGGTACACAATGGCAAACATTAAGTGTATAGCCAATATACTCAATAAGTGTCTTAATACCATATACTACCAAATTGCAATGTGCATTCTCCAAGTGTTATACACACACACTCTCCTTTTTGGTACCCACTCAATAAGTGCTAAATTATACCATCGTAACTTTCATGTGTTAGTATCGCAAGTCCGGTTCAGGAAGTTACGTCACTTCCGGTTCCGGTTACTTTGCGTCACACGTGTTTACTAATGTGCACACTCGCTAATGTTGGTTTACATCATCCTAACTTGAACAGGTAATTAATAACAAGCCACTCCTAAGAACTATACTGAAATTTGTGCTCCTAATACAGCCACAGTGAACAAAAAACTTGTAAATAAAAAGTAAGCAATTAAAAACAAAATAACTTATATCGGCTCCTGTCTAGAAAACAGGCCTTCCAGACTACACTTTATCACAACTTCGTGTACATCTGTAACACAATGTGTATATTATCTATCATATTCATATTTTATGCACATTGATAATGGTTAGTACATAATATTGCATACATTTTAACTGGTTTGTTTATCATATCGCCCTTAAATTTTTAACACCAACTACGATCAGTGTTATTTGCGATGTTGAGAACACATAGGCCGTCCCCTTGTACCAGGTGAGTGACCGACATCCAACCTGCAGGTCTCAGGCAGGGATATAAGGTAATGGCATGAACCAAAACAGATCCAGGTCCCCGCTCCTTATTTCCATAAATCACACTTGCACAAACCCCTACCCACCAGCAGGAGTGTGTACAAAGTGGTGCCCATCCGCAACCTACTGGTATCAGCCAGCACCGGTACATGTGAGGAGCCACAGCCCTCTCATCTAGGGATGGGCGAATGTGTTTATATCTGAATTCGAATTTTAGAACGAATGTTATTGTAGAAATTCGATTTACATAATAGAATGTTGATAAGAACGAATATTCTTAAAAATTTGATTTTCGAATGTTATTTACAGTTTTCGAATGTCACATTCGAATTCGAATGTCACATTCAAATTCGAATGTCACATTCGAATTCGAATGTTACATTCGAATATCACATTCGAATTTGAATATTACATTTATAAAACACAATTGTAGACTAGAAACACCATTTCGAATGTCACATTTGCATCGAATATCACATTCGAATTCGAATATTACATTTATAAAACACAGTATTGGACTAGAAATACTATTTCGAATTTGAATGTCACATTCAAATCGAATATCACATTCGAATTGAATATCACATTTAAAACACAGTATTATATATATACAATATATATATATATATATATATATATATATATATATATATATATATGCCAGGTAAAGTGTATATTGTAATGCTTTCCCAAATAAATCTCCACTGCTTAAAAGACTTTTTATGAGGAAAGTAATAATGAAAAAAAAAATGCTATTAAAGGGCAGAGCTATTTCCAAGGTTCAGCTAATGCTCTCTGTTACACACAATTACCAAAGAAATTATTTGCTGAAAAAACAAAGTATGATTTGTGTAGATATCTCACAGACTGAAACTGATGTGTGTCAGGCCTAGAAGCGCTCCTCTGTCAACGCCATATCCCTTACTAAGGTGGTAGTGCCACCGGAACCCTGAGGTGCAATAATGACAGCAGAGTGCCCGAAAGAGTTGTTGAACATAGAGCAAGGTGTTGTGCTATTAAGGACTTAGTGTGCGCTAAAAGTATCAGGGAAGGTTATAAAGGCCCCTAAAAAAGCTGTTTGTTATTTATTAATGATGATGATCATGATGTTGTTGCTTCTGACCTCCCTTTCCTGGTGTGACCCTGGCTTGTTTCCTCAATTTTGCCCATATTGAAAGATAGGTATGGGGAAGGAAAAACATTTCCAGGGATAGTTTTCAGCAAAACAATCAAGTGATCACATTATGAAAGCATTGACTGTGCCCAAAAAAGTATCTGCCCACTATGCACAGCCCTAAAGCACCCAATATAAATTACACACAAAGGGCTAGATTACAAGTGGAGTGCTTATTTATCCGCAAACAGGCAAATTTGCTTGTTTATGGGTGCATAACAAATAACCAGCCATTAAAAGTGGCTGAATATTGCTACAGCGAGTGCGATTAGCTCTCAGAAAATGAACCACAGGTCAGATCTCTGGTTAATTTTCTAAATGTCCCCCAATTGGCACCAAAATAAAGTGGTGTGTTTTCTTTTTTAAAAGAAAAAAAATAAGTATCTTTATTTTTTAAATATATAACTGCTAAAAGCAGTTATAAGGGGTTATAAGTGGCGGCTGTGTGGTGTTAGAAAAACAACAACACTGTATAGTCCCTTTACATTGCAGTCTATGGGGACTGTGTGTTTTCTGTAAATATATATTTATAGGCTTATAAACATATATATTTATGTGTTAATATGTGTATATACAAATATTAACACATAAATATATATGGTAAGAAAAAGGGGGGGCCACCAGCGCTAAAACTACAATAAGAATATTTGCTCTGTTATTATATTTTGTATTGAGAAGCTTTCTGATAGTAAGTGATGTTTTTTTCTTCCTTTTTCTAAGTCTAGACTCACTATGGCCTAGATTTAGAGTTCTGCGGCCAAAGGGGTGCGTTAGCTACGCTGGCTTTTTTTCTCCCGCACCTTTTAAATACCGCTGGTATTTAGAGTTCACAGAAGGGCTGCGTTAGGCTCCAAAAAGGAGCGTAAAGCATATTTACCGCCACTGCAACTCTAGATACAAGCTACATTGTTTCCTATGGGGAAACACTTCCTAAGTCTGCACCTAACACCCTAACATGAACCCCGAGTCTAAACACCTCTAACCTTACACTTATTAACCCCTAATCTGCCGCCCCCGCTATCGCTCGCTGACCCCTGCATATTATTATTAACCCCTAATCTGCCGCTCTGTACACCGCCGCAACCTACATTATACCTATGTACCCCTAATCTGCTGCCCCTAACACCGCCGACCCCTATATTATATTTATTAACCCCTAATCTGCCCCCCACAATGTCGCCTCCACCTACCTACAAAAATTAACCCCTAATCTACCGACCGGATCTCACCGCTACTATAATAAATGTATTAACCCCTAAAGCTAAGTCTAACTCTAACCCTAACACCCCCCTAAGTTAAATATAATTTAAATCTAACGAAATAAATTAACTCTTATTAAATAAATTATTCCTATTTAAAGCTAAATACTTACCTGTAAAATAAACCCTAATATAGCTACAATATAAATTATAATTATATTGTAGCTATTTTAGGATTAATATTTATTTTACAGGCAACTTTGTAATTATATTAACCAGGTACAATAGCTATTAAATAGTTAATAACTATTTAATAGTTACCTAGTTAAAATAATTACAAAATTACCTGTAAAATAAATCCTAACCTAAGTCACAATTAAACCTAACACTACACTATCAATAAATTAATTAAATACAATACCTACAAATAAATACAATGAAATAAACTAACTAAAGTACAAAAAATAAAAAAGAACTAAGTTACAAAAAATAAAAAAATATTTACAAACATTAGAAAAATATTACAACAATTTTAAACTAATCACACCTACTCTAAGCCCCCTAATAAAATAACAAAGCCCCCCAAAATAAAAAAATGCCCTACCCTATTCTAAATTAAAAAAGTTCAAAGCTCTTTTACCTTACCAGCCCTGAAAAGGGCCCTTTGCAGGGCATGCCCCAAAGAATTCAGCTCTTTTGCCTGTAAAAAAAACATACAATACCCCCCCCCCAACATTACAACCCACCACCCATATACCCCTAATCTAACCCAAACCCCCCTTAAATAAACCTAACACTAAGCCCCTGAAGATCTTCCTACCTTATCTTCACCACGCCGGGTTCACCAATCGATCCAGAAGAGCTCCTCCGATGTCTTGATCCAAGCCCAAGTGGGGGGCTGAAGATGTCCATGATCCGACTGAAGTCTTCATCCAAGCGGGAGCTGAAGAGGTCCATGATCCGGCTGAAGTCTTCTATCGAGCGGCATCTTCAATCTTCTTTCTTCCGGATCCATGTTCATCCCACCGACGCGGAACATCCATCTTCACCGACGACTTCCCGACGAATGACGGTTCCTTTAAGGGACATCATCCAAGATGGCGTCCCTCGAATTCCGATTGGCTGATAGGATTCTATCAGCCAATCGGAATTAAGGTAGGAAAATTCTGATTGGCTGATGGAATCAGCCAATCAGAATCATGTTCAATCCGATTGGCCGTTCCGATCAGCCAATCAGATTGAGCTCGCATTCTATTGGCTGTTCCGATTATTTTACAGGTAAGTATTTAGCTTTAAATAGGAATAATTTATTTAATAATAGTTAATTTATTTCGTTAGATTTAAATTATATTTAAGTTAGGGGGGTGTTAGGGTTAGAGTTAGACTTAGCTTTAGGGGTTAATACATTTATTATAGTTGCGGTGTGGTCCGGTCGGCAGATTAGGGGTTAATTATTGTAGGTAGGTGGAGGCGACGTTGGGGGCGGCAGATTAGGGGTTAATAAATATAATATAGGGGTCGGCTGTGTTAGGGGCAGCAGATTAGGGGTAAATAGGGATAACGTAGCTGGCGGCGGTGTACGGAGCGGCAGATTAGGGGTTAAAAAATTTTAATAGAGTGGCGGCGATGTGGGGGGACCTTGGTTTAGGGGTACATAGGTAGTTTATGGGTGTTAGTGTACTTTAGAGCACAGTAGTTAAGAGCTTTATAAACCGGCGTTAGCCCAGAAAGCTCTTAACTACTGACTTTTTTCTGCGGCTGGAGTTTTGTCGTTAGATTTCTAACGCTCACTTCAGCCACGACTCTAAATACCGGCGTTAGAAAGATCCCATTGAAAAGATAGGATACGCAAATGGCGTAGGGGGATCTGCGGTATGGAAAAGTCGTGGCTGCAAAGTGAGCGTTAGACCCTTTCCTGACTGACTCCAAATACCAACGGGCGGTAAAAACCAGTGTTAGGAGCCTCTAACGCTGGTTTTGACGGCTACCGCCCAACTCTAAATCTAGGCCTATGTTTATTAGGAGTGCTGAAAATGTTAATATAAGATCTAAGCGTGCTGCCTGTGTTGTGAGTCAGTGTACCCGTGTCACTGTGTAAAATGTGAGTAGAAAGAGAAAATCTCAACTATTAGTAAGGCGCACCGCTATAAATAGTATAATGATTATTTTCTATATGGTATATACGTAGAAAAGTTCAAAAACAATGTGGTGGTACAAGTTTTTTTTTTTTTTTTTTTGTCAGCAGATTCCTGGTATATGGTAAGTATATTGTGCTTACCAGAGCCAACCTCAATCCTATGAGGTAAGTGATCAGCGAAGGGGTATAGATGATCTCTAGGAAACTGTATGCTCCCTTGGCGATCTCCTCAGGTCTGTAAGTAAGTAGAAATGGGAATCCTGGACTCTCTCACGAAAGCAAGGATGATCCTCTGGTTCTCTCTGTAGTATTGACTGGATAACTTTTTTTGAAAGACCTTTTTCATGTAATGGCAATCCTGGACTCTCTATGTATTTTTTCCTCCTTTCAGAAGGTTAGAAGTCCCATGTTCTCATATGCAAGTGGATACAAAAAGAAAAAACAAGAACATAGTGTAGTACTGTAACAGTAGCAGTAGTACAAGTATTAGCTATATGGATATTTCCTAGTGTATGGTAAGTATATTGTGCTTACCAGAGCGAACCTCAATCCTATTAGGTAAGTGATCAGCGGAGGGGTAGAGATGATTTCTTGGATGCTGAGAGAATCTCCTGGAATATGCCCGTCTGTGGGAATGGGAATCCTGGACTATCTTACTTAAGCAAGGATGATCCTTTGGCTCCCTCTTTATTGGTGCCTGGATGATTGTCTTGAATGACCTTTATAGCAATGGTGATCTTGGGCTCTCTAGGTGTTTTTCTCTCTTTAGATAGCGGGATGTCCCGTGTCCTCACACTTACGAAAATAATCATTATACTATTTATAGCGGTGCGCCTTACTAATAGTTGAGATTTTCTCTTTCTACTCACTTAAATATATATGCATATATTTATATATTAAGGAAAAGGTGTAATAAGAAAAGAAAGTGCTGGAAAGCTAATACCTAAATGGGGTGATCACAGGATACCTCTGTGTACCTCTGTGTACCTCTTTATAGTCAGATATGTAGATCTAAAAATCTAAACGTATATATATATATATATATATATATATATATATATATATATATGTTTTATAAATAGAGTGGTATGTTATGTATTCTGGTACCACTAGAGTTCACTAATGGAATGAAATTTGGAATACCTGGACAGGTAGGAGTTAATCTAATTAGCATGCAGCATTGAAACCTAATTGGCCCAGATACCCTTTTTAAAAGTCTGTCTAATTGTTTTTTAACTATGCATGAATAAGGACCATGTAGGTCCGAAACGTTGCTTTTTATGGTTGTTATACCCTAAATAAAGAGAATTTTTCACCTTTAAAAGAAGCTTGTACTGTGGTGCTGACACATATTTTGTACATGGACTGTATCTATTGGAGTTTTGCTGATACTCCATTGTGACTGGCATACAGGCTGGAAACTATCTACAAATTTATGGTGCTGGACTCCAATTATCTATTTTACATATATATATATATATATATATATATATATATATATATATAAAGAGATTATTGTGAAAGATTATTGTGACCGATAATAGAGTGAAGGTGTAGCCAAATTTCTAATAAAGCATTTTTATTAAATGTTGTAGCAATAGTATATAATAAAATCTCATAAGAACAGTCACAAGGTGAAGCAATATTTCATACAGTCTATGGGGCATATTTATCAAGCTCCGAATGGAGCTTGATGCCCCGTGTTTCTGGCGAGCCTGCAGGCTCGCCAGAAACAGCAGTTATGAAGCAGTTATGAAGCAGTTATGTGAGCTGCTGGTGCAATGCTGAATATGATGAGCGTATTGCTCACCGTATTCAGCGAGGTCTGTCGGACCTGATCCGCACTGTCGGATCAGGTCCGACAGACCTTGATAAATATGGGCCTATAAGTTAAAATGTACAAAATCTACAGAAACAGCCGTAGAATCTATTCATAGAACTATTGTACAAACATACGTGTGTGTTTAAGAAGGTACCTTAAATTAATACATTAGATCTTATAAAAAGAAACAACAGGTTGGCCAACCTTGAAAAACAGTTTTCCGTTTTTTTTATATAAAAGAGCACTTATCCACTTGTTTTTTAAAAACACTATAGTGCATTAAGAGTTCATGTAGAAATGATAGTGAACAGAGTATAACTGTAATTTCGTTGAACGCTTTTGAATGTAGTAGTGGAGATAATATTGGAGATTAAACAGTTTTAAGTGTCAGAGTGAAATTATCAATCTGCTTGCTGGCCGATGTCATTAATGGACTATAAACAGCTTTGGTATGAATCCGGTTTTTAAGTGCAGGAGATGTGGTAGATGTGGTTATACATTTCTAACCTTAGTATCTCTTGGTGATCTGTGAAGTCACTGCTAAAATCCTGTTTGGGATGTGAGAATGGAGGGTTCAGGGTTTCTAATCCCCCCTCTATCCAGGTGATTTGGTTCTTCTTCGATGTGTCCATACTCCAAAGCTAGATTTTGCTCAAATTATTGGTGGGTCTTCAGGGTTCAAACTCGCCCATAGTCAGATCCTCCTGGAATTAGTGGTGGCTTTTTTGGGGCTTTGACTCTGCCTGTGGTTTGTCTGTGGTTGAAGGGTCATTGTTTCAGCTCTTGCCAGTCTTTGAGCAGCTGGATACAGCATGTATCAGCGTTTGGCGTGTCCGTGCTCTCACTTCCTGTGGGCATGGCTGCCTCGATACTTCTTATCTTTGGCAATACTGGAAAATGATAGAGACCCAGGAAAAGGATATTGCAACGCGTTTCGACTGTAATAGTCAGCCTTTCTCAAGCATATCCATCTGAGTATTCAGGATGTCTTTAAATAGTCTTTTCCTAATTATGTCCTAAACCGTTGATTGTGCTTTAATTAGGAAATTGTTGTTGCTGATAACGTAGTGTAAATTTGGCAAAACTGTATCTATTTTGAAGATGTTTTATGCCTCCATGGATATTGCCTGTTTTTTACTTTGTTGATTTGTTGATTTCAAATTTATACATATACACTTAGGTTAAAAAGTGGTCTTGCTCTGAGTATAAAGAGTGTCCAAAACATTTACTCTGTTTTGCATATAAAAAATCCATATTATTTATCTAGTGTTACCATATTAAATAAGTGGTGGGGATTCAGAGATGTACTTCTGTCTTTAATAAAATTGGATGGTCACAAAAGGTATTTAGAGTAAGCATTTGAAGGTTTTTGATTTAGCATGCCTTACAAATTCCGCATGGATAGAAGCCCTGTAGTTCCTCTCCCAATACTCCCTTTGCTATTTTTGTGCTGTAATGTTTCACGGTAGACACATTGCAGCACAAAAATAGCAAAGGGCGTATTGGGAGAGGAACTACAGGGAATGAAGAATTTGTAAGGCATGCAGGCATGCCAATAAATCAAAAACCTTCAAATCAAATCAGACGCATAAAGAATACAAAATAAAAGAAACAATTAGATGTATGGATATGAACGTCATTTACCTAATAAATTGCAATAAATGTGGGAAACAGTATGTAGGTGAGACAGAGAGAACTGTCAGAGAGAGAATAAGGGAGCATATACTCTCCATTGAACACTTTGAAGCAGAGCGAAAGAAGGACCTCACAGTCCCTAAACATTTAAAAAATAATAATAATTGCAACCTACATTTTTTTAGATACACAGCTATAGCGAGAGTAAGACCATATAAAAGAGGTGGGAATCAAGCTACAGCACCTCTAAAGAAATAAGCCAATTGGATCTTTGACCTCCAGACTTTAAAGCCCAAGGGGTTAAATATAGACTTTAGTCTAAATTGCTTCCTGAATACTTAATAATGAAAAATAATATTTGACAACTACAAGAATAACAACATATATGCCAAATCTGATAATCCTGCTTACTCTAAAGACCTTTTGTGACCATCCAATTTGATTAAAGACAGAAGTACATCTGAATCCCCCACCACTTATTTAATATGGTAACACTAGATAAATAAAAGTTGCAACAAAATATCTCCCTCTTTAGGAATTCCCAACTTACAGTGGAATACTAGTCCCAAATAAACAAATCTAATACCAACAAAAAACAAATACTTGAATATCAAACAAAATAACTATATTAAGATATACTTTATTGAAATGTTGATTATTCAATGGATAACTTTGAAACTTTTTCGAATTAACATTTTTATTCTAATTAACAATTTTATTATCATAAGACAATTTTTTATATATGTCCATCTAACCACCTCATGTAATATAATGTTGTATTCTGTTTTTTCATTATGATGTAAATGTTTTAATGGTTTCTTAGCTTGTTCTTACATTGTCCTTTCTATGGTCACGTTGTTTAACACCACTTTGGGTTTGCAAATACCCATGATGGATTTTTTATATGCAAAGCAAAATAAATGTTTTGGACACTCTTTATGCTCAGAGCAAGACCACTTTTTAACCTAAGTGTATATGTATAAATAAGAAATCAACAAATCAACAAAGTAAAAAACAGACAATATCCATGGAGTCATAAAAAATCTTCAAAATAGATACAGTTTTGCAAAATTTACACTACGTGATCAGCAACACCAGTTTCCTAATTAAAGCACAATCAATGGTTTAGGACATAATTAGGAGAAGACTATTTAAAGACATCCTGAATACTCAGATGGATATGCTTGAGAAAGGCTGACTATCACAGCCAAAATGCGTTGCAATATCCTTTTCCTGAGTCTCTATCATTATCCAGTATTGCCGCAGAGCAGATAAGAATTTTTGAGGCAGCCACACCCACAGGAAGTGAGAACATGGACACACCAAACGCTGATACATGCTGTATCCAGCTGCTCAAAGACCAGCAAGAGCTGAAGCAAGGACCCTTCAACCACAGACAAACCACGAGCAGAATCAAAGCCCCAAAAAAGCCACCACTGATTACAGGAGGATCTTGTGATGGATACCCCCACTACCCTGACTGGGTAGCTCTGTCAAAAGGGGTCCTGCTTCCTCCCTGCTGACTGCAGCTATGTAGCTGGCAAGTGACCACAGCCTGTAGCCACCCCTGATGCCTGACAGCACCAGTACTCAGGGTCCCACCCTATGGCAGACTCCAGCTACCCAGACTAGGTAGCTCTTCCAGCGTGTCCTTCCTCTGCCTGGAACAGGCTGCTATGTAGCACAGGAAAGTTATTTTAGCTGGAGCCAACCCAAATAACTAGACAGACTAGCCTTCAGGTTAATCAGGAACTGATTTTATTGAAAACACACACTCCTTATACAGTCAGCTCATCTTGATAAGACCCTGGGCAATCCCACTATTTTCCTGCCATTCTCACCCCTCCAGACTGACCAGCGCCTCCATAGGAGCCAAAATCCCACATAATCTCAATATCTAAGGGTGGCGGTTTCGGGTGTCATTTTAAAGCTCTCTGTCCCCAGATTTCACAGTCCAAAAATCAGCATGATTCGTTACTGGGGACCGGAGTTACAGTCCGTTGAAGTTATGGGGTTAGGGGTGTCCAAAACTCCCGGTTCCCAAAGAAGCTCCCCTCCGGCAATTCCCCCACACCTTGTACTCCCCAGGGGCTACTAATCTTCAAAAGAGCGGAGCTCTGGGGCACATGGTTGCTGGAGCGACCTGGGTTAAAGTTAGCGGGTGTTCTGCTGTCCTGTGGCCGACCGGGAGTTCCAGGAGCCTGGCCAGCCTGAGAGGGGTTAGGCGGGTGTCCGTTGTGAGGCGGCCGACCGGGAGTTCCAGGAGCCCGGCCAGCCTGGTCATAAATCAACTCTTCTCTGAACACAAAAACAAGCCAAAACAAAGCAAACAAACAGCTTCCAGAGATGGTGGTTGCTCTGAGGAGCCCAAAACCACTGACAAACAACAGGGGTGAGGTTGTAGGGGGGTGGGGGATAGCCTTAGCTGTCTGGTATCTGTGACAGATCTGACTATGGGCGAGTTTGAACCCTAAAGACCCGCCAATAATTTGAACAAAATCTATTTTTGGAGTACGGACACATCGAAGAAGAACCAAATCACCTGGGCAGAGGGCGAATTAGAAGCCCTGAACCCTCCATTCTCACATCCTAAACAGGATTTTAGCAGTGACTTCACAGATCACCAAGGGATACAAAGGTTAGAAATTTCTAACCACATCTACCACATCTCTTGCACTTAAAAACTGGATTCATACCAAAGCTGTTTATAATCCATTAACGACATCGGCCAGCAAGCAGATTGATAATTTCACTTTGACACTTAAAACAGTTTAATCTCCAATATTATCTCCACCACTACATTCAAAAGCGTTCAACGAAATTAGAGTTATACTCTGACCACTATAATTTCTACATGAACTCCTAATGCGCTAAAGTGTTTTTAAAAAACAAGTGGATAAGTGCTCTTTTATATAAAAAAAGCGGAAAAATGTTTTTCAAGGTTGGCCAACCTGTTGTTTCTTTTTATAAGATCTAATGTATTAATTGAAGGTACCTTCTTAAACACACACGTATGTTTGTACAATAGTTCTATGAATAGATTCTACGGCTGTTTCTGTAGATTTTGTACATTTTAACTTATAGACTGTATGAAATATTGCTACACCTTGTGACTGTTCTTAGGAGATTTTATTATATACTTTTGCTACAACATTTAATAAAAATGTTTTATTAGAAATCTGTCTTCGCCTTCACTCTATTATTGGTCATAATAATCTTTCACAATAATCTCTATTCTCTCTCTCTCTCTCTCTCTCTCTCTCATTCTCTCTCTCTTTCTCTTTCTCTCTCTCTCTCTCTCTCTCTCTCTCTCTATATATATATATGTATATATATATATATATATATATATATATATATATATATATATACAGGTAGCTCTCAGTTTACGACGGGGTTAGGTTCCAGAAGGAATGGCTGTAAATTGAAACCATTGTAAATCGAAACCCAGTTTATAATGTAAGTCAATGGGAAGTGAGGGAGTTAGGTTCCAGGCCCCTCTCAAAATTGGCATATGTAACACCTAATACATTATTTTTAAAGCTGTGAAATGAAGACTTTAAATGCTAAACAGCATTATAAACCTAATAAAATAATCACACAAAACAGAATATATAATTAAACTAAGTTAAATGTACAAAAACAATTGCTAAACAGCATTATAAACCTAATAAAATAATCACACAACAAAAACTTTACTTGCATTTTTCTGCAAACAGTTCTTTCTATGCATTCCAATCTGGAATGATTTATAGACAGGAAGATCTTGTTCCTTTGCAAGCTGCTTGATAGCTCAGGTCTGGTTAAACTGATTAATTTCAGCTTGCTTGGCTTGCATATCTTTGCTGCAACACAAGCGGACAGCTCCACCTATTGGCTATTTTAATCAATGCACTGCTTCTTAATGCTTTTCAATAGCAATCACATGACTGAAAAAAAGATTGTTATTCTGAAACGGTGCAAATTGAACCATTGTAAACGGAGGGCCACCTGGGTATATATATATATATATATATATATATATATATATATATATATATATATACTTTTAGATCTTAATATCTGACTATAAAGAGGTACACAACTTCTGTGCTCACCCCATTTAGTTATTAGCTTTCCAGCGCTCTCTTTTCTTACTATACCTTTTCCTTAACACTTTCTTTGGCAGCTTGGAGGAAACTTCCTTTAGAAAAAAGAGCATATACCAAAACAACGCAGAGAATATATTTCTTCCAGCACACATATATTCATATATTACAATACACACAAAAATAAAGTCCAGCACTCACTCACAAACTCTCAGCTAAGTTTAAAAGCAAACTGGAAGAGTCAGTTACCGCATTTGGCCAAATGGGACAAGCCCAGGTACCACGTCAAGGTCTCTTCCAAAACCTGGGATCCTAATACAGCTACAAATGCAGACTCACATGCAAAGTGCAAGCTCATAATCAAACTGGGAACTAGTCAGGGTTCACAGACTTTTGTAATCACCCTTAAGCACAAGCAAAACAAGGAAAGTGGAACAGTACTTCCAGACCGGATATATTCATATACATATATATTTAATATTTACTGCCCATAACTGCAAGACTTACCCCCTTCAGGGTATGAGAACGAGGTTCCCATTGGAGCCCATGAAAGCACTCTCTTGTGAGCGCAATGCTTCTGTGCAATGCAAACGCATTGCACCCCACTTGTAATACCAGCACACATTTGCATGCGCTGGTATTACTAAGTTGAGTGCAAATATCGCTTTCACGGAAGCAATATTTAGCGCTCAACTTGTAATCTAGAACAAAATATACATAAAAATGATATATATAAATCTAATTCATAAACTGTAGGATATTCATTGATTCCGTTTTACTAAGTTAAATACATTATTTTCCTTTGTTTTAATGTAAAGTGCAGAAGACTCGGATGTTACAATATGCAAGCAAATATGTATGTAAGACTAACAAAGAATGTATCTCTGATTCCCATACTATGTCATGCCCACAACCTAGAGCAGGACACATTTGTGAGACAATTATAACCCCAGGACATGAAGCACACAAACGGAACTATTCCAGGAAATTTGGCAGAGCCGACAAACATGGTTTTTACCTCTCAAAGTATTCTACAAGTCTTTAGTGTGCCCTCTTGCACAGTGGGTCATTATTATTTCAGGCTTTTCCATAGAAAACTTTACAGTGTATCACAGTTCTTTTCTCCACAAAGCTATCCAACCCTTCCATTCTACTGTAATCCCTTCTCTTAAATACGCACAGCTTTTGTTTAGCCTTTTTCCATGTTTCATCTAAAGAGTTAAAAATAACAAGCCGTTGAAGGCACAGGGCATGTCAAGTGAAAAAGAGTGTCCACTATTGCTATAAAGTCTTATTTTTGTATATTAAATTTGTGCACTGTAAGAAATTCATGGAAAGAATTGCTATTTACACTTCACATATCACACACGTTCTTGTCATGTGTTATATGGGCACAGCTGTAGCTAAACACACAGAGAGTAAGTTTTGCGTTTTGAATATATGGCTTAATTTAAGCTAGTGAGTCATGTACTACAAATGGAGAAGGGAGTCAGTGTATAAATAAATTAAATAATGACGAGGATCTCAACAGAGCAAACAAAACAAATTCTGACTAACTTTTCACCAAAAGTTAAATTACACGGTTGAACTGAGTGACATAACCTACGGGATGTTGAAACTCTGAAGCCAACAGGAATCCCTGCTGTAGTAGCTAATTTAAAGTTAATTTGCAGCTGGCATAGACATCTGTGGGAAGGTGCAGACCACCAAGATTAAGGTGAGGTTTCTCTTGGACTCCCCCTAGTGGCTCTCCTGTGGTTGTGTTTGGTTTTGTACAGCTTTGCTCTATCTTTCCTCTATTAGTTTTTGCAGTGGTGCACAACGAAATTTCAGTCTAACGCCAGAAGAAATAACAAGAAAAGAATCAGCTTGGGTTTATATTTCTTTTTTTTTTTCTACTTAGTATTTTTTTTTCTTCTACCACACCTACAATAAATGTTGATTTTTGAGCCCAGTTTAGCAGCAGAACCAATAAAGATAAGTTGTTTGTATAAGAAGAAGTGATATAATGAGAAACTAGTGTATTGCTTGCACATATTTCATTGTGCTGTGAAATGTCTAGTTTAAATATGCAGAAAAGATCTGTGTAGTTCTAAATGTTCATGCTGTCTTTAAAAAGGGGAACCCTACTGCACTGGCATGTTGTGACTTGAAATGCTTCTTTAGTAGTTCAGAGCTTAAAGGGACATTAAACTTAAAATTGATTTCCCCATAACAGGCCAGATTATAAGTGGAGCACAAATGTTTGTGTGCAAGCGATATTGGGTTTTCAAGTTCGTTTGCATGCAGTTTAAATTGGTATTACAAGTTTAAAGTAAACTCGATCACTTGATCAAAATTCAAGTTAATGCTAAGTTAAGGTAGCCAAAGGGCTTTAACATAGAGGCACATACATATACATGTCTAAATATGTATATATAAATATCTATATATGTGTACATACATATGTGTTTATATGTGTATATATGTATTTACAGACACACATAAATACATAAGTATACATATATAGACATATAGATATAAGTGCATTGGAGCCCTTTGCAGTTAAGTAGATGAAAACATGTTAAAGCATATTTATGCAATATTAATATTTAATAAAGTGTTGTACTGTGTATTTACTGTAAATATTTGACATTCTGATGTTCTGCACATAGCAGAATATGTTCTAAGTATTTGTAAATAGATATTTCTATATATATCTGAATCGAGTTTAGACCAGAGGGGTGCTTTGTTTGAAGATTAAAAATCCAAAACACCTCCCTCTGGTCTAAACGCCTCTCCTTATCTCCCCCTCTTCTGTGTCTAGGGACATGATCAATACCCTGTACTGTTAACAGGGAATCATTAGAATTGTGTTCCTGCCTAAAGTGTTTCGCTATAGGAGTAGTGCTATCCAGATTCCCTATATCCCTAAGATGTTGTAATACTCTATCTCGTAGGGCACGTTTCGTGAGCCCTACGTATTGTTTTTTACATCCCTGGCACGTTAGCAAATAGATAACGTGTGTAGTATCACATGTAATTCTGAAGTGTATATCAAATTCCTTGTTTGTATTACTTGATTTGAATTTAGTTCCTTGTTCAATATGGGTGTAAGTTTTGCAAATTTTGCCATTGCACTTGTTGCAGCCTATTATTCTGAGGTAACATTGAAGGAGCCAATATGCTTCTCAAAGTATTTGCTCTACGTGCCGAAAAATGGCAACCCTCATCAATAATCTTCTTAAGTTTGGCATCACTCTTAAGGATAGGTAAGCAACTATGTACAATGTCATAAATCTTTGTGTAGCCCTTACTATAATTGGTAATGAAAGTAGGCTTGGTACCTATTCTTTGTTCTGATTGTTTCTTATTCTTATCTTTGTGTATCAAATCCTCCCTATTCATTGTGTCTTGAAAATGGATGGAAAATTTTAAGCAACTTGCTAATTTTCTTCTATTATCAAGTTCTCTTGGTATCCTTTGTTAAAGAGCAATCTTAGCGAGCTCAGGAGCATGCACATGTCTTTAGCCATCTAGTAGCAGTGTTTTCAACAATGTTAATAGCAATTTTATACAATTAGTTACAAGCACTGCTGTCATAGTGCTTGATTACAAGTGGAGCACTATTGTGTGGACAGACATGATACAATGTAGCGTATCATGTCCGCATACGCTGTCGGCATTTATCATTGCACCAGCAATTCTGGTGAACTGCTGGTGCAATACTGGCCCCTGCAGATTTGCGGCCAATCTGCCGCTAGCAGGGGGGTGTCAATCCGCCCGCTGCTTCATAAATTGACTACTTAGCGTAAAGTGTAAGGGTTAAATAAAAGTGTTCACTAAACACATAATAAACAAATAAACTATTACACTCATATATACACTTCCTGATAAAAAAATAATATTAATATTAATATTTTTTTATAAGGATTAAAAGGGATATGGGATATGGCAAGGTATTTACTGGAAAGGGCTATATATATATATATATATATATATATATATATATATAATGTACTTACAGAGTAGGTTGGTCATTAAGAGGTTTAACAAAAACAATTTTTAAGTAGACTGGCCCTTTAAAAATTATATATATATATATATATATATATAGTCTTTTAGTAAGAAAGTACTTGCTGGGTTTTTAATAAAACTTCTATTCTTTTACAATGAAAGCTAAGTTTTATTATAAACCCAGCGAGTACTTTCTTACAAAAAAATTGTGTTTACTTCTGATTCAGCACTCTGGTGGATAGTTCTCAATACTTGAGATTTGGGGTGCAGGCCCTGATCTACTATACTATACTATATATATATACACAAACTCCTATACACATATTGGGCTAGAGTACAAGTTGAGCGCAAAATATAGCATCCCCGAAAGCAATATTTGCGCTTAACTTAGTAATACCAGCGCATGCAAATATAAATATATATGTAAATGAATATCTGGAGTCCAAAACAATATATAAATCTGTCTAAATCACAAACAAATAAAATACTCAAAACAATGTGATTGCTTGTAGATTTCAAGGATTGTACCTCCAAAAGAAAAGAAAGTGCAAGTGGTGAAGTCCTGTGATGCATTATGGCATCAGAAAAAAATGTACAATGCACTCACATACTCCAGAGCTTAACATACATCAAGTTCTAGATTTATAGGATCTTTGAAACTCCTACCGGAGACATAGAAGTGGAACAATAACTGAAAAGTATTAAAACAATTTATTAAAAAAACGTGAAATCACCAGGCTTAAACCACAGCAAGACCCCCCCGCTGACACTGACCCTTTGTAAGAACAATGTCTCTAAGTTGTGGTGTATATGGCTCAGAAGGTAATTCTCTGCCCTTACGTGACAAAGCCAAGCTTTCATTGGTGAAACGTATGTCAGAGTACTTTGTGACATCACCGTAAGGGCGGAGACTTACCTTCTGAGCCATATACACTGCAATATGTACAGTAAATACACAGTATAACACTTTGTTAAATATGAATATTGCATAAATATGATTTTTCATGTTTACATCAACTTGACTATAAAGGGATCCAATGCACTTATGTATATGTCTATGTATACATATGTATTTATGTGTTTATATGTGTATATATGTCTGTAAATACATATATACACATATAAATACATAAATACATATGTACACACATATAAACACACACACACACACACACACACACACATATATATATATATATGTATATATATATATATATATATATATTATATATATTTAAAGAAAAAAGAGATAAATATGCGAAAGAAAAATAATGAAATCATTTCTTAAAGTAAGGAAATACAGTACTCTTTAAATATTGAAACAAAATATCTGTTTATTCTCAATTATATAGATACCATTCAGGTATGGGTAGATTCCCTTGTGAAGCAAACAAATGCATAAATATACGTGGATTTCAGTATTGTACCTTAACACATACATATATCACATTGCATGATCATTATATATCCCTTTATGACCATATGCACCTATCTTTAGACATGAATCAGACAGTCCATCCTAAAAGATACAAAGTATCCATTACAACTGTTGTTACAGACAGTCATTCCTAATGTATTCCTTTGGATTGTCCATCCTAAACATTGTGGAATATAAATACCGGTTTTTTAACTTCCAACTTTTAGTGGGGCTCATAAACCTCTGGAGCCGTGTTTAAACAAGCTTTCAGCTCATGTTAGGCCATGAAAAGCCTTCTGTGGGAGCCAAACTGTGCAGCCAGCAACCGCGGTAAACAACCACACTTCAGGTGAAGCCGCACTTGCAGAACTTATTCTGCTTACCGGATCTGTTGACACCTCTTATAGTCAGGAGCCGTCATCACCCTCATAGGCACACCGCAGCCACCATGGAGACTTCACCTGATTCTCTCACAAACAGTCTACTCTGGACCTTCAGCGGATCTTACCCAGTGTGTGACGTCATCATTTTCTGCTCTCTGCTACCAGGTATGTTGTTTCCAGGTACTTGAAGCGTGTTAGTGAAAAACGCTTAGGACAAATCCTTTTCTCACATCAGCCGCTAAAGCAGAATCTGTTAAGGATGTGCATCTCATATGCCAGACATGCCAAAGAAAGTGTCTTTAGGTCTTCACAATGAACAAACAGAGAAAGCCTTACTTTAAGAAAGGATTTGATTATTTTCCTTTCGTGTATTTCTCTCTTTTGTCTTTCAATAAATTCATTGTTAAGGGTCCGCACCGAGTATATAAGATGATATGGATATAAATTTAAATTCATAATTAATATCCGTAGTATATTGAATGGATTTGATTTTAAATATTAATCCTCTCCCCATCCTAATAATTTAATATATAGGTATATATATTTTATTATTATTATTATTCTTTATTTATAAAGCACCAACTGATTCCGCAGCGCTGCCCATGGGTACAAGGATAAAAGTACAATGGAGAAACAATACAATAAAAGACAAATTTTACAGAGAAATACAGGGGGGATTGAGGGCCCTATTCCTGTGGGAACTTACAATCTAGATGATTACACATATACATCTTTGTCTGTCTTTTTTTTCTAAGACGTGAGACCTCATATTTTTGAGCCCTTATAACTTTTTTGTGCAATAATTGTTTTAATAATTTTTTTTTACATAGTGTTATTTTGAGCGTAACTGTACTTTTTAATGTTAAGCAGAGATCTGAGGACATGCTATCCTGACGCTCGTTAACTTCAATTGTGCTCAAGTGATCGTGTTTACTCTTAACTTGTAATACGAGCGATACCTATGACGTACGCAAACAGCCACAATAAACCTGATATCGCTTGCTCATAACTGTTAGCTCTCCACTCAAAATCTGGTCCATATCTTACAGATAACCTGCCACTTGTAATCTAGCCCTAAGATGGGTGATAGTAGCTAATATATATAAGCTTTTAATTATCTTTCTTTGGGTAGAAGGTTTCTTTAGACTTGGGTTTTTTAACTTGTATGATATATCATTTCAAATTAATAAGTAAATCCTATTACACAGATATGAAAACAAAATGATAAAATTCAAATGTCAGGAAATATAAATGAACAAGATCATTGAGTATTTATTTGGATCTACGACAAACCATTTTTAAATTAAATTTACATTAGCACTATGTATGACTAAAACAGTGTTTTCTATATTTAAGTATTGCTTTTATACATGTTGAAGTTGTGGGAAAATAAAGTGGTTTCACAATTACAGAAGAAATTTTATATTCTTAATATTCAACTTTTCATTCCAATTGTACATATTTTTTCTGCAGAAACATATAATGTTATAAAAACAATTTTCCCGCTATACACAGAAGGGTTATTCATTTACAAGTTCCATTCCTTTACACTTATTTGTTTTGGTTGGTTCCACCATACAAAAAAATTAGTGATCTGGAAGGAATATGTTGGTCTTGGCTTACGATAGGATTGTCTTCAATAGGCTTTGTTTTCTCTGGCAGGGTCTCCGCTTCTCCATCTGTTTCTCATGTTTATGCTGCAAAAGTTTTGATGGACGCGTATCCTGCAGACACGTGCTTGGACCAAAGTGGTGCATTAACACACACATATTCATGTCATCCCACTCAAACAGTGGCATGACCACTTTGTTCAGGGAGTGACAGTCTCTTATATGGGAGATATCAAGCCTCTTGCAGTCTCTGTTTAGCTGTATCTCTTGTGCAACGGTAAAAACTACTTTATCATATCAGACAAGCAAAATAATTAGCATTAGGATTTCTATTTCAGCAATGATTTATTAAGATACAGGGTTGGATTACAAGTGGAGCACTCATTTATCGCGAGCCTCCAATTGGAGCCTATGGAAGCACCCTCTCGTAAGCGCAATCCTTCCTAGAACTCGCGTTCGAATTGCGGTCAACTTATAACAGCGCACATTAGCGTGAACTAGTATTACTCAGTAGAGCGCAAATATCGCTTTCACGAAAGTGATATTTAGCGATTCACTTGTAATCTGGCCCACAATGTCATCAGTACCAAGAATCTTGCAAGAAGAGGTTAAATGTGATGATTAAAGGTGTTAGGAAGTAGTTTTAAACAAGAAAAAATAAACTAGTACATTCTATTCTGGTTAAAAAAATAACATATAAAGATTGTTTTTCTATAATTTTATGTTTACAGATTTTGGAAGATTTTCATAAATTCTAAATTTGAATTAGAATATGATCTATTCATATAATAGAATAAAATCTAAGGTGGTAAGGTGGTAAGTAATTTTAAAATTACATTAATATTTTTAAAGGTATACTTAATTGTAGATTTATTAAGCTGCATATGCAGCTTTTCTGCTTATGTGGAGCAGGTTTGCATAACCAAATCTGCTGCCACATATTTAAGAAACAGAAACTGCTTTGTTTTTTCTTCTCTGCCACCAAAGAAGTGGCAAGATCAGTCACCCAGACACTCGCTAGTTTAGGGTGATTGACATACTCAGCTCTAGCGCAATACATTTTGCTGTGTGATGAAACATTGCAAATGGTGATTGCAGGCAGTGACATGTTCACTAATTGTATGGGATAGTAAATGTACTCCTTAGTATGTATCAGCAATTAAAGGCATGCAAAAGTGCCCTATTGTTGCATATAACTGTGTTTAACACATAATTAAAGTCAACACAAGAACAGTAATGCACTTCTAGGACCTAGCTGAACACATCTGGTTATCCAATTGCAAGAGGCATATCTGTCTTGCCACCAATCACCTGCTGGATTCCAGTAGTGCAGTGCTGCTTCTGATCATCCTTAAATATTCCTATAACAATGAAGAATTTAAAACATCAAGGAAGTTATTTACATATTTTGTAATTATTTAAACCTATAACATAGTAGACTCTGCATCTAAACAGACTTCATAAACCATAATCGGTTTGTGCCGGTAGTAAACAATCAGCGCACCAGATAGGATGTCACAGAGCGGTGAGCGGAACTGGAAGTAAAGTGACAGTTAGCTGCATTTTGTGCTAAACCATCACAATTGATGCTGAGTCCTCACTAGCACAAGGGATTGTTTAATGCGACTAACCAGATAGCCCAAGAGAGCCTTGAGAAAGACCCAATCAGGTCGAAATGCGTAGGCGGTCACTTGGACTATCCGGTGAGCACTTTGACCTCAGTTTTGATGTATTATTTTTACAGTTTTGCACTAGTATTTGTTTGTTTCTTTGCTTTACAGGTTTACTTTTCAGGTACTAAGGCGAGTATTCTTTTGCTTGATATTCACTGAATTTAATCATCTCTGGACATCGAGAAAAGGACTTTGGAACTTTTTCGGAACTATGTACTGAGCTACTAGTGCTGGCACTTAGTCTTTTAGAGGTATCAGATTAGGCTGTATTTGTATTATTTGTTTAATGTGCTAATATGTATGTTTGATATACACAATAAATCTTCATATTTATGAGACTCGGTATGATGTTTAACCTTTTTTAAAGGCTACCTGATATATATTCTTTTATTGACTTTTTTTCCTCTGATTGGCACAAGAGTTGTTTGGGTAGTTTACAACGTTCTAGCCTCTCTTGGATACTAGATACGTTGCGCTTTATTTGCTGCTTCTGAGCATATCTAAGTAAGTAAATTTGATAACAGGAGTAATCTGAAATATCTCTTAAAATTGAATCTATTAAATCTGAGTAACGGAAATGTAAATGTGACTGCTGTGTTAATTTAAACCCTGTATTGCAAATGATCTGCACAAAAATACATTTGTTTAAATGCATTTTTGTTAGCAAAATGTGTATTGTTTTGCAGTCCAAGGACATACTCCTTACAAGCATTTTTTGCAGTAATTCTTTGCTGCGCTTATTAAGCAATTGCTGTGAAGAATGTTGCAGGGTCAATGTTCTGCATCATAAATAATTTGTTCCAGCATCTCTAAAAACAGATGAAAAAACACATAAAAAGTGGAGAAAACAAATAATCACATTACATTACAAAGTTTTGTTTGCACACCATGTAACATTTTACTGTTAATGCCCTTTAACTGCAGTAAAAATATGGCAATTCCTTATATATAAACAATAATGTGATTGTGATTGTAATGTGAATTAAATCTAATTCAGGTTCATATATCCAGTTTTAAATTTAAAGTGTCAATTGGTAAAAAGGATTTTACGCTACAAAGGAAAATACACCAGTTTAAGAAAGAAAATTGTTTTGTTCAGTGTAGATTCTTTACTTTCCTGCTGAATTTTTGTAATCTGACCGCAATACATATGCTTTTATTTAGTAGACTTGCCCACGACATGTGCAAAGAAGTACAGACTAATTGCTAAAATTGTCTTTGTAATCCCCTCATTAGATAATTCAACAGCTAAAGAAGCAAATGAAAATGTAATATGCTCCATTGACTTTTGTTCCTACACAATTCAAAATTGTGAAAAATGATAGTACTTAATAAAGTAAAATTGGACACACTCATTTTTCATTGCTTATGTTTCTTAATAATCATAATTAATAAAACTGGGATGACTATCTTTTCCATGCACTGAGGAACTGCATAATTATTATTAATGGTTTTAGAAGATTTGTGCATAACTTTTTTCATGGCAATGACAGCCTTTTGGAATAAAACCAGCACAATTAAATAACCTATGTTTTTATTGTAAGTGGAATGATTCTATTCAGGTCTAAGTTGAGGAAAGCCAGAGATTCTCACTTTGGGGCAGTGTCTTTGATGCAATAAACCTCTCATGCTTTGAAAGCTAGCAGCACACCATCCTTATGAGGCAGCTTCATGTTAGCTTCACACTGAAAGTAATATGCTTGTAGAGGACTATGTACAGTCTGTTCTGATACACATACAAATCCCAGTATGATGATATTTACCTTCCATTCAAGGGTATAACTACATCTCACTAGGCCCAGGAAAAAGTCTGTTCAACAATGCTTTTTCTTGCTGTTTGCAATAAGCAGAAGAGGAACCAGCAGCCACATAGAATAAGGAGAAGCTGTTTCTCTGTGGTTGTTACACCCTCACTCATCTTTTCTACCTGGCTAGTAGGTACTATTTATGATGGTGGGTTTTTCTGCACAGCAACACTATGGTGGCCATCTTGGAAACTCTGTCATCAAATTGTAAGGGCAAATCCATGCACTTTCCTTAAACTGGAAAGTTTAACTGGCCAGAAATGATGCCTCTGGAGCCCTGGTCTCTCCATACCCCTGTGACAACTAGAGATGTGGGCCCAGTCTCAACTGAGACCTCTTAGACCCCTGTGGTTACTCGTCTGCTTCCATCTTATTGTAGTTTTGTATATAGCAGATGCCCCCGCAATGGATGAAGACTTTTTGCCGCCTGCGATGGATGAAGACTTCTCGCCGCCTGGATGAAGATGGATGTCCGGACTTCAGGAACTGTGAGTAGATTTCCTGAGGTTAGTGTTAGTTTTTTTTTTAGTTTTTTTGCGTAAGTTTTATTTTAGATTAGGGTTTTGAAGGGCAGTAAAAGAGCTGAATGCCCATTTAATGGCAATGCCCATACAAATGCCTATTTAGGGGCAATGGGTAGTTTAAGATTTTGTAGACTTTTTATTTTATTTTGGGGGGTTGGTTGGGTGGGGTTTTACTTTTAGGGGGGACTTTGTAAATTTGTAAGGTAAAAGAGCTGTTTAACTTAGGGCAGTGCCCTGCAAAAGGCCATTTTAAGGGCAATTGGTAGTTTATTGTTAGGTTAGCAGGTGTTTTTATTTTTTTTGGGGGGGGGGTTGTTTTTATAGGGCTATTAGATTAGGTGTAATTTTTATTATTTTGGATAATTTCATTTTTTTTGTTGTAATCTTAGAGTTATGAGTTTTGTGAAACATTTTTGTTCGCAAACTCCATAACTCCTGGTCTAAGATTGCGGAATGGATCACGGCGGTATGGGCTGTAACGCAAGCATTTTAGCCAAACCGCGCAACCTGTAATACAGCACTATAGGAAAATCCTGCACTCAAACGTCATTTTTTGAGTGTGGAATGGATAATTGAGTAAAGGCTAAAATGCTTGCAATATAGCTATATATATATATGCGCAATGGCCAATTTTTCAGCAGTATAGCCGTACCTCACCATAATGAAAAACTTGTAATTTTGCCGTTAGTTTGCAAAACCATTTACATGTTAGTTTTTGTTTATGTATTAGTTTGGTAACTTAGGGGGTCAGCTGGTTAGAGGTTGGTAGATACTGTACTTTGCTATGGGGTTGCGGCTGTTTAGGTTTTAATAGTGTAGAGGGTACTTTGTGATGTGCTGGTTTAGGGGTTAATAGTGTAGAGGGGTACTTTGCGATGTGGGTGTGAGGCAGTTTAGGGGTTAATAGTGTATCTGGGTACAGTTTAGGGGTTAAAAGTTTAGCCGGCATTTTGCGTTGTGGGGTTTGGAGTTAACCATCCTGATCTGATACAATTGGGATTATTGACAGCCCCTGCTAGCAGCTGATTGGCCCACAGTGAGCAGGGGGTGGCATTGCATAAGACTTTTTGGTTAAATGCTTGTGCAATGATAAATGGGGACAGCGTATGCTACAGCAAACCATGTCCGCTCGACATTTGATAAATAGAGCCCAGAGGCTCAAGTGAGTAAAACTGTATTTTATTACATCCAGTATTGTACTGCATCTGTCTTCTCATCCAGAAATGTAGAGAAGTATGATGCAGAGCTTATTTTTAACATTCCTTAAATCCTGTTAGACACCTTGCAGACCTGATGGATTTGGCAGTGCAAAATTATATATAGTGATTGGAAAATGATAAACTATTCAGAACATACTTGACATGCATGGGGCTATGGCTGTATATTCTGCTATATTTGGTCACTGAACTCTAATAGTTGACATTTTGAATTTAAAACTTGAATTTAAAAAATAAAAAGGAAATATGTTAAATTCCATAGTGAGATCAACACTGTCTGAAGAATGGTAGACAACAAAAAGGAAAACCTCACATCAGAAACTTTAAAGAACTGTTATTTTTTTTTAATTTACCATAGATGGCAATTCATGTATGAGAGGGCAGTATTTTCTTTAACATTATTTAGAGCCTTGCGAGTGAGTGATCTTGTGACTTCATATCACAATTCAGTTATCCAATAATTCAATTTTAATCTTAAACCCAATAAAGATCAACAAGATTGTAATGAGGGAGATGGTTTCCTGTCTCAAGGGTACATCAGGGTTGGCAGTCTTCCCCCTTTTTCCTATATATCTCTCATGTTCCAGCATTAGCATCTAAGGGTTTGGATTGTTGGCCACTCATATTTTCATTTGACAGAGGTCCAGGCATTATATAGTTATAGAGAATGTCTAGTACTCATGTACAGTATTTTCAGAATTATGTGCAAGCTGTAGGGTCACTGCATTGACCCCAACCATGCAAACAAACCTGAATCTCAGTCTCACCATCCATTAGAGACATGATTAAGGATTGTTTCTGGAAACATTGTTTGGTGCTTTTGATCCATGTTAACTAAATAAATATAGTTTTTGGCATTTATAATTGTATGGTGTCATTTTAGTTTATTTTCAGAGCTTCAGCTATTTTCATTGCCATGGTTTTACAGTTTGCTATCAGACATGAAAATGGTCAGGAGGCTTGGGTAAAATGTACTGAAAAAAAGTACTCTGTCTTTCTTACTAAGGAAGGCATGGTGTAAATGGAATAAACTGGAAGTTCCGGTGCTTCATCTTGGTGGCAATAATGTTGGTGACCATTCAGTTTAATTTCTATTATAAAGTCATGGTTGTCTTTATACTCAATGGCCAGACCTTAGGATACTTTGGTCTAGAATTAGTTTGCACTTGCACTGTCATCATCTTTTCTCCACTAAGATCATGCCAAGGAACAGGAAAAGGTGGTATAGAAAGGCATAACATATAGTGTTCATTTTATTTTGTATGCCAACAATACTTCTAGTTATTTGATTTTGTACTGCCTGATATATTTATCAGATACATGATTGCATTTATTCCTTAGTATGAAGTACAATACTTAAAGGGACACTGAACCCAATTTGTTTTTATTCAGATAGAACATGCAATTTTAAGCAACTTTCTAATTTACTCTTATTATCAATTTTCTTCGTTCTCTTGCTATCTTTATTTGAAAAAGAAGGCATCTAATATAAGGAGCCAGACAATTTTTGGTTCAGTACCATGGACAGCACTTGTTTATTGGTGGGTGAATTTATCCACCAATCAGCAAGAACAACCCAGGTTGTTCACCAAAAATGGGCATGCATCTAAACTTACATTCTTGCATTTCAAATAAAGATACCAAGAGAATAAATAAAATATAATAGATAATTATTGATAATAGGAGTAAATTAGAAAGTTGCTTAAAATTGCATGCTCTATCTGTATCACGAAAGAAAAAATTTGGGTTCAGTGTCCCTTTAACTGTATCAGGCGATTGCCCAGAGTCTAGAGGCAGTGACAGCTGTGCCATTATCACGGGATATTGCCAATTCTACCCATGAGGTTGTTCCAGGAGGTGCCTGCTTATTCTCCTGTGTGGCAGACTGAAGACCGCCTTAGGGTTTAAACTAATTCATTAATTTGAATATATTCTGTTTTTTTCACAGTTCTTTATATTCAAGCTATCTTTGTAATTTATGTTTGCAGTCTTACGGATATATCACAAGTAGCATGCTAATATTTTTGCTGCTTGAGTGGTAACTATGCTCATTGCCGGATTATCACAGGTATTACAAGTTAAAAGTAAAAAGTTAGTGAGTGAGCAAAAGACTCAGTTGGCTTGAGAGAGAGAGAGAGAGAGAGAGAGAGAGAGAGAGAGAGAGAGAGAGAGAGAGAGAGAGAGAGAGGAAGGAAGGGGAGAACAGGACAAAGGAGACTTTTGGAGTAGTATGTCATATACACAAAAAAACGAATGTGCATAATAATAAATGCCCACTCACGTGATTTAACCTCACTTGTATGATGTATCTTCTAAGCATGTATCAAAAAACAATCACCGTCACAGCCTGAAGATATCCATGTCCCACATCACTTCCTTGTAGCTAGTTACAGTCGTGAATCTCTTACGGTATTCAGGGGGAGGTAGTTGGAATAGAAGGCCAAAAAATGGAATGTATACAGATAAAAGTTTTGTTTATTGATATAAAAACTATGGCACACAAGTCCAAAGTTAAAAACAATATCACAATGAAAGACAAACAAATAATAAATGTATTAAGAAGCAGTTGCTTATAAGTGCTTAAAACCCGTCTGCTAAAAGTGTGAACAGCTTCACAAAAAGCTGGGGCGTAGCCTGACGTATTACAAGACGCTATTGATCGCTTCATCAGAGGTAGGGTACACCCCCACATAGTCTCTTATTTATACGCGCACACTGGGATGGATATTTTCTACTAAGGCATTTTTGAAAATTGCATGTCCCCACTAAGACAAAGTTACCATCACCTATACTTATTAAAGAACATATTTGTTCTTCTTTATATAGTTTATATTTTAAAAGCACATAATTATGCTGTGACTCTTTTCATTATGACAAAATCTAATTAGAACCAGACCATGGACTCTATTTAACAAGCTCCGAATGGAGCTTGATGGCCCCTGTTTCTGGCGAGTCTTCAGACTCACAAAGACCGCTGCTCCATAACCTGTCCGCCTGCTCTGACACCCCCCTGCTGGCGGCCTATTGGCCGCGAGTCTGCAGGGGGCGGCATTGCACCAGCAGCTCTTGTGAGCTGCTGGTGCAATGCTGAATACGGCGAGTGTATTGCTCTCCGTATTCAGCGAGGTCTGTCGGACCTGATCCGCACTGTCGGATCAGGTCCGACAGACCTTGATAACTTGGGGCCCATAGCACAAATAGGAATGTATCTCATCCCACATGAATATTTTCAAATGTATACATAGATACAATTATTTGAAAATGTGTTCAGAATATTATTGTGCCACATTAAACCATTATGGAACATTTCCCTGAATGTGAGAGGAGATGTTCCATATACATAAATAATATACTGCACACATAGATCGCAATCATTCTGTGGGACAAAGTATTTTAAGTGAAGGGTTATGGTTCAAGTTAGAGAAAAGCAGCAAGATCAATATCTCTATTTAGACCAGATACACCTTTGTTTGCTAGTACCAAACCACAGAAATCCCACTTTTATCTTCCCTAGAAATGATATGGTCAAACAAATATATAAACCTCCAAATAAGAGATAAAACAGGGAATACAAGAGGGAAATAAAAGGGAACAAAAACAAGTTCATCACAACAATACTAAGAATAAAAATAAAAACAAGAATAGGAATGGTCACACTCAACAGTATAATACACCTAGAAACCACCGTGCATAAAGTGATGCAGAGAGGGAAGATATAGACACTGTCAACTTAAATATGAGCCGATAGCAACATAGGGAACCACATTTTTTAGAGAGATGCCCCAGAAACAGGTCAAACTATTACACTCATATATACACTTTTTAATGAAAAAAAATATAGTTTTAATATTGATCAAAAGGTTTTAAAAGGGTTAGAATATTATATATATTATTTTTTAACCCTTTGAAAACCTTTTGATCAATATTAAACTTATATATTTTTATTACAAAGTGTATATATAAGTGTAATAGTTTATTTTAATATGTTTTGTGAAACTTTTTTTTAACTCTTACACTTTACTTTAGGTTTCAAGTCACGCTAAATATTCTAGTGCAATTTCGGCTTATCATTTGAGTGCAAGCTAAAACTTTCAACTAGTAATAGGTTGTGACATCCATTAAAAGTATCATTTGCGCTAGAGTGATGTTGGCCACACCAACCCTTCTCTGGTTCACCAGTTCACCAGAAGTGCTTGTGCATCGCCCCCCTGCTGATTCGCTGCTTGCAGGGGGTGTCAATCAACCCGATTGTATAGGATCTGGCGGATTGATGTCCACAGCCTCAGAGCAGGCGGACCAGTTATGGAGCACTGGTCTTTAGAACGCTGCTTTATAACTGCTGTTTCCAGCGAGTCTGAAAGGTCGCGCGGAAACAGGGGCATCAAGCTCCATTCGGAGCTTGATAATTCGACCCCATAGACTCTACAAATGGGATATTTAACTCTTCTTAATTTAACATCTAATAATTTGAAAGCAATAGCTACACTAACACAATAAAGATGATTCAAATTGTGGCTTAGAAATGAAAAATCTAAAATTCAAAGACTAGTGTAGCTTTGAAATATCCGTTTCCAGACATATTTTTGCTGAATAGTATAATATTAATATAAATAATATAATAATAACAAATATTTAAATGAAGTAATTATTTAAAAAATGTTGAGAAAAACCATTAAAACTAAATTAGTTGCATCTCTCTAAATAAACTAAGGTCACATCTTTAGATAGGTTAGCAATTCCATTAGCCAACAACCATCAGTAAGTACACTATAGGTGTTTGTGACTAGACACAAGAGTCTTATGCTTTTCAATCCTTTTCTTTTTGAAAGCTTTGTAATAATGGCTGGTGCAGGAATTATGAGGAAGTGGGTAATAATGGTTTTGAATGCAGAGAGCTAGACATAATAATTAAAGTTCATTTAAAAGGATAGACTTGTTGGCAAATAAATAATCACCTTCAATGAGCTAAACAGGTTAACTAAACAGTTTATCAGACGCCTCCTTGATCTCCATGAGTCTATATTTAAAATGGCCTGAGAAATAACTATTTTGCACATTGGTAAGATGTTATGCGCTTGTCATATTTTTGCAGTAACTATTTAGTGCATACTTTCAGATTTGATTAAGATTCAAAAGTGAGACACAAATATAATGTATTTAACTGGAACATATTAAGTTTGTAAACACAATTTATTTAAAAGAACATTAAACTGCTGTGCACAACTATAAAAGAATAGTAACTTCTCACTATGGGCTAGATTAGAAGTGAGGCGCAAACGGTTCAGCGATCTAAGAGCTGTAGTAAACTGGTTTCCGAAAATAGAAAATGCACAAAACAACAAAAATACATTGCAAAGTACACTTACACTCATAAATAAACTATTAACCCCTAAACCACCGTCCTCTACATTGCAAAGTACCTAAATAAACTATTAACCCCCAAATCACCACCACCCCACATCGCAAACCCTAATTAAAACTATTAATCCCTAAACAGCCAGCCCCCACATTGCAAAGTACATAAATAAACTATTAACCCCTAAACCACCATCCCCCCACATCGCAAACACTAATTAAAATGATTAACCCCTAAACCGCCATCCCCCACATCATAAAGTACATAAATAAACTATTAAACCCCAAAACCACCATCCCCCCCAATCTTAAACACTAATTAAAACTATTAACCCCTAAACCGCCATCCACCCACATCGCAGAGTGCATAAATAAACTATTAACCCCTAAACCACAATCCCCTCACAACACAGTTATAAACTAATATCTAATCTCTCTAACCTAACAACCCCTAACTTAATCAAAATAAAAATACCGCTAAATTTATTTAAAAAAATCCTAACTACCGTAAACAACTTAATTTTAAAATTAAATAAAAATCTAATCTTACCTTTAAAAATAAAATTCTAATGTTACACAAAATAAAAAAAAAACTAACATTACACACAAAAAAAAACTAACATTATAGAAAATTAAAAACCTAACTTTACAAAAAAACAACAAAAAACTAACATTACAAAAAAAACTAACATTACACAAAATAAAAAAAAACTAACATTACACAAAAAAAAAACTTACATTACACAAAATAAAAAAAACTAACATTACACAAAATAAAAAAAAAAGTAATTGCCAAAAATAAAAAAATGTAATCCTATTCTAATACCCCTTAAAAACAGCAACCACAGAATACAAAAAACCCTATTCTAAAAATAAACTACCAAAAAGGCCTTTTGTAGGGCATTGCCCTAAAGCAATCAGCTCTTTAGGAAAAAAAAAAAAAACACTTACCCCTCTATTCAGCTCCTTTGGTGCCCAAAAAAATTAAAACCGTAATCAATTAAAAAAAAAAATCAATAAAAAAAAATACACCCAGAAAAACCTTACACTAACCCCCAAAGTTGGTACTCACCGATGAGTATGGTCGGCGCTCCATCCTTATCTCGGCTGCACTCCATATTCATTGCGGGTTCATCTTCATCGTGGGTCAATCTCCTAACTTCATCTCTTGGCGGCTGTGACAGCAATGGCAGTCCACCTCTTCAGATCAGTGACAGGGAGCTCATCTTCATGCAGTCTCCAGTCTCACACTAAATGGTTAATGCAAAGTACCCATTTTCTACTTGCATTCCTATTGGCTGATTTGAATCTTCAAATTTAAATCAGTCAATAAAATGAAAGGAAAAAACTTTCATTCCATTGGCTGATTTGAATTTGAAGATTCAAATCAGCCAATAGGAATGCAAGGGTACCCCTATATAAAAGGGGACCTTGCATTCACTATTCAGTGTGCGGTTGGAGACCTCATAAAGAGGAGCACCCTGTCAGTGATCTAAAGATGAGGACCGACGTCGCCACCGGATGAAGTTAGAAGATGGACCTAAGATGGAAATGGATGAAGATGAAACTCCGCCAGGATGAAGATGGAGTGCGCCCATCATCATTGGTGAGTACCAACTTTAGGGTTAGTGTTAGTTTTTTTTTAGTTTTTTAGGTGTTTTTTTTTATAGATCAGGGGTTTTATTTTTTTGGCAACAAAAGAGTTGAATGCCCTTTTACGGGCAATACCCATCCAAATGCCCTTTTAAGGGCAATGCCCAATGCCCATCCAAATACCCTTTTGGTTTTTATTAGTTAGGCTTTTTTTATTTTGGGGGGCTGTGGTAGTGGGGGGTTTTAATGTTTGAGGAGTCAGTGGGGTTTTTTCACCAAAAGAGCTGATCGCATTAGGGCAATGCCCTACAAAAGGCCCTTTTAAGGGCAATTGGTAGTTTCTTTGTAAAACAGGGTTTTTTATGTTTTAAAAGGCATTAGAATATGATTAAATGTTTTTATTTTGTGTAATGTTAGTTTTTTTTTATTTTTCTATAATTTTAGTAGCTTCTTGTGTAATGTTAGTTTTTTTTATTTTGTGCAATGTAAGGTGTTAATTTTTAAGGTAAGATTAGGTTTTCATATAATTTTAAAAGGTAAGTTATTTTTCTTTTAAAGATAGGATTTTTTTTAGTAAATTTAGGGTTATTTTAATTTAAGTTAAGTTAGGGGTGTTAGGTTAGAGGGTTTAGATTTTAGTTTATAACTTTGCTGTGGGGGATGGAGGTTTAGGGGTTAATAGCTTATTTAGGTACTTTGCAATGTGGGGAGGGTGGCAGTATAGGGGTTAATAGTTTAAATTAGTGTTTGCTATTTGGGGGTATGGTGGATTAGGGGTTAATAGTTTATTTAGGTACTTTGCGATGTGAAGGGATGGCGGTTTAGGAGTTAATAGTGTGTTTGCAATGTGGGGGGATGGCGAATTTGGGTTTATTAGGCTAGTGGCTTATGGTAGGGTGTTAGTTTTTTCACATTTTTTTCTTTGACTTCTATAAGGAATGTGAAAATGCGAGGACGTTTGCGCAAGTAGGGTGTTCATTTTGTCCACCCACTTTTTTGTCTATTGATTTCTATTGGGGAATACATGCACATGCACACAAAAAAACACAGCTTAGGATTTTTGGACTTTTCGGGTTACCGCTAGCGCAAATTACGTTATTTTGCAACTTGTAATACCAGCAGAACCTGACAAGCGCAAAAAGCTTAACTTTGCTAACGCAAAAAAAATATTTACCACAGCAATTTAGCCCTATGTTATTTAATTTCATTGTGTTCCTGCAGCTCTTTCCAAATCAGTTTTCCTTTTTAATAGCTTAAAGGTTCCAGATACTGAAGCTCCGCCTCTTCATACTGGGCGCTGCCATGTTGGAGCTCAAGTATTCTCCAAGCCTTTGACAGAAGCAGTGCACACTTAAAGATCAGTAATATTGCCCACTTTTCTTTACAGATGTATTATTTATGGATGTATGTATGGAGTTAGTGTGCATAAAACATCATGTGAGCTTTTAATTTCCGCATTTTTTACTAAAACATACACAAGTAGCGCTAAAAAACCAATCAACGTCTTCCAATCAATAATAATTGTAATAAAATATATATAAAATACACAATATACACAATAAATAAATGAAGACAGAATATGTATATATAACCTTTATATATATATAAGTGCTGATATCCTTATTGGAACCCCTTGTAGATCAATCACACATTTAAATTAAAAGCCTCTCTGAAGGTATATACAAATCTGGCACTAGATCAAGATATATAGCACACGTATCTTAGGTATAGATAATAGAATACTGGGTGTATGAAAACATTCAAGAATCATACAATGTAAAAAGGATCCACAGCGTTAAAACTTTAAGCTCCGCCAAACTTATTTAAAACTTGATCATTTGTGGCAATATAAATAAATAGATAAAGTAGGTGCTCTGAAAGTTTGGTTCCCCAGTGTGTAATTGGACACGTGTCACGGTAAGAGGCGTGGTAACAGTTTAAAACCTTCTAGTGAGCAGTTCCATGGTCAGTCCATACTCACTGGTTATTCTTTAGTTTCCTCCGATCTCTCCTTGTGAATGAATTGTATAGTACTTAGACAATAAATGCCTTCTGGACTGTGCTAGGTTTGCTGTCTTACTACGGTTCCTCACTTGGTACGTATAACGCACTTCCAAAACCTCAACAATCCTTCACAATGCTGAACAGTTAAACGAACCTCTGTGTGTGTGGTAAACATAAAGGCTCTGGTGGAGCTGAAACGCGTAGAGGCGTACCCTCTACCCTTTGCATTTAAAGGGACAGTATAAACTCATTTTCATATAACTGCATGTAATAGACACTTCTATAAAGAATAAGATGCACAGATACTGATATAAAAATCCAGTATAAAACGGTTTAAAAACTTACTTAGAAGCGCTCAGTTTAGCTCTGTGAAAAGGTAGCTGGAAAGCCCACTGCAAGTGGGAAATAAGACACTCCCCCCTCCCCCTTCTATTGCATATGAAAAGACCCTTTACACAAACAGGGGCAAGCTGGAGAAGGTAGCTGACGGTATTTACATAAAACTTTGGGGCTTGGTTAGGAGTCTGAAAATCAGAGCAATGTTATTTAAAAATAAGCAAAACTATACATAAAAAAAACTAAAAAAAACTTGATGGGCTATATAAATAGATAATCTACAAAACATTTATGCAAAGAAAAAATGAGTGTATAATGTCCCTTTAAGTAGATAGAAACATGTAAAAGCATATCTATACAATATTCATATTAAATAAAGTGTTATACTGTGTATTTACTGTAAATATTTCCCATTCCAATGTTCTACACTTAGCAGAATATGTTCTAAGTATTTATAAATAGATATTGCTATATATATATATATATACCTAAATATAATTTATATATATATATATATATATATATAAATATAAATATAAATATAAATATATATTGTACCAAAATACCATCATATATATGTAGAAATATGTATTTATCAACAAATAGAACATATACTTCTATGTGAATAACATTGGAATTTGAAACATTCATATATTCATGTTGGGTTAGCACACATGAGAATATGGGATCAGGTTTACGCTCAAGTAGGGTGTTAGGTTTTTTCCATTTTTTTTTCTCCTTTGACTTCTATGGGGGAATAGGTTATCGTGCACGTGATATTCTAAGTTCGGCTTTCAGCACAGGTCGGGCTAGCGCAACCCAACGTGTGCAAAAAGTTTACTTCTAGTGCAAATAGCACTGCACTCATACAGGGAGTGCAGAATTATTAGGCAAATGAGTATTTTGACCACATCATCCTCTTTATGCATGTTGTCTTACTCCAAGCTGTATAGGCTCGAATGCCTACTACCAATTAAGCATATTAGGTGATGTGCATCTCTGTAATGAGAAGGGGTGTGGTCTAATGACATCAACACCCTATATCAGGTGTGCATAATTATTAGGCAACTTCCTTTCCTTTGGCAAAATGGGTCAAAAGAAGGACTTGACAGGCTCAGAAAAGTCAAAAATAGTGAGATATCTTGCAGAGGGATGCAGCACTCTTAAAATTGCAAAGCTTCTGAAGCGTGATCATCGAACAATCAAGCGTTTCATTCAAAATAGTCAACAGGGTCGCAAGAAGCGTGTGGAAAAACCAAGGCGCAAAATAACTGCCCATGAACTGAGAAAAGTCAAGCGTGCAGCTGCCAAGATGCCACTTGCCACCAGTTTGGCCATATTTCAGAGCTGCAACATCACTGGAGTGCCCAAAAGCACAAGGTGTGCAATACTCAGAGACATGGCCAAGGTAAGAAAGGCTGAAAGACGACCACCACTGAACAAGACACACAAGCTGAAACGTCAAGACTGGGCCAAGAAATATCTCAAGACTGATTTTTCTAAGGTTTTATGGACTGATGAAATGAGAGTGAGTCTTGATGGGCCAGATGGATGGGCCCGTGGCTGGATTGGTAAAGGGCAGAGAGCTCCAGTCCGACTCAGACGCCAGCAAGGTGGAGGTGGAGTACTGGTTTGGGCTGGTATCATCAAAGATGAGCTTGTGGGGCCTTTTCGGGTTGAGGATGGAGTCAAGCTCAACTCCCAGTCCTACTGCCAGTTTCTGGAAGACACCTTCTTCAAGCGGTGGTACAGGAAGAAGTCTGCATCCTTCAAGAAAAACATGATTTTCATGCAGGACAATGCTCCATCACACGCGTCCAAGTACTCCACAGCGTGGCTGGCAAGAAAGGGTATAAAAGAAGAAAATCTAATGACATGGCCTCCTTGTTCACCTGATCTGAACCCCATTGAGAACCTGTGGTCCATCATCAAATGTGAGATTTACAAGGAGGGAAAACAGTACACCTCTCTGAACAGTGTCTGGGAGGATGTGGTTGCTGCTGCACGCAATGGCACGTTGATGGTGAACAGATCAAAACACTGACAGAATCCATGGATGGCAGGCTTTTGAGTGTCCTTGCAAAGAAAGGTGGCTATATTGGTCACTGATTTGTTTTTGTTTTGTTTTTGAATGTCAGAAATGTATATTTGTGAATGTTGAGCTGTTATATTGGTTTCACTGGTAAAAATAAATAATTGAAATGGGTATATATTTGTTTTTTGTTAAGTTGCCTAATAATTATGCACAGTAATAGTCACCTGCACACACAGATATCCCCCTAAAATAGCTAAAACTAAAAACAAACTAAAAACTACTTCCAAAACTATTCAGCTTTGATATTAATGAGTTTTTTGGGTTCATTGAGAACATGGTTGTTGTTCAATAATAAAATGAATCCTCAAAAATACAACTTGCCTAATAATTCTGCACTCCCTGTAATATGGCCTTTAATTGGCAAAGTTACTCAACTTAGCCGTCTGACACAGTGACAGACAGTTTTGCTTGGCTAAGTGCGCGCCTCACAGGTTTACTCCCGGCAGCTGACGTCATGTGTGTCAGAGACTGAGACTGGGAGCAAGCTGCTATGGTGGCTCAGCCAAGGAGTAATCACTGTCAATCAGTGTGGGGCAATCACTAGCTAGAATGGGTGGGAGGAACACAGGCAGTTACGAATATTGAGAGTTAAAGGTACATGAAACCCAAAAAAATTCTTTCATGATTCAGATAGAGAATACAATTTTTTTTATTATTTTTTTTTGGGTGAACAAGTGCAAATTTATTGGGAAAACAATCATTGACAATAAACCAGGTATGATTTTAACTTCTTCTACATAATAGATATTCTTGTAACTGCAACCAAAAAATCCACCATACAGCAGTTTATTTTTATTGATAGGAATGTTTAACATATCTTAAATATATAGTCCATATGGTAACAGCGCAGAATTGAGTTTTCAGTGGAGATGACGCAGAAGCTCAAGTTATATTGTTTTATCTTTTATCCCTCTCTCCAGAGATCATAACCATTTACATAAGATATCCTGAAATCCAGTTTACATACTCCTCTCTCTCTCCTAGGTAATTCTAGGATTACTGGAAGATGGGCATTAGAAAAGCACAAAAGGGACACTCCAGAAAGCAGAGTACCTGTCATACAGACCAAATATGCAGTTCAACAAAGGAGGAAGATTTATTAGGGATTTGGGGACTTCCACCTTTCCTTACAGCTCGTCATGCTTTCCTGATCCTGGCTGCAAACTGGGCTTGATGAACACACCTTCCATCACTTTCCAGTAGTTATGAGCATTGGGGCTGGTAATGCCATGGACCTCTCGCTGCCCCCGAATCGGGTGGCTGTACTGTTCTCCTGTAATAGTCAAGTAGACACTTGTGCCAATATGTTTGAAGCGCACAGCATCATCACGTTCCCACAGTGTGTCACTACATTGCACAGTCCAAGCATCCAATTCATCTCCTTCTCCATTATCTCCAAAGGCACTTACTTAATGGTTGTTAGAGAGTGGAGAGGAGAAATGATGAGTGTGCAGGTTCTTCCCAGTGTTCACATGTGTTAGGCGGACTGCTTGACCACACTTGATAGGTTCCCCACGCTGACATGCGCCATCAATCTTGCCTCGTATCGTCCAGTAACTGTTGGCATAATCAGAAGACTCAACACCTGTCACAGACTGTTGACCACTTCCTGATCCGTACTTGACATCATGCGAGTGTAGCTGCATGTTGTGCCGGGTGTTCAGCAGTTTCACAACAGGCCCACATGTCACGAATTCTGCATCCTCACTGTGGTTCCCATGTACCCAGCAGCAAAGAGTGAGCAGAAGCAGCCACGGCCCAAAGCGAAACCATCTGTCCACTCGCAACATCACGTTCCCAGCACCTTAGCCACCTGCAGATACTTCCTTCAACATCATTCGACAGCCAGTGAACAGCAGCCAGCGGGCTACCAGGCGGAGCCGAGCTCTCGACCAATCACATTCAGAGAATACAATTTTAAACAACTTTCTAATTTACTTCTATTATCTAATCTGTTTCATTCTCTTGGTATCATTTGTTGAAGGAGCAGCAATGCACTACTAATTTCTAACTGAACACATGGGTAAGCCAATCACATTCAATATATATATGCAGCCACCAATCAACAACTATAACCTAGTTTCTCTGCTGCTTATGAACTTGCCTAGATAAACCTTTCAGCAAATGATAACAAGAGAAGGAAGCAAATTAAATAATAGAAGTAAATTGGAAAATTGTTTAAAATTGTATTCTCTATCTGAATGATGAAATAATTTTTTTGGGTTTCATGTCCCTTTAAGAACTCTGTTATAAAAAATTGACATTTAAATGTCCATTTTTTTTTTTAAACAGATTTTACCCGACAGCAAACCAAAATACCAGACTTTCTGGGCAAATATCACCAAGCTCCTAATCTCCTCCCTTACTCTCAAGCACTTAAGTGGCAAAGAAGAATAACTTTATAGTTACAAGCAAGCAAGGGTTAAATTAATAACCCTATAGCATCTGTATAGCAGGACACTACAAAGAACCATAATTTATATAGATGTTACACAACCTGAAATTAGACAGATATTACCACAGTATATTTAACCTGCTAACTGCTGTGTTGGGGCTGCTGGAATGGAAAACAATACATGTAGATGTACTGATGAGTTGTTTGTTATGTTTTACTTGTGCTTAAACACCATTGAAAGTTTCCCAAGCAGGTAACATTTTATAGATAGAAGGGAGCTTACCTTTTCGTTGTATGTCTCCTATCTGAATACAATTACACATGTTCCAAATTGTGCCATACTTTCCAGATGCCTTTCTTCCACAAACATTGCATTTGAGTTTAACCACCCTGGTATTACACATTTCATGACTCTCCCTTACCTGACTACACATTGCTAACAGTATAACAGATGAGCAATGAGTACAGATAAGCAAGACTAGTGAAAATGTATTTCATGATTCAGACAGAAAATACAATTTTAAACAACTTTCCAATTTACTTCTATTATTCAATGTGCTTCCTTCTATTGTTATCATTTGTTGAAAGGTTTATCTAGGCAAGTTCATGAGCAGCAGAGAAACTAGGTTCTAGCTGTTGATTGGTGGCTGCATATATATATTGATTGTTATTGGCTTACCCATGTGTTCAGTTAGAAACTAGTAGTGCATTGCTGCTCCTTCAACAAATGATACCAAGAGAATGAAACAGATTAGATAATAGAAGTAAATTAGAAAGTTGTTTAAAATTGCATTCTCTATCTGAATCATGAAAGACATTTTTTGGGTTTTATGTACCTTTAAGTTTATTTTTTACGTTACTGTCCCTTTAAAAGGCAAGGACGATTTGTAATAATGATATAACTAATCTATAGTGAGACACCTTTTAAGCTGGTGACAGTATAAAGACATATGACCTTACTTTGTTACTAAGATCTCAATTTTATTATGATAGATTGGGTTTTTTTATTCAAGCACTTTTTGCAGCACTTTTCTAGTACTTATTTTTCAATATAAGGAGGGAAATGAACACAAGAATTTGTATCACTATATAAAATAAACTAAAATACAAAATTCCAATGAATGAAGCCAGTTAAAACAATAATAGAGAAACTGTTCTGGTATGGATATCAGTTACAAATGAAACTATTGCATATCAGCTTGATACCACTGAATTGCTTTGTAACACAAAACACTGAAGATCATTAGGACAACCCCATTGGTTCCTAAATGTTTCAATAAGAACAGTAAGATACTTAAACATTTGGAAATTACATTTTTGCATTTCTTTAACTTACAATGAGAGGAAGCAATTATGAAATGTAAAGTAAGAGCTCAAGTGTTCAAGTATGATATTCCCAGTATGCACTATTATGTTCTGCTATTACAAAGAGTTCCTCATGAGCCAATTTCACCTTCTAAATGAGTAGATGATCCAAAAGTAATTTCATAAAGTACATCCTCTCTCACTTTTCCATTTCATATCTTGTGTTTTTCATATATTTCTCAAAAAATACAGAACATAAAAACAATCTAAAAATCTAAAAATATAGCCATATTTAAATAGGTCTTTAAAGTGTTTTTTAAGAGGTGAGCTGAGGCAAGCCAAGTTGTGTTAATGTTTTACATTTTGGCTGTTGAATTTTGAATATAATTTGCTTACAGAACTCTTGCCAAGGAAGAGTTTTTAAATGTAGTCATAATGTCTGTTAACTCATTAAATGAGCTAATTACTGTTTCTAACTCTTGAATACCTGGCTGTGTTGAAGACTAGTTGGAGGCATTTTAATCCTATAATTTGTTAGCAAATCTATACTTGTATTTTTAGTTTTCATTCAATTTTGCTTTGATTGTCTTTTATTATCCATTATCTGAGATCCATTGTGCTATACACAACATACAACTTGGGATACACAAGCAGAAGCATGCCACCACTATAGGAGGATTAGACAAGTCTGCTCACAAGAGAGTTAACAAGCCAAATAAAAGGATTCTGGCTTGAACCATAAAAAAAAAAAAAAAGTTGGCAATAATATGTATTATGTCCATATATTATTCAACATCTACATTATATTTACATGTTTAGAAAGAAAATAAAAATAGCATATATCCCTTACACATCAGTTTTTATTATTATTATCTCTAATTTTATTACTGTCTGTCTTTTATAAAACACTAGGGTTTCAATATATAAGTATTTGAGAATGCATTTTAAACAAAGGGAAAGCAAATGCTGCCTCCAGGTAGTATCAATAGATTCATTTTTTAAAGTACTCTATACATAAAAAGTCTCTCAGGGATACAACACAAAGGAGAAAAAAACAACATACAGGCATATCTCATTTTATTGCGCATCGCAGATATTGCTCTTTTTACAAATTGAAGGTTTGTGGTAGCACTGTGTCAAGCAAGTCTATCAGCGCAATTGTTCCAACATATATACACATATAAACACATGAATACACATGAATACACATATATACACCTATAAACACACACATTATATATATATATATATATATATATATATATATATATATATATATATATATATATATATACATACATACATATATATACATACATACATATATATACACACACCACCAGCAAAAAGATTATGACTCACTAAAGGTTCAGATGATGATTAGTATTTCTTTAGCAATAACATATTTTTTAATCAAAGTTTGTACATGTACATGGTGCTTTTGTACACTTAATACACTACAGTATAGAGTAAACATAACTTTTATATGCACTGGGAAACAAAAAAATGAATGTGACTCACTTTATTGCTATTATTGCTTTATTACGGTGGTTTGGAACCGAACATGCAATATCTCTGAGGTATGCCTGTATTTATGACATATCAAAATAGGAAGGTGAGCATGCAATAAAGTGACTGACACTTTCAGCAAATATAGTACAACTTGTAATCATGTGCTTTGCAAAGTAGTTTATTCTAGGAAAAAGGAGAATGAAAAAGATACAATTTTAACTTTCTTCTTTTTAAAATTTTTAAGTATTCCAGCAAAAATGTGTGTAAGCAACAAGCAAGAATACTCTCTCTTGGATCCATTGTATTTGCCTGATACTGCACTTGACTCCACAGAAATGAAAGCAATTAACATCCCAAACTACTAACAGAAAAAGTGCCAGAAGCAGTCATAACTCTTAGTCTGGGAGGAAATGCTTTCTAATCCCGCTGTTCCTGTTGATCTGGTCCAATGTCTGATTTATCAAGGAAAAGCCTCACAGAGATCGTGTGAAAAGTGATATAACACTGTAGTTCTTTTATCCCTTAGACTCCCTGTCAATGCCTGTCTATTGTGACCGTATTCACAACGATCACATGGGGTGCTGCTAGCTGGCAAGAATTAGGGCTGCTTGTTACAAAGGTCTCCGTACAAGGTGCCCATACCTTATGCCCTATGCTGAAAGCGCTCAGGGAATTTCAATAGATTTTATGACCTGTAAGGCATACTGGCTAATTTGTTCTCCTGTCACTTGCAGACTACAACTCCCTGGGTGTCCCCGAGAGTTACTGCTTACTGTTTCCATTCTCCCTTTGTTCTGCTAATTAGCCATTACCCTCATCTGCTTGGACCATTTGCCGCCTATTTAGAAAAGGAAAAATTAACTCTTTTGTCAATAAGTGTGTTAAATGAACCATGATGTTTTCTCTTGGCCTAAAGTAATGATAACATGAAAATAGCTGATCCAAAAGTTCATATGCCCAGTATATCGCTTTATTCTATAAACATGTTATATTTAGTACTAATGTGATAATCAAACTGCTTGCTTCTACTAATTGGAATCATTCTGATTGTTGTATCTAAAATTTTAAATTGTACACTATTATGTGATTATAAGGTGTAATTGTATTCCTATAATTTTGGTGTATAGATTAAGATATAAAAAAATCAATAAATGTCAGCTATCAACCAATTATATCAAGTTGTTTACAATATAGAAACGACAGATAAAAATAAACTATTTGTTTTTTATTCTTTCAAATAGCTGCACTTTAAACGTTTAAATTTGTAATTGTGACCTACAGCTAACAAACACCTAGATTACGAGTATTGCATTGCGGCTTTTAACGCTGAAAAAATGGCAATTTCAGCGTAATGGCCAGGAACGCATATTATGGCCTCTAGTTATCAAGGTGCGCCAGACCTCGCTGAATACGGCGAGCAATACGCTCTCCCCCTGCAGACTCACGGCAAATAGGCCGCCAGCAGGGGGGTGTTAATCAACCCGATCGTACTCGATCGGGTTGATTTCCGGCGATGTCTGTCCGCCTGCTCAGAGCCTTTGTGACCGCTGCTTCATAACTGCTGTTTTTCCATTCGGAGCTTGATACATATGCCCCTATGAGTCTTGTCGGTATAGCTATAATGCAAAAATTTTAGCCTGTAACGCAACGTCAATCCCGCACTAAAAAAAATGACATTTTTGCATGGGATTTCCATAGCGCTACAGGTTGTGCGTTCAGACTAAAAAGTTTGCGTTACAGTCTATACCTACACTATCCATACAGCCATCTGAGAGCAGTAGTTATGAGTTTTGTGTAACAAAAATGTTTCACAAAACTCATAACTAAACTGTTACAAAGTACACTAACACCCATAAACTACCTATTAACCCCTAAACCGAGGCCCTCCCGCATCGCAAACACTATTTAAAACATATTAACCCCTAATCTGCCGCCCACCCACATCGTGGCTATTAAATAAACCTATTAACCCCTAACCTGAGATTAAATTATGTATTAAACTAACATTACTATTCTAATAAAATAAAACAACTACCAATTAAAGTATCTAGATTTCAACTAAAAAAAACAAATCCTACGAAAATTTAAATAAACACTAAAATCACGAAAAATAAAAAAACACTAAGATTACAAAAAAATCCTATTGGCTGATTTGAATTTGAAGAATCAAATCAGCCAATAGGAATGCAAGGGGCGCCATTTTGAAATGGCTACCTTGCATTCAACTTCGGTGTACGGCGGCGACCGTATGAAGAGGACACTCCGCGCAGGAAGGAATCGGCTTCCAGGATGGCTCTGCTCTGTGCCGCCGGGATGAATATTTAAGATGCACCCGGGATGGATAAAGACCTCGCCGCCTGGATGAAGACCTCCCCACCTGGATGAAGACTTCTCGCCGCCTGGAAGTCTGGACTTTAGAAACCGTGAGTAGATCTTCTGGGGTTAGTGTTAGAATTTTTTGGGTGGCTTTTTTTATTTAGATTAGGGTTTGGGCTTTGAAAAAGAGCTAAATGCCCTTTTAAGGGCAATGCAAAAGCGCTAAATGCCCTTTTAAGGGCAATGCCCATTCAAATGTCCCTTTAGGGGCAATGGGTAGCTTAGGTTTTTTTAGAGTTAGGTTTTTTTATTTTGGGGGGTTGGTTGGGTGGCGGGTTTTCATGTTGTGGGAAAATGTGTATTTTTTTTACAGGTAAAAGAGCTGATTTCTTTAGGGCAATGCACTACAAAAGGCCTTTTTAAGGGCTATTGGTAGTTTATTGTAGGCTAGGGGGTGTTTTTATGTTGGGGGGGCTTTTTATTTTTTAGGGCTATTAGATTAGGTGTAATTGTTTTTAGTTTTGATAATTTCATTTATTTTTTGTAATCTTAGTGTTTTCTTTTTTTCGGGATTTTAGTGTTAATTATTTTTGGTAAACTTAGATTATTTAAATTTTTCTTAAGATTTGTTTTCTTTAGTTGTAATTTAGATTTTTTATTTTTTTCATAGTGTTAGGTTTTTTTAAATTTGTAATTTAGATATTTTAATTGGTATTTTTTTATTTTATTAGATTATTTATGTTAGGTTAATTTATATTTTAATGTTAGGTTTATATTTATTTCACAGGTAAATTTTTATTTATTTAAATATTATAGTTATATTGTAATTTTAATTAAAAGTTAGGGGTGTGTTAAGTTAAAGGGGTTAATAGTTTAATTTAGCGTTTTGCGATGTGGAGGGGCTGGCGGTTTAGGGGTTAATAGGTTTATTTAGAGGCAGAGATGTTGGAGGCCGGAGGTTTAGGCGTTATCGGGGAGCGGCAGAATAGGGGTTAATAACTTTACTTAGGTGCGGCAGATTAGGGGTTTTTAGACTTAGGGTTTGTGTTAAGGTTTTAGGTTTAAACGTAACTTTTTTTCCCCCATAGACATCAATGGGGTTGCGCTACAGCGATCTCCATTCCGCACTTCAGGTGTTAGTTTCTTTTTCTAACACACTCTCCCCATTGATGTCTATGGGGGAAAGCGTGCATGAGCACATATTTTCAGCCCTGGCTTTTGTGCGATATGGAGCTTAACGCAACCATATCGCACGTACAAAGAAGCTTTTCAAAAACTTGTAATGGCAGCGATATGGAGGGTGACTTTTGTTGCGTTCGTTTCCCACCCTGTTTAGCGCAAAACTTGTAATCTAGGTGAAAGTGAGTCATAGAAAAATATTGGCATACTACGGAAATAAGACCGTTCCTGGTTTGGGGGTAATAGTATATTTAAGATGAAAAACAATTGCTATGGGAGAAACCCAAAAATGTATTCTATTTATTCCATAAACTGACAAGGCATTTATCTTTTAAAAGATTAAGAAGCAAAGTATAACCCTGAGCACATCAGGGTCTAGGAGGACTCATTGGCTGCCTGCACAGTACACATGGGTAAGAACTTGCTTTTAATTAAAACTGGTGGGGGTAAAATAGAGGGCTGGAGTAATAACTAAAACATGATCCCCTGCAGTGAAAAATAAATTAATCGCACAAATGAAAATCACTGATGAACAGGAATTAGGGGCTGGTACAGCAGCGTCCCCAGAAATGTCTTCTTGTGGGGTCACTTCAGAAAGACTACCGTCTATTTGTGGGTGAGACCTTAACAGGAAGATGACACTGGGCATGCTATGGGTGGGGGCAGACATGTCATGGGTGAGGTTGGGCATAATGTAGGTGGGGTGGATGTGTCACAGGTGAGGATGACTGGTGCTGCCACAGTGCCTGGACAGAGTAGTGGTGGTGGGTAGACACCATTGGGGGGAATGTGGGGGATAGCCATTAGGTTGGGCAGGGCTAGTGCCCTCTACTCTAGTTACCCTGGCAATGCCATTGTACTGGTAGAGACATATTGCTGTATCAAAAAAGCAGCAAAGCTATTTTCAATGCACCTTAGACAGGTACAGATATGGTTAAGCCACAGAAGGTATCTGGAATACAGCAAATCATCAGTGGGTAGGGTAGGAGAAGTGGGTTCATATGGTACACTGGGTAAATGAACTAGCAGCACAATATGGTAAAACCAAGGGTGTCATCAGGAACATGATCAGAAGAACAAAACACATCAAAAACATATTAAAGGGATAGAAAAGTCAAAGTTGAAATGTGCATGGGAGCATTTCAATTTGAAATAGAAGCATTTTTTCAATATACCTTCATTAGCAAAAATGCTTCTAGTAAAAGTTATTACTGTTTTATATGTACATATGCGGCGTTGCCCGCAAAAGCCAGCGACGCCTTTTTTTTATGCAGTTTTGGTATCACATATACGGTGTAGCATACAAGTTACGTGCGTATATTTTACCCGTCGCCAGCATTTTTTACTCCCATAAGCTAACATAGAACTGGCGTCGCCATTCGGTATACAATATTCAGCACAAGGACTTACGGGCGCAGAATTGAGAAAATCTACTCTATTTTTATCTTGCCACACATAGGCAGGCGCAGCAACCCTTGCACTGACTAAAAAAGCAACATAACTCCATGGAAGCCTTAACAAACACACACCTCGATTACAAGTTTTGTGCTATAGAGGGTGCAAAACGAATGCAACAAAAGTTGCCTTATTTCACCCTCCATAGCGCTGCTATTATGAGTTTTGAAAAAGCCGCCTTGTGCGTGCGATATGGTTGCGATGCGCTCAATACCGTACAAAATTCAAGTGCTGCTTTAACGTGCTCGTGCATGCTTTCCCCATAGACATCAATGGGGAGAAAGTGTTAGAAACAAACCTAACACCTGCGATCGTGGAATGAAAAAGCTCCGTAACGCAACCTCATTGATGTCTATGGAGGAAAAAAAGTTACATTTAAACCTAACACCCTAACATAAACCCCATGTCTAAACACCCCTAATCTGCTGCCCCCGACATCGCTGTCACCTACATAAACTTATTAACCCCTAATCTGCTGCCCCTGACATTGCCGCAACCTAAATAAATCTATTAACTCCTAATCTGCCGCATCCGATATCGCTGCCACTATACTAAAGTTATTAACCCATATTCCCCTACACCCCAACATCACTCACACTATAATAAAGATATTAACCCCTATTCCGCCGCTTCCCGACATCGCCGCCACTAAATAAAGTTATTAACCCCTAAACCTCTGGCTTCCCACATCAATGCCACTAAATAAACCTATTAACCCCTAAACTGCCAGCCCCCCACATCGTAAAAAACTAATTAACCCATAAGCCTAACAACCCTCTTATTTTAAATTAAAATTACAAGATCCCTATCTTAAAATAAATAAAAACTTACCTGTGAAATTAAAAAAACCTTAGTTTAAACTATAAATTAAACTAACATTACTATTATACTAAAATTAAAATAACTATCAATTAAATAAATTAAATTACTCATTAAAAAAACTAACACTACTAAAAAAATTAAATGAAATTATTAAAAATAAAAACAATTACACCTAATCTAATAGCCCTATCAAAACAAAAAAGCCTCCCCAAAATAAAAAAAACCCTAGCCTACAATAAACTACTAATACTAAAAGGGCCTTTTGTAGGGCATTGCCCTAAAGAAATCAGCCTTTTCCCTGAAAAAAATACAAAGACCCACCCAACAGTAAAACCCACCACCCAACCAACCACCCAAAATAAAAAATCTAACTCTAAAAAAAACCTAACCTACCCATTGCCCTGAAAAGGACATTCAGCTCTTTTAAGACAAGCCCAAACCCTAATCTAAAAAAAACCCACCCAAATTTAAAAAAAAAACCAACCTAACACTAACCCCCGACGATCCACTTACAGTTTTTGAAGTCTGGACATCCATCCTCATCCAGGTGGCGAGAAGTCTTCATCCAGTTGGTTAGGTCTTCCTCCATCCAGTCGGCTTCTTCTATCTTCATCCAGACGGCATCTTCTATCTTCATCCCGGCGGCGCGGAGCGGCTCCATCCTGAAGACATCCGGCGAGAAACATCCTCTTCAAGGATGCAAGGGAGACTATTTTGGGCTTGTCTTAAAAGAGCTGAATTCCCTTTTAAGGGCAATGCCCATACAAATGCCCTTTTCCCTTTTCAGGGCAATGAGTAGCTTAGGTTTTTTTTTAGAGTTAGGCTTTTTATTTTGGGGGGTTGTTTGGGTGGTGGGTTTTGCTGTTTTAATTTAGTATTTTTAATTTTTTGAAACTGTAGATTTAATTTTTTTAGTAGTGTTAGTTTTTTTTAATTTAATGTATTTAATTGATAGTTATTTTAATTTTAGTATAATAGTATGTATGTTAGTTTAATTTATAGTTTAAACTTAGGTTTTTTTTAATTCCACAGGTAAGTTTTTATTTATTTTAAGATAGGGATCTTGTAATTTTAATTTAAAGTTAGGGGGATGTTAGGTTTACGGGGTTATTAGTTTAATTTAGTTTTTTGTGATGTGGGGGGGGTGGCGGTTTAGGGGTTAATAGGTTTATTTAGTGGCAGTGATGTAGGAGGCCAGAGGTTTAGGGGTTAATAACTTTATTTAGTGGCGGCGATGTTGGGGTGTGGAGGAATAGGGGTTAATAAGTTTAGTATAGTGGTGACAATGTCGAGGAGCGGCGGAATAGGGGTTAATAAATTTTATTAGTGGCGGTAATGTCGGGTGCGGCAGATTAGGGGAGGCAGATTAGGGGATAATAAGTTTAATATAGTATGCGATGCGGGAGGGAATTGGTTTAGGGGTTAATAGGTAGTTTATGGGTGTTAGTGTACACTTTAGTTATGAGTTTTGTGTAACAGTTTTGTTGCGCAAAACTCATAACTACTGGTCTCAGATTGCGGTATAGGCTGTACCTCAAGCTTTTTAGCCTCACCGCTAAACTTGTAATGGCAGCGCTATGGAAATCCCATGCAAAAACTGACGTTGCATTACAGGCTAAAAGGCTTGCGGTACAGCTATACCGACAAGACTCGTAATTGCTGCGTTGCTGTTTTAACGCTGAAATGGCCATTTTTTCAGCATTAAAACACAAACGCAAAACTCGTAATCTAGGTGACATACATATAAGCAGCATCTCAAATGGATAGTATACTATAAAATTGTTTTTCTCTTTCCAATTACTTCTTTTACTAGCTGCAGAGTATAAAATGTATGAGATTTGCTTTTTAAGGTTTATTTGTGTTTTTCAAAAAGCTAATTTTGTGTTTTGTAGTTACAAAATAATGAAATGGTTTAAGCTTGTAGGAATAATCAGATCCCATTACTTTATCACATTGTGTACATATACTTGCTTCTTTATTTTATATCTGTTCATAAACCAATAACTAATACTTGGAGAGAACAATGGAAAATTATCATTTTATTACCATATCTCTTCTAGAACCCACTGGGAGTATAATTTATTCTACTGGCTGTGTTAACACAGTTTGACCCTGAGGCCAAGTGGGGATACTACAGGCTAAATAAAATATTTCAAATGCAATCATAAGGGTAAAGGAAATACTTGTAAACAATGTAATACACTCCAGCAGGTAAAGTGGATCATTGGGAACAAATTAAAGGGAAGAACATTTTTGAGTAAACTATCCCTTTAAACCTTGCTGCCCACTTAAAGGGACACTGAACCCAATTTTTTTCTTTCATGATTCAAATAGAGCATGACATTTTAAGCAACTTTCAAATTTACTCCTATTATCAAATTGTCTTCATTCTCTTGGTATCTTTATATGAAATGCAAGAGTGTAAGTTTAGATGCCGGCCCATTTTTGGTGAACAACCTGATTTGTTCTTGCTGATTGGTGGATAAATTCATCCACCAATAGAAAAGTGGTATCCAGAGTCCTGAACCAGAAAAAAGCTTAGATGCCTTCTATTTCAAATAAAGATAGCAAGAGAACGAAGAAAAATTGATAATAGGAGTAAATTAGAAAGTTGCTTAAAATTGCATGGTCTAGTGTTGGGTTCAGTGTCCCTTTAATTATTAAAATCAAAATTCCTCCTCGTCAATTGTGTCAAACCAATCACAAACAGCACAACCTCTCACCTGCAGCCTTAAAATACCTGACAATGCACACCCTATCAGTAACATCAGTATTATATATACCCATGTGTCCATTTATATTGGATGTGAAATACATTGATTTACATCTTATAAGTGAATATTGATATATGTAACCTTCATACACAACTATGTTGATTTTGTTCTCTCCATCTATTGTCCATTTGTATGTGCATATCAGACAGAATTCGCATCATCTGTGACTGGTTTTGAACACTTGCACTTAGCGATGATGCGATGTCCCCTCTGCAGCTCTATGCTATGTCTGTGTAACCTCTCTTGGTCTCTGAAGAACCTCTCTTGGCCTCTTTGTAAGTTCTCAGTGCTTCTGATGAGCCTCCTCTGGAGTGTAATGTATTCTTCACCCAGGGGAGAATGCAATGCATCCACAGACTGTTAACCAACAGGGATGGCAGTTGTTTGATTGCCAGGATGTTGGAGAAGAGGTGATGCTGGTGTATGTTCTTCTGGTGCTTGAGGTGGAGATGTAGCTGTATCTTCTGGTGCTTGAGGGGCAGGTTCAGCTGTATCTTCTGCTGCTTGAGGGGCAGGTGCAGCTGTAGCTTCTTCTGCTTGAGGGGTAGCTGTAGTTTCTGCTGTATTTCCATCTGCAGACGGTGGAGCTTGTCCCAGGGAAGAGGATGGTGGAGCTCATCCCAGGGAAGAGGATGGTGGAGCTTGTCCCAGGGAAGAGGATGGTCGAGCTCGTCCCAGTGAATAAGATGGTAGCGCTTTAATAGATGATTGGTATTCCCACTGATGACCAGTGTATGACCACTTAGCCTCTACAATAGGCACATCCTGTGGCATAGACTGTGGGTAATATCCATGACTGACATGAGACTGTGATTGTGTTGTGGTGGGTGGTGTAAATACATGGATCCTTTGTGCCTGTCTTGGCTCTCCCTCAAAATCAAAGGCAGGATATTCATCTGGCCAGGAATGTTGCAAGGGGTCATAAGGCAATGTCAGGGGCATCACTCCCTGATCCTCAACTGAAGCCCTCCAACCATGCTCTTGCCTGGGAGCACACTGTTCATGTGGTTGCCTGAAGACTAGTGATGTGGTGGTGGTGGTGGTGGCATGGCTGTTTGTATCCTTGTGAAAGGAGGTTCTGTGGAGTAGTTAAAGGATGAGAGGGATTAGTACAGTCAGATTTATTTCCATGTGGGCATATAATGTACATTGATACATGCTAGGGCTTATACTGATTCACATGTCAAACTCTATAACATGCATGTGCAAATTGTGAGTTGGTCTATGAGGGATTTGAATATGAGCAGTATACAGGGATGTGTTTCATACAATAGTTATGTGTACATGTAAATTATTAAATAATGTGTTCTTTAAGTTACACTATGGTCACACAATTTACTTTAGCTTGATCTAGGCACAGAACCTGATTTATTGAGCTAAATGTATTGGGATGGCTATAGTGTCAATTTAATGAAAACTCTTCATGTGGTTTGTGGCCTGTGTTACTCTAAGACATGTTAGTATCGCACTATTCCACCTCACATCATAAATTACATTGTGTTATGTAGCAGTAATGTCAAGTATAATTGTAGATATTTTTGTTAGTACTCCAAATACCATGCTCCTCATCATGTACATGGATGTGTGATATTAAAGGATGTTGTATTGTAATTACATATAATACAGGTGTGTGGGATGTTACTCACCAGCATTATGTGCTGTGGTTGCAACTCCTGAATCACGAGCCTCTGGAAGTCCACAGACTGCTGTGATACTCAGGGACCTACGTATCATCTCCTGCCAGGTGTTGTACTCCATATCCAGGGCTGCCCCACTGCCTGTTCCCTTCTGGTGGATAGATTCCTGCCCCATTTTCTCTTTGACCCACCTCTTACAATCATTCCACCTCTTTTTCAGGCCCTCTACAGTCTTCTTCTGCGGGGCCACGCTGATGACGGCATCCTCTACCGCCATCCAAGCAGTCCTTTTTTTGGCACTGCCTTTGCCCTTTTACTGCCTGAAGAGGTCACTGCAGTTGTCCATGATGGCCTCGACTAGGGCAACATTTTCATCAAATGAGAAGTTGGGACATCTCAGCCTCTTATCCTCCATGGCCACTTGGCTTCTTTCCTGTGATGTCCCTGGCAGTGTGGGATCCTCCCTATCCTCTCCCTACTCCCCCCTTCCATCCCCATGTGCACCCTCTTTCCCTCTCCTGGATGTGCCTGGTATCTGGGGCTGTTGGGCATCTCTCCTCCCATCATCCCTTCTGCCTCTCCCTCTCCCCACTCCACTTACTCCCTGTCGGGGGGCCCACTGCTAATCCCTGCCACTCCTCTCCCTTCCTCCCCTCACCCCTTCTCCCCTCATCCCTACCTCTCCCTGCCATCCTCACACTAATCACACTACACTCTCCCACTCACTCCCAGCTCAGTCACACACAATCACAACCAAACACTCAGCCTATTACCCTGCCATGTGTGCAAAATGTCAGAATATGTGTAAGTAAGTGTAAAAGTTTACTCAATCCACCAATGCGACCTAACTAACTATTTATTCTGTTTGTGTCTCTCTCTCTACTCTCACTAATCCTCCACTCCTGGGCCGTGTGTTGTAGCTCAACGAACAATCTAAACACACGCAAGAAAATGGCGGCTGCGCAGGGGTTTATATATGGAATTTGAATAGCGTAATTACATGTCGCATTTTTAGTTTAATTTTGGTTTCATTTTTACGTGTGTTATCCTCATTTGCATAACACTACTTTTTATTGACACTTTACGCATACATAATACTGGCGTAAGTTAGTTGCAACCAATGGAGGCTCCTCCATGTGCGCACAGGCTCACGTGAACCCCCAGAGACAAAAGGAAAACATTTTTTTTGGCTGAATAAAATAAAAATTTTTCCAATAGCTCCACTATTGAAAAAATTATGTTTAATTACTCACCAAAAAAAAGCAAGCCAGACTGTGTTTAGAAAAATAAACCACACGTACAGTAGTGTCTAGATGCCTAGCATAACTCTGCACTTTATTTAAAACAGCCTGCAGGCGCCACTCTAAACCCAGCTCCTATACATCCCTAATTGCACAATTCAGCCTTTGCGAGTGAGATGCAGACGTCATGCAGACGGTTGACTAGGGGCGGAACTAACGAGCAGCCATAACAGTTTTAAATCAGAGTGTTGCTGCAGGTTACCATGGCAACACTCTGAAACATTTGCTGGCTGCTGAGCGGGAAAGGAGGCTGCGAGGCAGGAGCTGTCAGAATCCAGCCAGTAATGCAGAGTACAGGTCAGCTGCATGTCCTGTTGTGAGTGTTGATGAAAGTGATTTTTCTTTGGTATAGATGATATTGATTTGATATCTAACTTGAGCAAATTATTAATAGATGCTGTATGGGGATTTTTGTAGGCAAATTCTACAGATTTATATTTATATTATTAATTGCATATTTGAGACATATGATGATGATACAGTTATATATAATAGCTATATATACTTATTTTATATACAAATCAGTAGAATTCGCCTGTAAAAAAACCCCCAACAAAAGCACCGGGAGTACATGTGACAGAGGAGCCAGCACTATAGCAGCACATCCACACGCTGCATAGTTTTAAAAGCTCCACAGCATCTATTAATATATTTTAATTTGTGTCCGTATCTATAAGAGAACTTACAATCTCATGATATTATGGGGGGGGGGGGGCACTGCAGCAGCCAGGGTACAGAGCAGACTGTGCCGTTAGGAAGACAGTGCAACTCATGCAAGCAGAGGTGTTAGTAGCTGACAACTCTTGGGTCCTGTGGTCTCACTCACTAAACACTGACTGTGCAGATTGGATCTGCCTGCTGCAGCCAATAAAAGAAGCAGATAGTTTAAGATGAACTAATTGTGTGCACTCAGGGTGGAGGGCGGCCAGGTGCTCTGACTTGCAGCTAACTAGTAAGTTCGCTGTTCAGCATTTTTCCCCCTGCAGCAGAAACTTCCTAAACTGACTGGGACAGCGCTCGCTCCCTTAATGGTCATTGTGAGCACAAACTGATAACTTCTGTTTAGGCTGAAAGTGCAGCTGTCAGATAGTGGAGCTTTTACAATGCTCTGCTCTGGGCTTGTATGTTTGTTTACCCTTTGTTCCCTGGCAGTTCGTTTATGGGGTTTGCTAAAGTCAATTAGAAAGTCTGTATATCTGCTTATGTCAAATCAGCAATCAAAGAGTTAAGACCCTCTCTTGTTTCCTTGGCACTTTCTTCCAAACCCTCTCTTAAAATAAACAATGACCTGTAAGGACGAAACGATGACCAGACATTATGACTCATTTAGCCTTTGCCTTATTTAAAGCAATACTGATTACTACTAGTACTTCTCTAATGTGGTCACAGGAGAACTAAGCTCCTTTCTGTTACCTCCCCACAGTCCAGAGACAACACAATCTGACTGGTTTTACATTTTGCATTTAAAACTGTTCTTCAACAAAACTATTATCTAAAATAAATAAAAGGAATATTAGGAGTATTTCTGACATGTGAAATAAATGTTCTCTCAACTATATTTGTTCAATCAAATGTGAACCTTCATGCTTACTTATCAATAAAGGGACACAAAACACCAATAGTAAAATGCTCAAATACATTGACCCAGTCATGGATAACATATGTATATAAACAACACCAATTACCATCTTGAACTCACTTTAACTATGTGTTCAACTAATTTTACTCATTGGTGGATGGTGCTGTGGGTCTTATCTGCTGAAAAGAGCTTGTTGTTTTAACTGCTTCTCAGTTAAAAAAAAAAGTTATTTAAAAAGTCAACAGTTAACTGCTTAAAACCCAATTAGTTTTTTTTTAGCAACTGCCAGCACCCAAGATGGTGACAAATAGGTAGAGGGGGGAGGATTATAGATCTGTTTGTGGGGGATCGGGGAGGTTGGAGGACTTTCTGACAGTACTTAAGATGGCGGTGACAATTGTGAGGTGGGGGAGGGAAGAGAGCTGTTTTAGGGGGGTTAAGGAGGGTTCAGGGGGTGGGATGTGTCAGGGAGGCTGATCTCTACACTAAAGCTAAAATTAACCCTACAAGCTACCTAATTAACCCCTTCACTGCTGGGCATATTACAAGTGTGGTTCACAGCAACATTTAGCTGCCTTCTAATCACCAAAAAGCAATGCCAAAGCCATATATGTCTGCTATTTCTGAACAAAGGGGATCCCAGAGAAGTATTTATAACCATTCGTGCCATAATTGCACAAGCTGTTTGTAAATAATTTTAGTGAGAAACCTAAAGTTTGTGAAGAAGTTAAGATTTTTTTTTAATTTGTATTTATTGCCCTATAACTTGCAAAAAAAAGCAAAGAACATGTAAACATTGTGTATCTCTAAACTCAGGACAAAATTTAGAAACTATTTAGCATGGGTGTTGTAGATGTGTAACAGATTTTGGGGGTCAAAGTTAGAAAAAGTGGGGTTTTTTTCAATTTTTTTCATCATATTTTATAATTTTTTATAATAAATTATAAGATATGATGAAAATAATAGTATCTTAAGAAACCCCATTTAATGGCGAGAAAAACGGTATATAATATGTGTGGGTACAGTAAATGAGTAAGAGGAAAATTACAGCTAAACACAAACACAGCAGAAATGTAAAAATAGCCCTGGTCCTTAAAGGGACAGTAAACACTAGAATTTTTGTTGTTTAAAAAGGTAGATTACCCCTTTATTACCCATTCCCCAATTTTGCATAACCAACACAGTTATAATAATAAACTTTTTACCTCTGTGATTACCTTGTATCTAAGCCTCTGCAAACTGTCCCCTTATTTCAGTTCTTTTGACAGACATGCATTTTTAGCCAATCAGTGCTTGCTTCACGTGCCTGAGCTCAATGTTATCTATATGAAACACATGAAGTAACGCCCTCTAGTGGTGAAAAACTGTCAAAATGCTTTCCGATTAGAGGCAGTCTTCAAGGTCTAAGAAATTAGCACATGAACTTCCTAGATTTAGCTTTCAACTAAGAATACCAAGAGAAGAAAGCAAAATTGGTAATAAAAGTAAATTGGAATGTTGTTTAAAATTACATGCCCTATTTAAATCATGAAAGATTTTTTTTTACTTTACTGTCCCTTTAATGGTGAGAAAATTGAAAAATCGTCTGGTCACTAAGGGGTTAATATTAAAATAATAAAGGATATTATAGCTTGTTATTTTGTTAATAATTAGTTTTACATGTTGTAGATAAATTTACAACACAGATAAAAATGTGTTATTGTCTGTTCTGGTATGTGAGCAATGATACATAAAATGGAATGTAGGGTCAGAAATATTGCTTTTGTGGTAGCTGATGTTTTATCTGTCTATCTATCTATCTATCTATCTATCTATCTATCTATCTATATCTATTTATGTATAAGTGTATCGTCAGAACAAATGCCATTTATGTGTGTCATTAAAGGGACATGAAACCCAAATATTCCTTTAATAATTCAACATAATACAGCATACAATTGTAACTAAAAGTCCAATTTATTTATATTATCACAAAATGCTTCATTCTCTTGGTAACCTTTGTTGCAGAAGCAGCACTGCACTAATTTGAGCCAATGACAAGAGACATTTCTGTGCAGTCACCAATCAGCAGCAGTACATTGCTTCTCCTGAGCCTACGTAGGGATGCTTTTTAAGAAAAGATACCCGCAGAACAAAATAAAATAGATAGTAGAAGTAATTTGAAATGTCTCTTAAAAGTGTGCGATCTGAATCATGAGTTTAGTTTCTACTTTACTTGCCCTTTAATAATATCATTGATGATAGTATTTCATTAATAGGTTTTATTGAATCTATTTACTTTCTTCAGAAAATAATGTTATTAATTAGAGTGCATAAATCTTCAGTGATAGCAAAATGCAACGTGAAAAATGAGGTAACTTGTTTTGTGAACTTCTTTCTCACCTTAGGTACCCTATGATTTTGGGCACATTTTAGCTTGGATTCACATCATGTAGAGCTTTAAAAATGAGCCGTCTGACCTTATAAAGATACTGTACATATATGAAACATGTGCATCACAACAGGGCTGGTATTATGCTGCATCATTATTCACTATTTGAAAATATTATTTATCTTAATATCGAATTCCATTGTTAATGCATTACAAGAATTGATATGCAATTACCAAAAGCCATGGCCAATAGTTGGTATTCTAAGAGAACCAGATATATTTCTAATTTGAAAGAATAATGTTTTCAATTTGAATAACACTTTACTGTTAAAGAAAAAATAAATTGCATTGATGTGATGCATAGAAGTGATATCTATTTGTAATCTATTTTCTGAAATAAAGAAATTATATTGTTGCATTCTTGTTGTAATTAGATAGTGACATACAGTTATAAGAACTTATTCATGAGGAGCTCTGACTCAGCAAGCTGGTTTTATCGACCTTAGACATTGAGATACACACTCATTTAATCACTGCCAATGCATAAATTGAATATGTAAATTGTATCATTAGTATAGCAATGATAGTCTAGACTACTCTGCTTTATATTAAAGAGTTGCTTTCAGCATACCCAATTTTGTTAGACGTTTTTATTCAGTTCCTAATAATTAATTATTAACAGCTCTTGGAAGTTTAAATTGTACTTTATTTTTTAATTATTATTATTCAATGGAATTTGCTACATTATAATTTGCACCACTTTTACACTGCAAAAATGACCTTTTATACAACTGCTGAACTTTGCCTAAACTAATGTCTTACAAAATGATATGGTAAGACACAAAGATGGGATAGAGTGGTGTAAAACAATGTTAGACTTGTCTATGTATACATATATATGTTAAAGCACCTTATAATTAATTTATTAAAAATAATTTTTATCAGTCGTTGTTTATATGAGTGTAACTTTACTTTTACATGTTGTGTTTAATGTAACTTTTTTTCTTCCCATACCCTTTATGCAAGCTCTGAAGCTAACCCGACAAGCGTAAATCATGATTGCGCTCCAGCAAACTAGTTTACTTTCAACTTGTAATATGCACATATTTCCTTTGGGTTCAAAAAACAGAGAAAAACCCAATACCGCTCATGCGCTACAGTTAGCACTTGGTAAGAATTTTATCTGAAATCAAAATGAACTGTGCATTGAAATTTTTTTCTAGAAGAAGTCGTCGCATCTGATATCACCTTCTATAACAAAATGTTAACAAATTTGCGGCATGCAATCTTACCGCTTTTTCGCCTAGATTACGAGTAGTGGGCTAACTGTAGCGCAAGTGCATTATCAGGGTTTTATTAGGCTCCCTAGAGCATCTTCAGACGCTCTAGCATCACCAGTCCTTATGTTAATATATAATATTAGTATCGTAATGCTGTTGCTATTATTTCAGCACTGTTGCAAAGCCAATGTAAAAACCTTTTCCATTATTCATTCATCAGTCTTGAGTAAAGAATACACCAGCCACAAGGCAAGCTAAAACTCAGTGTAGTAGATCAGCTGGACTGAATTAACAATAGGGGCACATTGGGTTACCCCAGACTAACAATATTTATAAACCTTAACTATAATCTTTCCAAATCAATTAAAAATAGTAACCCCACTTGCAGCCACTGTTACCATGTGACCTCCCCCTATATCATTTACCCTCATTATCTGATGAACTTCCTTTGTAAGGGTTTCCCATCTAATGGACTCCTCTACATGACACCCAACTGAAAAAGACACAATAACCCCTAACAGACCCCATCTACATAATACCAAATACAATATCCCAAACACCTAACTGATCTGCCATACATGGCAGCCTATTGGAAGCTCCCAAACAACTTTTAAGGACTCTCTGCATTGCCCCCACCCAAAAAGAAGTGAACCTTTACCATTCTTAAGCATTCAAGCATGGTCTACCTCCAGTCTCTTCTAGCTGCAAAAACATGGTCCTTTGCATTATTCTACAACACCATCAGTAACTAACCAATCAAAAGAGCCATCCCACTGAAATGCTGATTAGTTAATGTTTTAGATAATTAATTAAATTATTGCTTTGGAATTTAATATAAATGAGCATTGACTCTCTCTAAATTCTGAAACAAAAGTGTTTTCCCTTCTTAATTTTTCCAGTGGCATCCAGCAAAATGCCTCCTGATTGGCTAAATATTTACCTCATCACTTAAGATTTTGAAATGTAGCCATCTCACTTCAGTTCAAATTGGTCAATTGGATATCTTTATAAAAAGACTTAATTTAGGTAAAAACTTTAGGATGCAGGTCATTTTTTTTTAAATTTATTTAGGGCTAGATTATGAGTGGAACGCTATTTATCACTTCTGCTCGGGTGCTAACCATTTTTGACTTTGTGCGCATCATGTAGTGCACGTTTTACAAACTGAAATTAAAAATTTTCGCACAAAGAGGTGAAGTTAGAATACTGAGAAAGCATTAACATATAAACTATATCAATAGTCACTAATAGGGCTTTTCGTATGACATTGCCCTAAAGTGACTTAGCACTTTTTGAACAAAAAAAAAATACTGCCCCATTGTACCGTACAAGTAACCCCCCCAATTCCCCAAATAAAAAGTCTATAAAAAAAACATACTCTAATAAATTGTCCTGAAAAGGGCATTTGGTTGGGCATTGCCCTTAGAAGGGCATTTGTTAGGGCAGTGCCCTACAGTGCCCAAACAAAACAAAAACAACCCTATCTTCTATCTTCATCCCAGCGGCGGTGGTCTTCTATTTTTATCCCGGTGGTGGTCTACTATCTTCTAAGCTTTCATTCTATTGGCTAATTTGAATTTGAAATATAATATCTGCCAATAAGAATGCAAGATACCCCTATATAAAGGGGGTACCGTGAATTAAAAATTCATTGTGAAGAGGATGTTGGACGGAAGATCAGAAGACAAGAAGAAAAGAAGATGGATGAGGAGAGAAGACTGCCTCCAGGATGAAGATAGAACACCATTGCCGCCGGAATAGAAGAGGAGCAGGCAGTTGGCGATTATGTAGAAGTTGTATTCAAGTTTGATGAAAAACATTTTTGGAGTTTAGTGTTGGGCTTTTTTTTCTAGAATAGGGTTGTTTTTTTACAGGTCACTTTTATGAGTATTTTTTTTAAATAAGGCTTTTTATTTGGGGTTGGTTACTTGTATTGTAGCGCTGCGTAATCTGTTGGCGATCTGCAAATAACCGATAATAATAATAATAATAGAATGGGGTAGTATTTTTTGTTGTTGTTGAAAAAAGTCCCTTTAGGGCAATGTCCTACAAAAAGCCATTTAAAGGGCTATTGCTATAGTTTGGGGTGGGGTTTTTTTTAGGTGGGGATTTATTTTAAGAAAAGACATAACTGAGTTTTTTATATTTGGTAATTTGTTTATTTTTTTGTGCAGTTTTTTTTGTAATATAATTTTTTTTTAAATGTAATGTTAGTTTTTTAGTGTAATGTTAGTTTTTTAATGTATTTTTTTTTTTTGGCAACAGGGGATGTTAGGTTAGGGGTGTTAGGGGGTTAGCTGGTTAAGGGTGTTAGCTGGTTAGGGGTTTAGAGATTAGTGGGTACTTGCGATGGGTCTGTTGTGGTTTAGGACTTCATAGTGTAGAGGGGTACTTTGAAATGTGGGGATGTGGTGGTTTAGGGGTTAATAGTGTAGCAAGTACTTTGTGATGTGGGGGTTTTGCGGGTTTAGGGGTTATAAGTGTAGTGGGTACTTTGCTATGTGGGGTGTGGCTGTTTACTGGTTAATAGGGTAGCAGGTTACTTTCGATGTGGGTGTGTGGCAGTTTAGGGGTTAATAGGGTAGCAGGTTCTTTTCAATGTGGGGGATTGGTGGTTTAGGGGTTAATAGTGTAGAGGGGTAATTTGTGGTGTGCTATGTGGAGGTTTAAGGGTTAATAGTGTAGTTTAGTGCAACTTTTTACAAACTCTGTACATGAAATTTCGGGTAGTGTAAAAAGTTTGAGTGTTAAATACAATTGAGTTTGAGCGATCGCATGTACTTTCAACTTGTAATACAAGTGGATATTGCTGCTCAATGTCACCCATAGAAAATATGGTGAGCGCAAATGAATTTGCAGTAATTTAAACAACGCACCACTTGTAATATGTTTGAGCGTAAAAAACACGGCAATCCCACAATCACATTTACGCTTTTCACTCTCTAACTATAGAACACCACTTGTAATCTAGCCCGTATTTGGCAGAAGTCTGCATTTGTACATTGCAGATTGGGGTTATTTGTTTAGGGGGTCTTTTGGGTGCGTTAACTTTGAGAGTCTAAACCTAACAGAAAAAATATTATACCTAAATGTGCTATTGGGGGTCTTGTTCAGACTTCCAATACAAAATACTGCTCCTCTATTTCAAGATTAGGAATTAATCTGCTCTGGGTTACATATCTAATTATTTGTTTTACTATACATAATCTTGCTTCTTGATCTGCTGTTAATATTTGCCAAGTTATTTGTGTAAAAGGCTGATGTAAAAAAAAACAACAAAAAGCACAGTTCTCAATTATAATACTTATCTCTGTCCCAGAAGCACAATTAATTGCTTGTAAATGAGCTGAACAAATAATAATAATATTATAGCACTATACAGATACATACAATGCTCCCACCTTTTGAGATATGTTTCTATGAGCCTTATGTCATAAGCATTGTCATGATAGCACTATATTATAAAGGGATCCACATTGTAATCGAGATTGCTGGTGAAATATTCTAAAGGGATGAAATCAGTGTTGCTAAGAAGCATTTTACTACACTTCATTGTGAGATTGTGTATATTGTACATGTGTATATAATTTGTTATACGTATTTCTACTTTGTAATTTTGTCTACAAATGCAATACACTAGTGGGATTGTAATAGAAATGTATCAAAGTACGTTTACTTAGTACTGAGCAGGTTTACTTCTAATATTGGGCCACACTGTAACAAACTTAATATTACTATATAACACTTTTGGTACAGTGCAGTCACTATATTCGAAATAAACATGTACAGTACAGTGAAAACTTGTATCAGCTATACAAATACAAGATAAAATACTTTCTATTTAGAAAAAAAAAATACATTTTACATAGTGCAAAGTTAAAAAAAAAAACTTTTGTAAAATGAAAAAGCTGTGGCTACTGTCTTCTATAGGATATTAGTATTCTGTACATGAAATCTTTTTCCTAAAAAGAAAAAAATATATACTAAAGAATAAACAATAGCACTCAGCATTGCCAACACACAATCTGATATTACAAGTGAATGGTAAATCACAATTACCAGAGAATGTTTAGTGTGACCGACATCTATGTAGCTCATCCTATACTTTCATTGAGCAGTGCAGCTGCACTAAACATTGTTCATATTACAAGTTGTGAGTTATGTGTTGCACTCAGAAGATATTTATATAAAAATATTTATA